>NC_137150.1:102654819-103160481 GCF_951394435.1 Stenella coeruleoalba
ACATGGTATATGAAGTAGAAAGCCTATATCACAGACAGACGTTTTAAAAACAGTGTTGAGCATATTTTTTAAGTGGGTAAAATAATGTCTTTTCACCTGGAAATAATTTACCTTTCAAATAAATAAAGCTTTTATATATGGAGCATTGCTATGTGATGCTAGGCAATGTTTCAACAGCTTTAGACATATTACATCATTTATTTGTACAAGAATGTAAAATATCATAGATCCATTTATAAGTGAGAAAGTTTAGACTTAAGAAGGTTTTATAACCTTTCCAGTGTCACTCAGTTAATACACAATACAGTCAGGATTTTGAACCCAGTTTCTCTAAACCCCTTTTATTTATTTATATACTGTAAGATATACAGTCATGAAATTACAATATCTTTTGCGTGCCTCTAAAACCTAGGAGGAGAATACTATTAAAATTTTACTTGCTTTAATAAAAAAAGAACTGCAAAATGTGAACTGGGATTATATCAAGTGTGACAGACATGAAAACAGTTGCTGAATAGGTAAATTTTCCTTGATGTGTTGTGTTCAAGTTTCATCATTTTACTAATATCTCACTTAACAAAAAAAAATTTTCAAGGTTTTAAAAAAACCGGAATAAGGGTGTCAACAAATCAATACCTCACTTTGTCTTAAGTCTCAGCAGTTATTTAAAAAAAAAATCTATAAATGCCATGGCCATTCACATAGAAATTGCAAAATTAATTTATCATTTCCTCCACTATGAGGGTCTACACTATTCTGACTTTCAGGCTTCCTTTTTAATGTCACTAGTTTGTATTCTATGTTAGTTCCTCTCCTTTCTTTAGAACTTTATTCTATGTTATCTGTGTTTCAAAGATTATTGAGTTATGTAAGTCTCAAATCTGTATCTCCCAGCTAGGCCTTAATCTTAAACAGAACCAAACACTAACTGAACATGTTATTCCCTTAAAAATTAATGCTCCTCTAACAAGTTTCTAATTCTTGTGTGTATACTGAAATGGATTTTGGGTGAAAGATGACTTTATTGAAATTGCTTTTTAGCTATGCCTTAAAGGATAAGTATTTGTTTGTTTTTGCTTTTTTCATTCTTCCAGTAAACACACAATGATATCCCACAATCACTCATTGTGTAACTTGCTGAGCAGGCACTTAAAATAGTCAGAAAGTCATTGAACAAGTATTTGTCAAAGACCTACTATGTGCCATGCACAATCTAAAAGGCTGGGAAATGGCAGTGAACATGACAAATAAGGAACTTATATTTTAGAGAAGTTAGATGTAGAGTAAACAATAAATGAATGTAATAAGTGAAGAATGAATTAATAATAAAGACTATCAAAATATTAAAATACGAGCAACTTAGTTTTGATACTCAGAGAAATTCTTAAAGACATGATAAGCTCTAAATGGCGACAAGCATCCAACCACAAGAGAATCAGATGAAAACATGTCCCCCACCCCACCCCCCAAATACTCTGAAAGCTCAAAATTTCCTTTGTAGAGTGATTCACCAATTATCTCTAAATTGATACCAGATAAGCTTGGATAAGTAAACAGGGCATGGACTGTGTAGGACTTGGTAAGTCAGGCAAGGGTTTTAAGCCAGGGAACAACATGTTCTGGTTTATCATTTCATTTTGGCTGCTAAATGTATTGTGATACTAGGGCAACTGTGTAGAGAAAAGAATAGAGAGAAAGAAGACAGAGGGCTATTGCAGTTGTTTGGGAAAGAATGATGGTGACTTTACTAAAGTGATGTTAGGGGTTAGCTAGCCAGTCTTCTTTGTGAAATTTGAAAAGGGTGATCCTTTTGGTGCAAGTCTTGCCAAGACTCTTGTACCAACAACAAAAAAAAATCCCTTCTGCCAAAAAGATATAACCCAACACCAAGAAAACAGGTAGAGTATGGGCTAAATTTTCACACAGACTTACCCCTTGGCTTGATGCCCTTGTCAACTGAACAATCCACATAACCACACTCTGTGGACATGGGTAATAGTTGAAAAGTTGTGAAGTGAATGGATTCAGAATATATTTTGAAAATAGAATGAAAGTATTGCTATTTGATTGGTTATAAGATTGAGGAAAGGATATGAATCAAAGGTAATATGTGAATTTCTGACTTGAGGAACTCAGCAGATGTTTACTAAAACTGGAAACAAAGTCAACAGGAGCATGTTTGGGGATAAAAAGCAAAGTTTTAGCCAAATTGTACAAGATGTCTGTTGGAAATCCAAGTGGAAACATGTAGTAATGAAGAAAAATTAATTTGGTCTTTTGGAGGATGGCTCACATAGTTATAGTATATAAAGTCACAGGATTAGATGAGATCACATAGGATAGTGACTGAAGTCTAGATGGAGAAAACAGGGGCTTCAGGACCAAGTCCTGGAACATGTCAACATTTGTGATTGAAGAGTGAAGGGGGGCTATCAAAGGAGACAGAGGTGAGGTGAGAGGAAAACTAGGGATTCAAAGGAAGAAAGTGTTTCAATGAGATAATTATGGATTTTGACAACATGTAGGTCATTGGCAACCTTGCAAAGAATAGACTCGGTAGACTGGTAGGCCTGGAAGCTCCATCTGAGTGGTGTGAAGAAGAACTATAGGCAAGAAAGCAGCATTGGGCTTCCCTGGTGGCGCAGCGGTTGAGAGTCCGCCTGTCGATGCAGGGGACGTGGGTTCGTGCCCCGGTCCGGAAGGATCCCACATGCCACGGAGCGGCTGGGCCCGTGAGCCATGGCCGCTGAGCCTGCGCGTCCGGAGCCTGTGCTCCGCAACGGGAGTAGGCCACAGCAGTGAGAGGCCCGCGTACCGCAAGAAACAAAAACAAACAAAAAAAAGAAAGCAGCATTATTATCTACCGAAGATTTTTCAATACGTTTTTCCACAGAGGGAGCAGAGACATGGGACTGTAGCTAGGGTAGGATGGGATGGAGGTGGGAGGTGGTGGTCAAATTTTATTTTTGTTTTTAGAAAGGCAGATGGAAATGATTCCTAATAATTGAGAAGCTAGATGAAGGAAATGGAGGGGAAATTACTAGTAGTCAACCCCTTGAGAGGACAAAAGAGTCTTGAAAGATCTGTAGGGAAGTGATGTAGTTCACAGAATAGCCAGGTTTCAGTTAGAGGGAGAGGCTGAAGAGAACATTTAGAGCCAAGTTAGAGCAACTCAGTGCTTTGCTGTTGACATGGGGTGCTTTGCAAAGGGCACACTTGAAGGGTTTGGGAGTTAAGAGATTAAAGGAGATTAATGGGCATACAGCGGAGCGTGGGAATGCGAGTTCACTTGATGACGGATGGCAGAGGTGTCTTGGGCCTCTCTGAGGGACTAAGGAGAAGCAGAAAGTGAGGAATGACGGGATTAACCCTGATAGCTTCTTGAGAGAATGTGGGTAAACAGTTCAAGCTGGAAAACACAGGGTTGCCACCTATTTTCATTACTGCAGCTCTTATTTTTTGATGAGCAAAGGTGACTGAAACTTCCTCAGAGACCTTATTCCTTAGGTGACCTGGAGGCTGAGGCTCAGTTAGTGCCTCTCTTTTTCTGGAAGAGTAATCATATGCTGGGCCAGGGCACAGAGTGGGGAGACTAGAGATGGTGTCTTCTCAACAGCAGCATGGAGACATGGCTCCTGGAAAACAGAGGGAAGACTGTGAACACAAAATTTGTTAACTGATTGAAAAAATGAAGGGGTGACTGATTAAATAAATGATTGATTATTAGTTAATATCTCTTGTAAACAAACAAGGTAGTTCTCTGAGCTGAAGGAATAAAATATTATTTTCTTCCAGTAATAAATTCTCTACTTTTTACAGCTTTAAAGTTCAAAAATACAGTTTCCTACTGCTCTCAAAAATCATCTAATTACCTACCTGTTAAAAAAAAGCTATGGTATCTGTACTTCTTCCAAGAAGGAAGACATTCATTTTACTCTTCCACAGTTACCACTAATTACAGTATCATTTCCAATAGTCATCTTCATTCTCTACCTTAATTAGTGGCATTATATGAACTGCAATTTTTCACTTAAAAATGTTGAAACAAATTAGTTCGTTCTTTGCTTCAGCTAATTTTTTCCTTTGCTGATAGCAATTACAACAGATTTTAATTTTACATTACTGAAAGCAGTTTGGAATATAATTATAACAGACACTGTTATTTGCCTCTCCAATATTCATTCGCGTGTCAGAAATCAATTTCTGGACTGTTGGAAGTGTTTACTGAAAGAAATAAAAAAACTGAAGCTTCAGTAGTTTCAAGAAATAGAGGCTTATTTTTTCACACAGCAAGTATTCTCTGAATAGTGTTCTGGAATATATAGGCTTCATAAATCAATTTTCTCAATATTTTCAAAACAATATTTGTTATTACAAATATCATATGTTCTAAATTTTCTTGTTTATTTTCTATTTTCCCTGCTCATGTACACATGCAAGACAAAATGTTTTTACCTGAAATAGTTCCTTAAGTAAAAAAAGGTGGTTTCTTCTTCCCATTTAGAAGTCTTTACAATTTTTTCCAGGTGTTTTAAAATATGAAATAGTAATTATTTATGTTTTAGAAGTTTTATGGTGTTAATATTCCATTTCGATGCCAATCTAGAAATATATTTCCCTTGCTATCTGGAAAATCAGTATTTTAAAACATTATTCAAAACAGAAGTAAAAACTGTCAAGGAACTTAAAATGTTTATATATTTTGACCAGTAGTAGTTACATTTAATAATTAACTGGCAGAATAAGAAAAATAATAACATTTATATACAAAAATATTGGTTATAATGTTATATAACCAAAAAGAATCTTTATGAGATTGAAAGTACAAAAATGAAGAATGATTAAATCAAGGCACATCTAAAAGGTTTATTTATATTAAATGCATTTAACCATTAAAAGTAATCTTTTATTTTTATTTTTTAATTTAATTTAATTTATTTTTATACAGTAGGTTCTTATTAGTTATCAATTTTACACATATTAGTGTATATATGTCAATCCCAATCTCCCAGTTCATCACAGCACACCCCCCGCCCCTGCCGCTTTCCCTCCTTGGTGTCCATACGTTTGTTCTCTACATCTGTGTCTCAATTTCTGCCCTGCAAACCAGTTCATCTGTACCATTTTTCTAGGTTCCACATATATGAGTTAATATACAATATTTGTTTTTCTCTTTCTGACTTACTTCACTCTGTTTGACAGTCTCTAGATTCATCCACGTCTCTACAAATGAACCAATTTCATTCCTTTTTATGGCTGGGTAATATTCCATTTTATATATGTACCACATCTTCTTTATCCATTCATCTGTTGATGAGCATTTAGGTTGCTTCTTTGACCTGGCTATTGTAAATAGTGCTGCAATGAGCATTGGGGTGCATGTGTCTTTTTGAATTATAGTTTTCTCTAGGTATGTGCCCAGCAGTGGGATTGCTGGATCATATGATAATTCTATTTTTAGTTTTTTAAGGGACCATACTGTTCTCCATAGTGGCTGTATCAGTTTACATTCCCACCAACAGTGCAAGAGGGTTCCCTTTTCTCCACACCCTCTCCAGCACTTGTTGTTTGTAGATTTTATGATGATGCCCATTCCAACTGGTGTGAGGTGATACCTCATTATAGTTTTGATTTGCATTTCTCTAATAATTTGTGATGTTGAGCAGTTTTTCATGTGCTTCTTGGCCATCTGTATGTCTTCTTTGGAGAAGTGTCTATTTAGGTCTTCTGCCGATTTTTGGATTGGGTTGTTTGTTTTTTTAATATTGAGCTGCATGAGCTATTTATATATTTTGGATATTAATCCTTTATCCATTGATTCGTTTGCAAATATTTTCTCCCATTCTAAGGGTTGTCTTTTCTTCTTCTTTGTAGTTTCCTTTACTTTGCAAAAGCTATTACGTTTCAGTAGATCCCATTTGTTTACTTTTATTTTTATTTCCATTACTCTAGGAGGTGGATCAAAAAAGATCTTGCTGTGATTTATGTCAAAGAATGTTCTTCCTATGTTTTCCTCTAAGAGTTTTATAGTGTCCGGTCTTACATTTTGGTCTCTAATCCATTTTGAATCTATTTTTGTGTATTGTATTAGGGAGTGTTCTAATTTCATTATTTTACATGTAGCTGTCCAGTTTTCCCAGCACCACTTATTGAAGAGACTGTCTTTTCTCCATTATATATCCTTGCCTCCTTTGTCATAGGTTAGTTGACCATAGGTGCCTGGGTTTATCTCTGGGCTTTCTGTCCTGTTCCATTGAACTATATCTCTGTTTTTGTGTCCATACCATATTGTCTTGATTGCTGTAGCTTTGTTGTATAGTCTGAAGTCAGGGAGTCTGATTCCTCCAGCTCCGTTTTTTTTTTCCCTCAAGACTGCTTTGGCTATTCAGGGTCTTTTGTGTCTCCATACAAATTTTAAGATTTTTTTCTTCTAGTTCTGTAAAAAATGACAGTGGTAATTTGATACGGATTGCATTGAATCTGTAGATTGCTTTGAGTAGTATAGTCATTTTCAGAATATTGATTCTTCCAATCCAAGAACATGGTATATCTCTCCATCTGTTTGTATCATCTTTAATTTCTTTAATCAGTGTCTTATATATAGTTTTCTGCATACAGGTCTTTTGTATCCCGGGGTAGGTTTATTCCTAGGTATTTTATTCTTTTTGTTGCAATGGTAACTGGAAGTGTTTCCTTAATCTCTTTCAGATTTTTCATCATTAGCGTATAGGAACGCAAGAGATTTCTGTGCATTAATTTTGTATCCTGCAACTTTATCAAATTCATTGATTAGCTCTAGTAGTTTTCTGGTGACATCTTTAGCATACTCTATGTATAGTATCATGTCATCTACAAACAGTGAAAGTTTTACTTCTTCTTTTCCAATTTGTATTCCTTTTATTTCTTTTTCTTCTCTGATTGCCGTGGCTAGGACTTCCAAAACTATGTTGAATAATAGTGGTGAGAGTGTCCATCCTTGTCACATTCCTGATCTTAGAGGAAATGCTTTCAGTTTTTCACCATTGAGAATGATGTTTGCTATGGGGTGTCATATATGGCCTTTATTATGTTGAGGTAGATTCCCTCTATGCCCACTTTCTGGAGAGTTTTTCTCATAAACGGTGTTGAATTTTGTCAAAACCTTTTTCTGCATCTATTGAGATGATCAATTGGTTTTTATTCTTCATTTTGTTAATATTGATTTGCCTATATTGAAGAATCCTTGCATCCCTGGGATAAGTCCCACTTGGTCATGGTGTATGATCCTTTTAATGTATTGTTGGATTCTGTTTGCTAGTATTTTGTTGAGGATTTTGGCATCTATATTCATCAGAGATATTGGTCTGTAATTTTCTTTTTTTGTAGTATCTTTGTCTTGTCTTGGTATCAGGGTGATGGTGGCCTCATAAAATGAGTTTGGGAGTGTTCCTTACTCTGCAATTATTTGGAAGAGTTTGAGAAGGATGGGTGTTAGCTTTTCACTAAATGTTTGATAGAATTCACCTGTGAAGCCATCTGGTCCTGGACTTTTGTTTGTTGGAAGATTTTAAATCACAATTTCAACTTCATTACTTGTGATTGGTCTGTTCTTATTTTCTATTTCTTCCTGGTTCAGTCTTGGAAGCTTATACCTTTCTAAGAATTTGTCCATTTCTTCCAGGTTGTCCATTTTATTGGCATAGAGTTGCTTGTAGTAGTCTCTTGGGATGTTTTATATTTCTGCATTGTCTGTGGTTACTTCTCCTTTTTCATTTCTAATTTTATTGATTTGAGTCCTCTCCCTCTTTCTCTTGATGAATCTGGCTAATGGTTTATCAATTTTGTTTATCTTCTCAAAGAACCAGCTTTTAGTTTTATTGATCTTTGCTATTGTTTTCTTTGTTTCTATTTCACTTGTTTCTGCTCTGATCTTTATGATTTCTTTCCTTCTGCTACCTTTGGGTTTTGTTTGTTCTCCTTTCTCTACTTCCTTTAGGTGTAAGGTTAGATTGTTTATTTGAGATTTTTCTTGTTTCTTGAGGTAGGCTTGTATTGCTATAAATTTCCCTCTTAGAACTGCTTTTGCTGCATCACATGGCTTTGGATCGTCATGTTTACATTGGCATTTGTCTCTAGGTATTTTCTGATTTCCTCTTTGATTTCTTCAGTGATCTCTTGGTTATTTAGTAACGTCTTGTTTAGCCTCTATGTGTTTGTGTTTTTTACATTTTTTCCCTGTTATTGATTTCTAATCTCATAGCATTGTGGTCAGAAAAGATGCTTGATATGATTTCAATTTTCTTAAATTTAGTGAGGCTTGATTTGTGACCCAAAATGTGATCCATCCTGGAGAATGTTCTGTGTGCACTTGAGAAGAGTGTAATCTGCTGTTTTTGGATGGAATGTCTCATAAATATCAATTAAATCTATCTAATCTATTGTGTCATTTCAAGCTTGTGTTTCTTTAGTAATCTTCTGTTTGGATGATCTGCCTATTGGTGTAAGTGAGGTGTTAAAGTCCCCCATTATTATTTTGTTACTGTCAATTTCCTCTTTTATTGCTGTTAGCAGTTGCCTTATATATTGAGGTGCTCCTATGTTGGGAGCATATAATTTATAATTGTTATATCTTCTTCTTAGATTGATCCCTTGATCATTATGTAGTGTCCTTCCTTGTCTCTTGTAACATTCTTTATTTTAAAGTCTACTTTATCTGATACGAGTATTGCTACTCCAGCTTTCTTTTGATTTCCTTTTGCTTGGAATACCTTTTTCCATCCCCTCACTTTCAGTTTGTATGTGTCCCTAGGTCTGAAGTGGATCTCTTGTAGACAGCATATATATGGGCCTTTTTTTTTATCCATTCAACGAGCCTGTGTCTTTTGGTTGGAGCATTTAATCCATTCACGTTTAAGGTAATTTTCAGTATGTATGTTCCTGTTACCATTTTCTTAATTGTTTGGGGTTTGTTTTTGTAGGTCCTTTTCTTCTCTTGTGTTTCCCACTTAGAGAAGTTCCTTTAGCATTTGTTGTAGAGCTGGTTTGGTGGTGCTGAATTCTCTTAGCATTTGCTTGTTTGTAAATCTTTTGATTTCTCCATCGAATCTGAATGAGATCCTTGCGGGGTAGAGTAATCTTGGTTGTAGGTTCTTCCCTTTCATCACTTTAACTATGTCATGCCATTCCCTTCTGGCTTGTAGCATTTCTGCTGAGAAATCAACTGTTAACCTTATGGGAGTTCCCTTGTATGTTGTCATTTTTCCCTTGCTGCTTTCAATAATATTTCTTTGTCTTTAATTTTTGCCAATTTTATTACTATGTGTCTCGGCGTGTTTCTCCTTGGGTTTATCCTGTATGGGACTCTCTGCGCTTCCTGGACTTGGGTGGCTATTTCCTTTCCCATGTTAGGGAAGTTTTCGGCTATAATCTCTTCAGATATTTTCTCAGGTCCTTTCTCTGTTCTTCTTCTGGGACCCCATAATGCAAATGTTGTTACGTTTAATGTTGTCCCAGAGGTCTCTTAGGCTGTCTTCATTTCTTTTCATTCTTTTTTCTTTATTCTATTCCACAGCAGTGAATTCCACCATTCTGTCTTCCAGCTCACTTATCCGTTCTTCTTCCTCAGTTATTCTGCTATTGATTCCTTCTAGTATACTTTCATTTCAGTTATTGTATTGTTCATATCTGTTTGTTTGTTCTTTAACTCTTCTAGTTCTTTGTTAAACATTTCTTGCATCTTCTTGATCTTTGCCTCCATTCTTTTTCTGAGGTCCTGGATCTTCTTCACTATCATTATTCTGAATTCTTTTTCTGGAAGGTTGCCTATCTCCACTTCATTTAGTTGTTTTTCTGGGGTTTTAAAAGTGTTTCCCCCAGTCCTGTTGAAGTCCTGCAATCAAATCACTCTAGCCTTCAAAGTCTGATTCTCTAGGAATTCTTCCTCCCGTTGCTGGACCGCTGGGTTGGGAAGCCTGACATGGGGCTCAGAACCTTCACTCCAGTGGATCGACTTCTGTGGTATAAGTGTTCTCCAATTTGTGAGTCACCCACCCAGCAGTTATGGGATTTGATTTTATTTTGATTGTGCCCCTCCTACCATCTCATTGAGGCTTCTCCTTTGTCTTTGCATGTGGGATATCTTTTTGGTGAGTTCCAGTGTCTTCCTGTTGATGATTGTTCAGCAGTTGTGATCCTGGTGCTCTCACAAGAGGGAGTGAGAGCACGTCCTCTAAAAGTAATCTTTTAAATGACTTGAAGGCCTTGCACTTCTGGCCAAGATGAAATAACAAGGATTGGATTTATCCTCTTGCAGGAAACAATTTAAAGCCAGGCACCATATGTGAAAAAACCCAGGTTTTAGATATCACACAGCAAAGAACAGTAATTCCTAAAAGACAGAAAACAAAATAGGTGAGCCTTACAACTATCTCAGCCTACTATCTGAAAAGAATTCCAGGTTACAAGACAAGGAAGGGGAATCCAGGCAGAGACTGGCAATCTTCCTGAGATGAAAAGACAGAGTTGAGAGTCCAAGCAGACCAAAGTAGCTACAGTTCCCTAGGCAGCATACATTAGAGGGGAGAGTTGCAAAAAGATAGAGCCCCAGGTATCTTCAGAGACGTCAACCGAATAATGATAAGCACATGTGTGTGAGGAAAATATATGAGTCTGGGGAAAGAATTATGTGAAAGAACTGGAAAGAATGATTGTTGAAACTCTCACAGGACTGAAAACTGTTTGTCTTCCATCAGTCAGAGTAGAAAATATTCAAAATTCATAAGACGCCAGGTACAGTACTCAAAAAGATATTGCCTTGGTAGCAGGACAAAATTAGCCTTAGGCTAATGACTGTTATGATCCCACCCCCAAAAAAATCTTTCCAAGAAAAAGGTCTCAAAAGTGTCAAATTGCTTCCAAGGAACTCAACTTCATCTCAAAAAAAAAGCTAAAGAATATTTACAAGAAATACTTGTTTATGAGTATATTCACTTAACTAGGTGAAATTTACAATAAAAATTTACCAGGCATGAAAATAAGCAGAAAAATACAACCCATAATTAAGAATGAAATAAATAGTAGAATAAATTGGCATGGATATTAAAACAGTTAATGTAACTATAATCTCCATATTCAAGAAGGTAGATGGAAGACACAGGATGGTAAATACTAAAACAGACCAAATGAAAATTCTAAGGAAGAAAATTATAATGTCTGAAGTTAAAAAATCAAATTAATATAATTAACACTTTATTAGACATTTCAGAAAAAAAAAACAATTAGTGAACTTTAAAACAGGAGAATAGAACCTATCCAAAATGAAATATAGACGCAAAACAGACTGGGAAAAAAAAAGTGAAAATAGCATCAGTGAGCTATGAGATGACTTCAGGCAGCCTAACATAAGTGTAATTGGAGTCTCTGAAGAAGAAGAAGAGAGGATAGCTAAGTTCAATGAACTCAAAAAAGCACATGAAGAAAACTACACCAAGGCATACCATACTCATACTGCTTACTTTTAGCTGGAGTGTTGGGAAACCGTTATGTAAGAGGAAAAAGAAAAAGAATAACAGCAAACAATGCAGGAGAAAACTTCTGGACAGTAGGCAGTGAAAAATATTTTTTTAAGTACTAAAATGAACAAACAAACCCTAAAGCAACCACTAATAATTAAAATAAAATAATTATATGTTTTATTATACATATTATTAAAATAAAAATTATAACTTTTTCTCATTATTGACCAGAAGAGGGAAAGAATTTATGAAATTTAATTCCCTAAGGTTCTTATTTACACCCTATATCTAGAGCTTGGCTTCTGCTAGACTATGATGTCATTACGTTTAAACTTCAGATGCCTGGCTTCTACTTTCTCAACCCTCCCACTCCCACCATGGGCCCTGATTCAAATTGAAGATCAACTCTCTTCATCATGTATTTGGACAAACTGTGGCCCAGAAAATAGAAAGACTAGATACTCATCAGTCAGGGATATTGTAGATGGAGTGTCTTTGTCAAAAGAAGGTTGGACTAGATGACCCCTAATTTCATTCCATCACAAAGGCTCTACAATTCTAAGGGACTTGTCCAAAGGAAGCCATCTATTTAGAGGCAAAACCTGAATCAGAACCCAGCTGTATCTGCTCCCAGTCCAGAAACCACTGGAGGATGAATCCTAGTTTATCTTTGCTGGTGAGTTCACTAGCAATTTGGATTTTTCAGCCTAGATATTAAACATCTGTTAAGCACACAGTGAAAGCAAGCTCCCAAAGGGAGTTTGTCTCATCCAAGAACACCCTGGGAAAAAGTATTATCAGGACTCTCAAATTCCTTCCCCATCCACCCTACTTCTTAGCTTTCATCTCTAAGGAACTTCATCTGATCTCTTCATCAGAGAGAACATCATCAGAGCCCAGAGCTCCAAATTGGCCCTAACTTGAGATCTTTTAAGCAAGGCTTTCAAACAACCTTGTACTGGATACTGGCATGGAAGAAGAGGCCCATGTCTTTGACAGGCAAATCCACTCTGAGTTCTCCTAATCCTGCTGAGTCTTATTGCTTAAAAGGAACATAAACTCCTCTGACATTGACCTGGGCAAGTGCTGTGTATTTGGGAAGACAGAGGGAAAGGACAAGCAGAAAACATCTTTAAAAGCATTATCAGCTTGCTTGATTTCTGCAGGCTGCTCCAGTTGGCCTGATCCCCATCTCCGGAGGAAGCACCCTTGAAACCACAGGCTGGCAAAGCATGGACTCCCTGGGAAGTGGTGAGCTGCAGGAACAAACTGCTCTTCTTCTCAGAAGAATCAAACCTGCAAACTCACCCTTATTGGAACAAAAAGCATTGAATTACTTTTTTTTCCTCCCACTTTCCTTTAATGTTACAGCCACTGAACTCATACTGCTTATTGACCAGGCCACTCATCTGCAAAGTGAGAATAAGTGTAAGCTCTTAAATTGTTGTCAGATTCTGATGATTATCTCTTGTAAGGGTATCTAAGTTCAGCCTAGCCATTTGAGTCTTCTCTCTCCAGCTAGGCCGTATGCTTTTGGAAGACTATATGTCTTTGTTTTACTCACAAGAGTCTTGTTACTGTTTGAGATAGGATTGGCATTCAATACACTCAATCAAAAGAAAAGTTACAACTAATAAGAAAACAAAGGAGATAACATGAATTATAAAAGTTCCCCTACCTAAAAAGAATAGAAAAAGAGGGAAAAAGTAACAAACAACAGGTGGGGCAAATTAAAAACAAAACCATAGATACAAGCCCATTCTTTTCAGTAATCACATTAAAAATAAATGGTCTATATACCTCAATTAAAAAGATAGAGATGGGATTTAAAAAGCAACATCCAAGTGTATGCTATCTACATGAAAACCTACTTCGAATATAAAGATACAGATAGGTGAAAAGTAAAAGGATGGAAGATTTTATATGTGTGTGTGTGTTTTGTGTTGTGTGTGTGTATATATATATATATATATATATATATATATATATATATATATATAATCCAAAGAAAGTAGGAGTGACTATACTAATATCAGACAACACATATTTCTGATCAAAGAATATTACTAGGGATAAAGAACAGCATTTCATAAAGTTATCTGACAATCCAAAATAATTATTTAAATAAATATACAACTTCAAAATACATAAAACAGAAACTGATAGAACTGTAAAGAGAAATAGATAAATCCATAATTACAGTTCAAGATTTCAACACCTTTTCACAACATAATACACCTTTCAACACTCCTTTCACAATAGTTGATAGAATAAGTAGACAAAATCAGTAAAGGTTTAGAAGATTAGAAAAACACTACCAACCAAATTGACCTCATTAACAGTTTTAGAACACTTCACACAACAACAGCAGAAAATATATCCTATTTAAGTGTTTAAAAAATTTACCAATATAGGCCATATTATGAGCCATAAAACAAGTCTTGGTACTTTTGAAACAATTAAAATCATGCAAGTATGCCCTCAGATAATAATGGAACTAAATTAGAAATCAAAACTAGAAAATATCTGGAGATTACCCAAATATTTGAAAACTGACCAGCAGACTTTTAAATAATCTGTGTTGTAGAAGAAGTCAAAAAGGAAATTAGTATTTTAAATGGAATGAAAACAAAAAACACAGCACATCAAAATTTTTCAGTTGCAGTTTAAGTAGTGCTTAGAGGAGAGATTATAGCAATGAATATAGATATAATAGAACAAAAGAAAAGTTTCATATCAATGACTTCAACATCCACTTAAAGAACTATAAAAAGATCTAATTTAATACAATGAAAGCAGGAAAAGGAAATGATAAAAATAAAAGCAAAAATCATAGAATACATAAAAAAATCAATATTGAAATCACTGCAACCTAACCCATTTCTTTTGTGAAGGTCATTAAAATTGAAAAATTCTAGCCAAACTTACGAAGAAAAAAAAGACATGCAAATTCCCAACATCTGGAATGAGAGAGGTGACATAACTAAATATTCTGTGGATATTAAAAGAATAATATGGGAATATTATGAACAAATTTATGCCAGTAAGTTTGACAACTTAGAGGAAAAAGAAAATTCCTTGAAATATGCAACTATGAAAGATGACTCAAGAAGAAATAATGTAAAACTCCCTATATTTATTTAAAAATGAATTTGTAGCTAAAAATCTTACTATAAGAAAACTGTAGGCTTGGATGGTTTTACTGACATATTCTATGAAACACTGAATGAATATGTTGGACATTAACTACATTAACTCTTGTAGACGATATAAAAAGAGGGGATTCTTCCCAATTAATTCTATGAGATCAGCATCACCCAATACCAAAACCAGCCAAACACATTACAACGAAAGATAACTACAGAAAAATATTTCTCATAAACATAGAGGCAAATGCCCATTAAAAAAATTTAGCAAGTCAAATGGAACACTATATAATGATCATAATTCATTTCTATTTAGAGTTCATCCTAAGAATGCTGATTTATTTGAAAGTCAATGTAATTCATCATATTGACAGACTATATAATGAAAATCATATGATTGTCTCCACAGTTATAAAAAAAATCATTTGAGAAATCCAAAATCCACTACTGATTAAAACTCTCAGAAAACCAGGAGTAAGGAACTTCCTTAACTTGATAAGGGAACCAGTGGAAAACCTGCAGTTAACCTTATATCTATAGCTAAAGACCAAATGCTTTCCCCAGGACATCAAAAAAAAAATCTGTCCTCATTACTTCTATTTAAAACTCTTCTGCAATTTTTAGCAGTTGAGTGAGGAAGTACAAGATATCAAGATAGGAAAAAAAGAAATACAACTGTCTTCATTCATGTTTGTGTAGCAAATGTTACAGTATATTTGAAAAAGCTACTAGAACTAGTAAGTCAATTTGGCAAAGTTTGCAAAACACGTGATCAATTTTTTAAAATCCGTCATAATTTTTGTGTAGTAGCAACAAACAATTAGAAATTAAAATTACAAATACATTACCATTTACACTAATAAGAAAATATTAAATACTTAGCAATAAATTTGACAAAAGATGTGCAAGATCTGTACTTTGAAAAAGGCAAAACATTGCTGAGCTAAATTATATGACTTAAATAAATGGAGATACATACAGTATCCATATATTAGATAATTATTGTTAGATGTTACTTCTCCCCATATGGATATATAGGTTTAATGCAATCTCAGTGAAAATCCTAACAGACTTATTTTGAGATTGACAAGCTGATTCCAAAATTCATATGGAAAGTCAAAAAAACTAGAAGAGCCAAATAATATTGAAAATGAAAAACAAATTTGGAAGATTTACACTATTCGACTTCTGGACTTAATACAAAGGCACAGCAATCAAGGCATTGTGGTGTTGGTTTCTAGATAGATAAATGGGTCAACAAAAAAGAATGAAGAGTTCAGAAATAGACTCACAAATATGGTCAGTTGATTTCAACAAAAGTACAGATGCTGTTCAATGGATAAAGAATAGTTTTTTTCAACAAATGGTGCTGGAATAATTGGATATCTGTATGCAAAAATTAAATGAACTTCAATCTTTTTCTCACAGCACATACAGGTTAATTCAAAGTCAATCATAGACCAAAGTGAAAGACCTAGAGCTAATAAATTTTTAACAGAAAATGTAGGAGAAATATCATAATTTTGGGTTAGACAAAGATTTCTTAGGTACCTCACTGAAAGCACAATACGGACAAAAAATTGATAAATTGGACTTCATCAAAATTAAGAATTCCTGCTCCTCAAAAGAAATGGTTAAGATAATAAAAAGACAAGACATAGTGTGGCAGAAGATATTTTCAAATTATATATCTGATAACGAATTTGTATTCAGAATATATAAGAAACTCACCAGATACAATAAGAAGAAAACAGGCAATATAATAAAAATGCACAGAACATTTGAATGAACACTTCCAAAGGAGATAAATGGATGGCAAATGAATGTGGAAAGTTGTTCAGCATCATTAGTTGTTAGGGAAAGGAAAGCTATTATGAAATAACATTACATACCTATTAAAATGTCAAAAAATTTAAAGCCACACAGCAAAGGGTTCATATTGCACAATTCCACTTATATAAAAATTATAGAAATGAGAACTAATTTATAGTCACTGAAAGTTTATCAGTAATTTGAGGATGGATGTGGGGCATGACATCTGGACTGGGACCCAAGAGGACAAAGGAGCATAAAAGAAACTTTGGTGATGAGAGGTGTGTCCTATCTTCACTGTATTTATGGTTTTGCTGTTGTATTATGTGTCAAAGCTCATCAAAATATACACTTTAAATATTTGCAGTTTACTGTATGTTAATTATATATCCTTAAAGCTGTAAAAGGAAAAGAACCTTAATGTTTTATGTTAACGTTTAGTAAAAATAATATGATATGAATTTCTTTATGCTATACTAGAAGCAAATATTTCAAAACATTAACTCAGCCTGGCAATAAAATAATATTTTTAAAAAGTTTTTCTGTCTCTGAGTGTATTATGTAAATGTTATAAATGTTATGATTCTACTACCTTTAGAATCAAGACAAACATACTATGAAAAAAGGACCTTATGTCTCATCAGTATCTGTACTAAATGATTGTTCTCTCTCTTCCACTCTTAAATCATGCTCTTTTCCTTTGTTAGGTGAAATCTAGGGATCTTCGTTTTGTTTTTTGTTTTTCTTTTAATCTTCCACAATTACTCTTGACTCAGTATACAGTTGATTGTCTAGTTTTCTATCCCTTTAAAGAATAGAAGCTGCAAAGTCTGCTAGAGGTGCACACAGTCACTGAAGTGATCATTGACATGAGACAGCGTGACTATGGAAAGTAAGAAGATAGGTATAACAGTACTTTCATGGATGTTTATAAGAGTGAACCTGATTTAATGATAAAATGTTTGAAAGGCTGTTTAAAAATGCTTAAAAGTTAATCTGTATTTGCCAATAATGATTACAAATACATTGCTTGGCCTTGTGAATAAATAAATATCAAAATATCTGCAAGACTCATTCCCAGCAAAGAGTGCCAGATAAATGAGGAATTGTTCTAATATAACTGCACATTTTAGGAAAGTAAAGTGTTGGCTTTGACTCTCAAATACATTTTAAATGATGCTCATTCTAAACTCACTTTTTTCCTACCTTAAGAGAAAAAAACTCTTTAAGGAAATGAGAGCTAAGATACATTTTATTTTGCATTTTTACTTATTTTAAGGAAATTTATTTACTTTAATAAAGATGAAAAGTTTTGTTCTTTTTTAGTGATTATTATCATCAAAGTGTTTAAAAATCTTGTGTGGGGGAATTCCAATGGACAAATCTATTACAAAAGAACTTAAATACTAAAGAAAAAGTATAGAGATAACTATACTAAAAGAATATTTGAGGCCAATCCAAAGTTGATGAAAACATTAATAGAATAGTAGATAGAATATATATGGCCACATAATTTATACAAGTTCCTCAAGGTAAGGAAATTTTTTTTTTTTTTTTTGTGATACGCGGGCCTCTCACTGTTGTGGCCTCTCCTGTTGTGGAGCACAGGCTCCGGACGCACAGGCTCAGCAGCCATGACTCACGGGCCCAACCGCTCTGCGGCATGTGGGATCTTCCCTGACCGGGACACGAACATGCTGCGTCCCCTGCATCATCAGGCGGACTCTCAACCACTGCGCCACCAGGGAAGCCCAGGACAATTCTTATTCATCAAAGTAGTCACAGGGTAATGATGTCTGCTCCATGGTGAGTTCACTCAAGATGATGCCAAATAAGTGAATTACAAAAATATTGTCTTGATTTTTATTTCAATTTTTCTCAGTAATTTAGTATTTTTACCTGAGTTAATCGTAGTCTTTAAGGAAAGAAGCCATCCAAGTAAATTAAAGAAGAAAAAAAATCCCTTCTGGTAGAATTTAGAGAACAAAGAGTAAATGATTGTTGTAGCAGGTGCAACCTGCAGGTCAGAAAGACTTGATAGGTGAAACCCTCAGTGGGAATTGAAAATAAAACACATTGTATATAATTCTGTTGGCTTTGCTAATCCAAGGTCCAACATTGTCTTCTCAAAGGGATACAGAAACTGTAACTTATTCTGAGTGAGAACACACAAAATTGCATGATTGATTGAAAGCTGTCTGCACTACTTTTCAAATAAGTAACACAAAGAAATGAAAGCTTCCCTCCCTCTTTTATCTACCGCTTTAAAGACCTTCTTTTCTAGGAATGAAGCTCCCTTGAAAAGTCTACCTAAGGCAGATGATGGAATCTTGACTTAAAATCACATGCAAAATTTCAAGAAGAATTATTAAAACTGCCCCAAACAGAAAACCTTCAGAAAATCAACAAAATGTATGCTTTCCTAAGCACTTTTAATATAAATTGCTTATTATTTAAAACATAAAAATGGAAGCCATTAGCTTTTTCATATGTCATGTCACAGTATTTGTTAAAAAACAAAATAAAACTTGTGATCTCTCCCCTAAAGCTATTCTTTTCAGAAACAATTTGCAAACATGCTACTCAATGCAGAGAAATTCAGAGAGGTATTATTAAGAAATATGGAATGGAAAATCCTGTCTTACCATCAGGATGAGAAGTTTGTTCTTCAAAAACCTTTAGTCTTTTCCAAGGGCATAATTTTTTTCCCTCTTAAATAGATAGTAAATTCATATTCCTGAAACTTTGCAAAACAAGTTTCTATCAGGTTTTGAGGTTCACATAAAAATCCAAGTGCAGGGAATTCCCTGGCGGTCCAGTGGTTAGGACTCCATTCTTTCACTGCTGAGGGCCCAGGGTTCAATCCTGGTCGGGGAGCTAAGATCCCACAAGCAGCATGGTGTGGCCAAATAAATAAATAAACAAATAAATGATAAAAAAGCAAAACCAACTAATACTTAAAGAAAAAAATCCAAGTGCATTATGAGAATGTCAGAGACAGGCTTGTTTAGATCAACATCAAGATTTAGTTAGCTGGGTTGGAGCTTTGTTATCTGGGTTAATAGCGGACCAACTCTACAGTCCAACTTTACCAATAAGACCCTAAACCTACTTCTTTTGGCCCATTTCTAGTTCATTTTAATATTAAAATGACTTATCTCTAGGTTCTGCTTTAGGCAATGGTCAAGAAAACTCATATGTAACTGACCCTCCTCCAGTTGCCAAGTATAAACCATTTACAAAACATCAAAAACAGTGGAAAGCAACCATAATCTGACAGCAGGGGGAATACATAATTTAGAATAGGGAATGTGGTAGGTGGCTTTATTCTTTATGTATGTAAGTATGTGTGCACCTGTGTACTTATTTTACAACTTTTGCTAAGGAGAGGCCCATCAGGTGTCGTGTAGCTCCCCTACTCAAATGCTTTAGTTTGAGGTAAACAACAACTGGAAAATGAAGGAGGAGTCCTAGAAACAAGAGAACAGAGACGAAGAGTCTCAATTCTCCTATAAACTCTGCCAACATTTCTGGCCTGTCCCCTAAACTACACATTTGCAGAATAAACTCTGAATAGCTCAGGCAAAGGTAAAAGGACTGAACTGAGATTTTGACATGTGCCTAAGGTATGGAATTATAGTTTGATTCCAATTAATTTAAATGTCTCATAAAACAATCTGCTTGGGAAAAGTACAACAGAATGTACCACAATGTGCATGATGGAATCCCAAATTATTTGACATATGAAGAAATAGAAAAATGTGAACCATTCCCAAAGAAAAATATAATAAATATAAATCCATCTTGATATGAACCAAATATTAGAATTAGCCAATAAAGGACATGAAAGAAAATAAACTTATAATAAATGAAGGCATGGAAAATCTTGGCAAAGCAATAGAAACCATAAAAACAACTAAATAAAAATTTTAGAACTGAAAAAATACAATATATGAAAAATAATTCACTGGGTGCATTTCACGGAAGACTAGAAATAACAAAGGAAAGAGGTAGCAAATATAAGACAATTGAATTTAATCAATCTAGAAAATAGAAGGAAACAAAAAGGAAGATTAGAAAAATTGGCAGAGCTTCAAGACCTGTGAGACAATATCAATAGACCTACCAAATAAGAAGAGAAAAGAGAAAATTGGTAATAAAATTTAAATGTTTAGAGAAATAATGGCTGAAAATGTCTTAAATATAAGTACATACATTTACAAATGCAAAAAGTTAAATGAAACCCAAGTAAGATAATAAAAATCATGCCTAAGTACATAATAATCAATCTGACAAAATAAAATGAAATAAGTATATTTGTAAAGCAACCAGAAGAAAAGACACATTATATATAGCTATGCAAAAATTCTAATGATCACTGACCGCACCAAGCATAATAGGGGTCAGAAGACAATGAAATAACATCTTTAAAGTGCTAAAAAAATAAAATCTATTAACCTAAATATGACATTTGGGACAAATATCATTCCAGAATAATGGGAAACTATATATATTTTAGATTTAAAAAGAAAACTAATTCACTAGAATTCAATAATCTCAACAGACCTATACTACAGAAAATGCTAAAGGAGTTCTTCAGGTTGTAGGGGATGATACAGTATGGACCCTTGAATTTTAAGGAATAAATGAAAAAGTTGGATATGATAATTTCTTTTAAATGCGTACTATTGACTAAACACTATAACATTATATTTTAGGTTTAGAAAATATGTGATATAATACACATGAAAACTCTACCGTAGAAAGAAAGAGGGTGGAATGAACAGACCTATATAATTGCAAGTGTTACAACATTATGTGAAAGCAGACCTGTGAAATGTTAAGAATGCACATTGTAAACTTAAAATGAACACTAAAAATTAATGAAGAAGGGTTTAGCTAAAAAAGTCTATTGGTAAACTAAAATGCAATTTTAAAAACTGTTGAATTCAAGGGAAGGCAGGAAAGGAGAAAATGAGAAAAGGTCAACTAGGGTAATAGACAACTAGTAGAATGGTAATCTTAAATCCAAACATCAAGAATTACATTAAATATTAATAGACTTTCACCCACATTAAAAGGCAGAAGTTTTAAAAATATACATAACAGCAAGGTATTCACTGTAAAAGTCTTTCAATACTGGTTTATGTTTTTTTTTTAATAATGTGTGAAAAATGTTTTGTCTTATCTACCATCTAATAATTTAGACCTTTTGATACCCTATAGTTTATATTTTTTTCTCTGTGGTATATCTCTGACTGCTTCCTGGAGATACAACCAGTTTCCAAGATACAACAGTCTTGGAAACAAGACTTAAATTATCAATTTAATGCATGAAAATATAAGTAGATTTTTAAGCTTTAGTTGTAGCCTCCCAGAACAGGAGAACTCTTAGTATCAGTTACAGTGTTTTAAAACAACTGGCATTGTATTATTGCTTTGATTCATAGAGAAATATAACCAATAACTAGGGTGATTCACAGTAATGCAAATTTAGTTGTAGGTGATTATTCCTCAAAAGATTATACACATTTACAACAATGCTTAGTTTTAAGGAAGTTTTGGTATTCCATACAGATAAATGAATTTCAGGACATATCTGTTCATATATTTTCTATTTGTCTTAATGATCATCTTCCTTTTCAAAAATTCCATATCCTTGAAAAGGTCATGTATTTTTGTTTTTACTGTAAATTTCTTGTAGCTAGCAAAAGACCAGAATCCCATCACCTCAGCCCAAATAAAGGTGTTGTTATTCCTCTGTTTCATGGTATATGAACTATTATTAGTCTGTGTGGACCTGTCCATTCCTTGTCCCAGTGTAGCTAAAGAATGTTCAATGCTTTGAACAGTAAAACTACCTTCTTTCAAGATTATACTCACATTTTTTATTGCCAGCATTTATGGTTTATTTGCAGGCACTCACGTTGACATCTTCAAATACTGTAGCTCCTCCACAGATACATGCATATTAAAAGAGGAAAAAGTGTACATGCATTCCTTTTTGGTTTGCATTCCTTTCCTCCTCTCTACTCTTCTTGCTCCTTCACATCACCTTGGAACAGAAGCAACCTTCAGCAGTAATATCCCCCAGCTTAGAAACATGTTTTTATCTGGGTTAATCAAGGAATCAGATCAATGAATTTGGTAAAGTAGCAGGATACAAAATTAATGCACAGAAATGTCTTGCATTCCTATACACTAATGATGAAAAATCTGAAAGAGAAATTAAGGAAACACTCACATTTACCATTGCAACAAAAAGAATAAAATACCTAGAAATAAACATAGCTAAGGGGACAAAACACCTGTATGCAGAAAACTATAAGACACTGATGAAAGAAATTAAAGATGATACAAACAGATGGAGAGATACACCATGTTCTTGGATTGGAAGAATCAACATTGTGAAAATGACTCTACTACCCAAAGCAATCTACAGATTCAATGCAATCCCTTCAAACTACCAATGGCATTTTTCACAGAACTAGAACAAAAAATTTCACAGTTTGTATGGAAACAAAAAAGATCATGAATAGCCAAAGCAATCTTGAGAAAGAAAAACGAAGCTGGAGGAATCACGCTCCCTACTTCAGACTATACTACAAAGCTACAGTAATCAAGACAGTATGGTATTGGCACAAAAACAGAAATATAGATCAATGGAACAGGATAGAAAGCCCAGAGATAAACCCATGCATATATGGTCACCTCATTTTTGATAAAGGAGGCAAGAATATACAGTGGAGAAAAGACAGACTCTTCAAGAAGTGATGCTGGGAAAACTGGACAGCTACATGTAAAAGAATGAAATTAGAACATTCCTTAGCACCATACACAAAAATAAACTCAAAATGGATTAAAGACCTAAATGTAAGGCCAGACACTATAAAACTCTTAGAGGAAAACATAGGCAGAGCACTCTTTGACATAAATCACAGCAAGATCCTTTTGACCCACCTCCTAGAAAAATGGAAATAAAAACAAAAATGAACAAATGGGACCTAATGAAACTTATAAAGCTTTGGCACAGCAAAGGAAACCATAAACAAGATGAAAAGACAACCCTCAGAATGGGAGAAAATATTTGCAAATGAAGCAAATGACAGAGGATTAATCTCCAAAATTTACAAGCAGCTCATGCAACTCAATATCAAAAAAACAAACAACCCAATTCAAAAATGGTCAGAAGACCTAAATAGACATTTCTCCAAAGAAGATATACAGATTGCCAACAAACACATGAAAAGATGCTCAGCATCACTAATCATTAGAGAAATGGAAATCAAAACTACAATGAGGTATCACCTCACTCTGGTCAGAATGGCCATAATAAAAAAATCTAGAAACAATAACTGCTGGAGAGGGTGTGGAGAACCCTCTTACATTGTTGGTGGGAATGTAAATTGATACAGCCACTATGGAGAACAGTATGGATGTTCCTTAAAAAACTAAAAATAGAGTTACCATATAACCCAGCAATCCCACTACTGGGCTTATACCCTGAGAAAACCATAATTCAAAAAGAGTCATGTACCACAATGCTCATTGCAGCTCTATTTACAATAGCCAGGTTATGGAAGCAACCTAAGCGTCCATCAACAGATGAATGGATAAAGAAGATGTGGCATATATGTACAATGGAATATTACTCAGCCATAAAAGAAACGAAATTGAGTTATTTGTAGTGAGGTAGATGGACCTAGAGTCTGTCATACAGAGTGAAGTAAGTCAGAAAGAGGAAAACAAATACCATATGCTAACACATATATATGGAATCTAAAAAAAAATGGTTATGAAGAACCTAGGGGCATGACAGGAATAAAGAGGCAGACATAGAGAATGCACTTAAGGGCATGGGGAGGGGGAAGTGTAAGCTGGGACGAGGTGAGAGACTGGCATGGACTTATATATACTACCAAATGTAAAATAACTAGTGGGAAGCAGCCTCATAGCACAGGGAGATCAGCTCCGTGCTTTGTGACCACCTACAGGGGTGGGATAGGGAGGATGAGAGGGAGATGCAAGAGGGAGGAGATATGGGGAGCTGATTCACTTTGTTATAAAGCAGAAACTAACACACCATTGTAAAGCAATTATACTCCAATCAAGATGTTAAAATAAATAAATAAATAAAAACAAAAGTTGTTCTTATCAGCAGTTACAGAAGAAATGGATAGTGAGATAATTATAATTCTGATGAAAATGAAATAATTTAATGACATAATAAATACTTTATTAAAAAGACCTATTACTGTTCAACACTCTAATCCTGGCCATTTGCAACTTATGTTCTAATTTTTGTCCTTTCACCTTCTTTGTAAGCATTAGAGAACTATTGATCATCTAATTTCTCCCAATCTTTATGGAGATATTTCAGTTAAGATGTGGTGCCAGAATGGTGGCTTGGCCATTTCCTGATGTATTATAGGTATTTCAGGCTATTGGCAAGCACATTAAAAGAAAAGAATCTTAACTCGATAAGGCACAATTCAATTAGTAATTCATATTATTCTCTGTGCCTCTTGTTAAGCACAGTAAGTTCTATTAATACTCCTATTTTGAGGACTTGCTAAAAACCAAATACTGTGAAAATGCTAAGGTTGAAAATCTATATAAGATGAAGTCTTTGAGTTCAAGGAATTCAATATCCACTAGGGGAACCGTAAGCTGTGATGAGTGCAATAAAGTATTAATGAGACAAAAACATAGTAAAGAGGAGGAAGTTCAGCAAATAATGAGAAACATCTATCTTTTAAGCATTGTAGTAGATGCTGTGTGATCATATTCTCTTAAGTTTCATGGGCTAGCTAAAGTATAGGAGAAATAATAGCATTAGGTAGCACTTAATTTTGTTACCTATTGCTGTGCAAAACCTAAGGAATTGTACAGTGTTAAGCAAATAGCGTTGTCTCACATATCATTACATTTTGCTAGGTGGAAAAATTTCTTATTTGGCTTAGGACTTAGATATATTTGTCCTTCTTCTATGACACACTAATTGTGAGATTTGAGTGTTAGTTTTCTCAAGGATATAAGGAGGGAATTTCATCAATTTTTGAGGTACCTCCAAACTCAAATATGCTGATAAATATTTAATAATCAATGTATCTCTTTATTCTTATTATTCCATTCATACTCCACTGCTATACTATTCCTGCAAGCTGTTGAGCTGTTTAAGAATTGCAAAAATTACTACATCATTCTCAGAATTAAATTTAATTATTAAAATTCTTTAATAGTTATTAATTGTTCCAATTCACAAATACTTGAAACCTTGTTTTCTTTACTTTTGCATATTTAGTTCATTGTACAGTATCTGAAACTTAGAAAATCATGAAATTTTCACTGTTGAATGAGGATTAAGTATAAACAGATGGTGTAGGCAAAATAAAATCAATAAAACTGTATTTTAAAATACCTTACATATCTGTTACCATCTCCATTTGCATCAAGCTTAAAAATTTTGCCTCTAACTGGTGGGAAGCAGCCACATAGCACAGGGAGATCAGCTGGGTGCTTTGCGATGACCTAGAGGTGTAGGATAGGGAGGGTGGGAGGGAGGGAGGTGAAAGAGGGAGGGGATATGAGGTCATGTGTATGCATCTGGCTGATTCGCTTTGTTGTGCCACAGAAACTAACAGGGTATTGTGAAGCAATTATACTCCAATAAAGAGCTATTTAAAAAAGAAATTTTACCTCTAATATATGAAAAAGGAAGATTTTCTTTCTATGTAAAAATGCTTTTCCCCCTGAAGTATGGACTTTAATACTCACTTTTTTATGCTTGCTGTAAAATCATTAGAAACTTTGAAGGTAACATTTAAAGTTGTAGATCAGTAATATTGTCAGTAAACCTGGCCCATAACTTTGCACTTGCTTAACACTTATATTTTACATTCTTAGTTTCTAACCATTCTTTTGCAGTTTCTCTCTCTCTCTCTGTCTATGTTTGTGTGTGTGTATATATGTGTATATATATACATAATACATATACATTAAGATATGTATTTATATGTATGTATATAAACTTTCAAAGAAAAAAACTTTGACAATAGTTTCAATAAATATATGTCCGTATTGTATTTTCACATTGATATTAATAGTAGTAATTTTTTTAAACAAATTTTTCAGTTGGGGGTTATCCTAATAGTGCTTAAATATCTCATGTTAAAAAGGAAGTCTTGGGACTTCCCTGGTGGCACACTGGTTAAGAATCTGCCTGCCAATGCAGGGGACACGAGTTCAATCCCTGGTCTGGGAAGATTCCACATGCTGTGGAACAAGTAAGCCCATGCACCACAACTACTGAGCCTGTGCTCTAGAGCCCGCAAGCCACAACTACTGAAGCCTGTGAGCCTAGAGCCCGTGCTCCGCAATGAGAGAAGCCACCGCAATGAGAGATGCCACCACAATGAGAAGTCTGCGTACCTCAACCAAGAGTAGCCCCCGCTCACTGCAACTAGAGAAAGCCCACGCACAGCAACAAAGACCCAACACAGCCAAAAATAAATTAATTAATTAAATAAATTCATTTAAAAAAAGTCTTTATGTACTTTTTGAAATAATAATTCACTTTTGTCCATATATTTAACTGTAATTCTCATTTAAAATAGAGAAAGAAATATACTGTTGTAATTTTGATACATTACTTTTTCTATAAGAAAAGACATATAAATGTTTTATTTCTTCAAAAATGACACAGATCATTAGAATCACATATTGATTATGTGATGAGAACAAAGTGATGCAAAACACAAATTGTTTTATTGCCTCTATCCTTTAAGAATTCCATGATTTTGAATCACTGTCCCTGATTTGTATCACTTTAGAAAATATTTTGGACAAATATGTCTGTCATTCTCATTCATTACTCTAGTTTTTTTCTGTTGTTCAGGCTGACACTTAGAATTTTTTAAAATCTTTTTTATCTTTTAATTTTGAAATAATTGTAAGTGCACATGCAGTTGTAATAAATACTACAGAAGAATCCTGTACACCTTTTACCCAGTTTCCCAATGATGACACCTTGAAATCTGTAGTACAGTGTCACAACCAGAATTTAGACAGCAATAAAGTCAAAGTACAGAACATTTACATCACCACATGGATCCCTCATGTTGCCCTCTTATAGCTATACCCACCCTCAACTCCTCCCTCTCCTTAACTCCTGCTTCTGTTTATATATCCTTTATTTCTATAATTTTAGCATTTCAAAAATGTTCTGTAAATGGAATCACATAGTCCATAATCTTTTGGGATTTGCTTTTTTCACTCAGCATAATTCTCTGGAGATTCATCTAGGTTATTGAATGCATCAATCTTGTGTTCCTTTTTATTGCTGAATAGTGTGTCACGGTATAGATGTACCACAATTTATTTAACCATTCACTCTTGAAGGACATCTGGATTGTTTCTAGTTTTTGGCTATTTTCAGTAAAATTGCTATAAATATTCCTGTACTATTTTTTGTGTGAACATGTTTTCCTTTCTCTGGGATAAATGCCCAAGAATGCAATTGGTAAGTGATATAGGTAGTTGCATACTTTTTTAAAGAAACTGTCAAGCTGCTTTATAAAGTAGTTATTTCGTTTTACATTCCTACTAGCAAAATGTTAGTAATCTAGACTCTCTGTATCCTCAACAGCATTTGGTTTTGTCGTTGTTATTCTAGCCATTGGGAGGTGCAGATTGATGTCTTTTGCATTTCCCTAATGGCTAATGATATCGAACATCTTTTCATGTGTTTCTTTGCCTTCTTGTATCCTATTCAGTGAAATGTGTGGGTTTTTTCTTTCTTTCTTTCTTTTGCTCATTTTCTAATTGGAATGTTTGGGATTTTTACTGTTGAGTTTTGATAGTTCTTTATGTATTCTAGATATTAGTTTTTTTGTCAGGTATGTGGTTTGAAATATTTTCTCTGACTTGTAGTTATTTTTATCCTCATAACAGAGTCTTTTGTAGAACAAAATTTTTAAATTTTGATGAAGTCCAATTTATCATTTTTTTTTCCTATGGATCATACTTTGGGTGCCAATCTAAGAATTCTTTCCTATCCTTAAGTCCCAAAGATTTTCTCTTATTTTTTTTCAAGTCTTGTAGTTTTACATTTTACATTAATTCCATGATCCATTTTGAGCTAATTTTTGTATGAGATATGACTCTTAGGTTGAGGTCCATTTTTATACCCATGAATGTTCAATTACTCCAGCACTATTTGTTGAAAGGTCTACATTTCCTCTGTTGAGTTGTTTTTGTGCCTTTGTCAAAAATCAGTTGGCAATATTGAATGGGTCTACTTCTGGATTCTTGACTTTGTTCCACTTATCTATGTGTTTATTCACACACTGATACTGGACCATTTGTTTACTGTAAATATGTTTTATATACATGTATGTTTTATATATATATATGTATATATAAAAATTGTTTCAGTTTCCAATTCTTTTACCTTTTCATATAAATATTAGGATAATCTGGCCTATATCTATAAAAATTCTTACTGGGACTTTGATAGGGATTGTATAAAACCTCTATGTAAATTGGAGGAAAACTGACATATTTACTATGTTGAATCTTGCAATCTGTTATCTTCTTCAATTACCTTAATCAGTATTTAGTCTTTTTCATATAAAAGTACTATACATGTTTGTGTTAGATATACACTAAGGTATTTAATTTTTTTGAGCAACTGTAAATTGTTTTTTTGTTTGTTTGTTTTTTTTGTTTTTTTTTTGGTGGTACGCGGGCCTCTCACTGTTGTGGCCTCTCCCGTTGCGGAGCACAGGCTCTGGATGCGCAGGCTCAGTGGCCATGGCTCACGGGCCCAGCCACTCCGTGGCATGTGGGATCTTCCCGGACCGGGGCACGAACCCGTGTCCCCTGCATCGGCAGACAGACTCTCAACCACTGCGCCACCAGGGAAGCCCAAGCAACTGTAAATTGTATTGTAAATGTCAGTGTCCTCATTTTCATTTTTATATATGAAAATATAGTTGATTTTTGTGATTATTTTGTATCTTGTGACCATGTTGAACTCACTCCTTACCTCTAAAGTTTTTTGGTACATTCTGTGGGATAGTCTAAGTAATCATACCATTTGTGTATATGGACAGTTTTATTATTTCCCTTCCTATCTGTATATCATTAACCTCAGTCTTGACTTATTGCACTAGCTAGAGCTCCCAGTATTATGCTAAGAGTGGTAATAGTAGACAACATTTCCACCTTATTCCAGGGGTAAGTCATTCATTCTTTCACATTGAGTATAATGTTGTAGGTTTTTGTAGATCTTTTTTATCAAGTTGAGGAAGTTCTACTCTACTTCTATTTTTTCCTGATAGTGTTTATCATGAATAGGAGTTGAACTGTGTAAAATTCTTTTTCTACACCAATTGATAATGTGATTTTTTTTTAATGTGTTACATTGGATTCTATTGATTAAGCTTCAAATATTGAAATGGGCCTTTCATTCTTGGAATAAACACCACTGATCATAGTATATAACACTTTCTATATACTGCTTAATTCTATTTGCTAATGTTTTAAGAATTTTTATATTAATATTTATGATGGATATCATCTGTAGTGTTATTCATTTTAGTTCTGTCTTAAGCCAAAATTGAGAAATAGTCTTTCCTCCTCTATTTTCTGGAAAACATTATGTAGAATTGTTGTTAATTTTTCTTTAAAATTTGGTAGAATTATCCAATAAAATAATCTGGACCTGGCAATCACTTTATTGTGAGTTTGTAAATTACAAATACTTTATAGTATATGGTTATTGAAATTATTTCAAATTGGGTGAGTTGTATTAGTTTGGGTTTTTTCAAGGAATTGGTCCATTTCATCTAAGTAATCAAATCTATGGGTTAGGAGTTGTGTGTAGTATTTCTTTTTGACTATAATGTACCCTTAACTTAATTTGTAATAGTGAAAAACTAGCAATAACAAATATAATTTAAATACTGATATATTCATTTAATGGAACTGGTACTCACTAAGATCTCGGTAAGTATTGGTTAATGAATGGACTAACATATTGTTATTGGGTTGGCCAAAAAGTTCATTTGGGTTTTTCTGTAAGATGTTGCAGAAAAACCCGAACAAACTTTTTGGCCAGCCCAATACATAAAAAAGAGCAAGTTGTGGAACCATACATGTGTAATGGTCCTATTTTTGAACAAAGAAGATCAGTGTGTGTCCTTATACATTTTTTAAGGTTAAAAACCCTTTTTGATGTCTGCAGGTTCTGTAATGATATCTCTGGTTTCACTTCTAATATTGGTAATTTGTGTCTTCTCTCTTTTTTATCTGTTTCACTAGAGGTTTGTCTATTTCATTGACCTTTTCAAAGAGCCATCTCTTTGTTTCACTGATTTTTCTCTATTGTCTGTTTTCACTGTCATTGATTTCTGCTCTTATCTACATTATTTCCTTTATTTGCCTGATTTGTTTTATTTTATCCTTCTTTTTCTAATTTCTTGTCATGGGAGCTTAAATTTATTTGAGACTTTTATTCTTTTCAAATGTTTGCGCTTAAGGGTACAATTTGCCCTCTCAGCACTTTTTTAGCTGTGTCTTACAAATTTTGAAATACTGTTCACTCAGTTCAGTGCATTTTTAAAAATTTCCCTTGAGACTTCCTCTTTGCCCCATGTGTGATGTGGAAGTGTTTTGTTTAGTTTCCAAGCGTTTGGATATTTTCTTATTTTTTAAAATCAATTTCTATGTGATACTATTGTGGCAGAAAGTACACTCTGTATGATTTCAAACCTTTTAAATCTCTTGAGGTTTGTTTTATGTTCCAAGATATAGTTTACCATGGTATAAGTTTCATGGACAGTTGAAAAATCTGCATTCTGCTGTCCTTGGGTGGAGTTTTCTATAAATGTCAGTTATATCCTGTTGGTTGACGGAGTTAGTTTTTCTATACTCTCTGATATTCTGTCCAGTTTTTCTATCAGTTGTTGAAAGAAGAGTGTTGAATAGTCATATGTACCAGTGTCATCATTTGCCAATTTGAATGAAGTTTAAAAAACTTAACTTCTCTTTATGTTCCTTTACCTTCCCCCTTTTATAATATAGTTGCCTGAACTATTTGCTCTACTGAAATTTAGAACCAAATCATACATTGTTAAAATTTTTGCTTCCACTATCATACATCAGTTAGACAACATGAGGGAAAGGAAGATCTATTGTATTTACCTATATTTTTGCTTACTGTGTTCTTTCTTCCTTCTTATAGTCAAGATTACTTCTTTTAACACTCCTTTCTATTTTAAGAACTTCCTGTAGCCAATCTTTAGGTAGTTCTGCTGGTGACAAATTCTCTTTGTTTTCTTTTATCTGAGAATGTCTTGATTTCCCTTTCATTCCTGGAGGATATTTTCACTGGATACGGAATTCTGGGTTTACCTTTGTTTTCTTTCAGCACTTGAAAAACGTGTGTCACTTCCTTCTGCACTCCATGGTTTGGGGTGAGAAACCCACTGCCATTTAAATTATATTTCCCCTGTAGGCAGATTGTTTCTCTTTCTCTGTTATTAAGATATATTCTTTGTCTTTAGTTATAGGAGCTTGATTCTACTTGTTTTGGTGTTGATTTCCTTGAATTTATTCTGTAAGGAGTTTGCTCAACTTCTTGAATCTCTTGCCAAATTTGATAAGTACTTTTTCAGCCCCATTCTCTTTCACCTCCCCTTCTAGGACTCTGATGACACCGATGTTAGATTTTTGTTGTATTCACACAGGTTGCTGAAGCTCTATTCATTGTGTTTTTTCAGTCCATTTTCTCTCTGTTATTCAGATTGAGTAATTCCCATTCTATTTTCCAATTCACTGATTCTTTCTTGTTCCCACTCAGTTATTTTATTTTTTAGTTCCAAAAGTAGTATTTGATTTTTCTTTATATCTTCTATTTCTTTGCTGAGACCCTATTTTTTCATTTCTATTTCAATGTGTTTGTAATTACTTATTGAAGCCTTTTATGATAGATGCTTTAAAATATTTGCAAGAATTCTAACATCTCTATCATTTTGGTGTTGACATCTTTTGATTGTCTCTTTTGATTCAGTCTGAGATCTTCCTGGTTCTTGGTATGCTAAGTGATTTTTTATTAAAACATGGACATTTTGTGTATTTTGTTATAGGGCTCTGGATCTTATTTAAACCTTCTGTTTTAGCTGGCTTCTTTTGACACTGCTCCAGCAAGGAATGAGAGACTGGAGCTTCATTACTGTCAGATGGTGGTAGATGTCCAATTTCCCCTCTTTGCCTCCATTGACCCTGGAGAAATAGGGGGTGCTTCTCCTTATGATGGATGGGGATGAGAGTTTTCACTCCTCAACAAGTCATCACTGATATTTTACTGGCTGGGAAGGGGTAGGAATGCCTTGTTACTGCTCATCATGTGGCCTCCACTGATGCCACAGAGGGCACTGTGAAAGTCCTGACTCTCTACTAGGTCTCCTTTGAAAATACTTCAGTGGGAATGTGGAGTGTTACTACTGGGTAGGGGTAGAAATACAGGCAGCCTCCCTCCCCACGTGGTCTCTACTGATACTGATGGAAGGTGGGGAAGAGTCGTGTTACCATATGATGCATTGGTACTCAGGTTCTTACTCAGAATGCAGCCTTTTCTTGCATGAGCCTATGAAAGGGTTTGGGGTGCCTCACTACAGACTAGCAAGAGGTAATATCTAGGTTGCCCACTTGACCTTTGCTGGCATGAGTGGGAATGAAGCCACATTTTTTTCTGTGGTGTTCATCGGAAGTGGAGCAGTTATCTAAAAGTTTCTCTCTTGCTGTGTTGTTCCTTCCCTGGCCCTTTGGCTAAAGGGATCAGGCTTTTGTTACTTTTTTTTTCCCCCACTTCCTTTGGCATTTCCAAGTTGCTGAGTCCTCCATTTTCAACTCTGGGATATATGGGACACAAAGAAAATGCAGAAAACCCACCACTGTCTCCCAAGGTCTTAGGTTCCTAGCTGGTCTGCCATCTTCTCTCCAACTTTCAGTCTTCTTATTTTACATATATATATATATATATATATATATATATATATATATATATATATCCCCTACCTTTTAAATCTACATAATTCTACAAATAGGAAAAACTACATTTAATCCAAGTTCCTAGAATCAGAAGTCTTTAATAATATTTTAATACAAACTTGAGATGTACTCCACTCTAAATATTTGCTAATTCAGAAACACTGAACTCTAAAATTAGAAAAAAATTTATTTTATACAGACACACCTGCATGTTTGCTCTCATATCATATTTAAGCCCAAGGACATATCATTGCTAAGTTAATATCAGAGCTAGAAATAGATACCAAGTGTCTTTTTCTCCCTCTTGGGTTATGTTTTACAGCAACAGCTTATAAAATATTAATTCATTAAAAAAGCATCTATAAAAATATAACCTCAGTGAAGTCAAATACTTAACCCTGAATGTCCAGAACCCATTATAGTTCCTGGAACATGCTAAAAGTTCAACAAATAATTGTTGAATGAATGAAGAAAGTGTACTGGGTATTGTGCTATGCATTTTATACATTTTCTCAATTAAACCTTCTAAAGTGGTATTATATATCTCCATTTTAAAGATTCAGGAAACAAAGGTTTAGCAAGGTTCAATAATTTGACCCAGGCCACAGGGTTGGTAAGTGGTGAAGCAGAGTTCAAATCTTTGTCTAACTGCAAAGTTTATGTTCCTTCTTCTGTGCCAAGCTGCTTCTCACAGAGAGAATGAAAAGAAAGAAAGATCCATGATTGTGCACAATTATCCTTTAAAACTCAAATTTGGGATAATGGGCCAGCCACTGAACCACAGGAGCTTGCCCGGTGAAAAAGTTCTCTGCTATTTTCTGAAAAGTAAACAAACAAACAGAACCCCAGAATCATTGAGAAACAAAATAACAACTATAGCATAAACAGTGTAATGGCTCCAAGGAGAGAACAAAAAGCATCCAGAAAGGTAACATAATGAATGAACCATTTACTATCGGTTTCAAAAAGTAACCATAAGAAAACTAACACACCATTGTAAAGCAATTATACTCCAATAAAGATGTTAAAAAAAAAAAAAAAGGTAACCTTAAGGGCCCATAAGCCTCAGCAAATAAACATTGTTTTACATATAACCTCCTGGGATTTGGTGTGTGATTCTACTGAATAGCAGTCACTAGTCATTTTTAAATTACCCTAGCAGAATTTTTCCAAGGTTTAACTTTCTTTTACTTGTATTTAAGTTTTTCATTTTTTTTTCCTTTTTTTATGACTACTGAACATAAACCGGTTAAATGTCACTAGTATCCTCTTTCATGAAAGTTTGCGTGATGATGGCGGGGAAGGGAGGTGGAACCACATAAAGTTTATCTAGGTAATCTATCATTTCCCAAGTCCAAAACCTCATCATATTTTCCAGCAGCCCATGTGATAGCTGTACGTAAATCCAGATTCAATCAGTGCTTCATGTCAACTAACACAATCCCTTAAGCACAGCTTATGTGAGTTTATATTACTCCACTAGCGACAGACAAAAGCATACTTTCTGCCAACGGTAAAACACTTTGAGACAATCTGAGCCATGGATAAAAGATGCTTTCCTGTTCAATGGCTATGTTTTTGAGATAGCATTTATCTCACAAACAAAATTACAAATTGGATTAATCATTTATTCTGGAATAGGCAGTAAAATTTAGGGCATCCTAATAAAACATATATCTACAAGATGAATGTTTTGCAATATGTGCTTTAAATAGTTGTCTTTTATAATTTATTTGCCTTCCAGTGCTTATGAACCACACCAGGGGCAAATTGTTTTCTGTGTGGTTTAAAAATCATTGGTATGCAAATAGGATATGAGCTGAATTTAGCCAAGCAAAATGAGGCTATGCTCATTAATCAAAGTAGATTGTGAAAATTTGGCAAAGACCTTGAAGATGGAATTATTCTTGGTACAGTAAGGACTTTTAATGCCATACTTTGTTTTTATCCTTTCCCTTAATTATAGGGAATGCAAACAATTATACCTTTATATCCCTTTGGCCCATTTATACTCAAAGACCCAATTTCCTACTATTCTCACCCTCCTTTATTCTGCTTTAGTCACCTTGTCCCTTATTGTTCACAAAGGACCGTGGACACTCTCACCCCAGTGCCTTTGCACTGCTGTTCTCTCTGACAGAATGTTTCTCCCTAAACACCCACGGGGTCAGCTCACTTCAGGTCTCTGCTCAAATGTCCACATATTGACCAAGATTTCCCTAGAACTCTGTATAAAATAGTGAACACCTCCTTTCCCTATCTGGTCCTCCTGATTTCTCTTACACTGCTTTATTTGATTTCTTTGCCTTTGTGACGGACTCTATATTCATTGACTTATTTGTTTATTTTCTCTCTCTTCCCACATTCTACTTATCTATTGGATAACATACCACTCCAAAACCATGGCTTAAAAGCAATAAGAATCAATTATTTTGCTCATGAATCTGGAGGTTGGGTGGGATTAGCTACAGTACTGGGTTCTCTATCAGAGCCTCCCATGCAGTTACACAGTTACACATGGCTGGAGCTCAGAAGCACACTCACCTCCTCACATTTTCCACACCTGAAGACTTGAATATTTGGGGGCTGGAAAAACTGGGGCTCCTCAGTCATCTCTCTATATATCTATGTGCTCTCTCCCCAGCGTGGCAGTGCTAGGATAACTAGGAATCTTGCATGGAGACTCAGGATTCCAAAGCCAGTGGAGAGAGAGAAAAGTTATTTTGCCCTTTGTGACATTGTCTTAGACCTTATGCAGCACACAACTCTTGCTAAGTTTTATCCATTGAGTGAGTCACAGAGGCCTACCCAGTTTCAGTGGAAGGGAGAGAAACTCCAGCTCCTGATGCTCATGTGGGAAGGGTCTACAAGAGTAGTTGGGACCAGAAATATGCTGTAGTCAATTTTTAAAAAGACAACCTCTCACACACCATTACAAATTAATGTCTTCATAGGTAAGGGCTTTATCTAGGTACCTGTTATATCCAAAGTCATTCTTTTTTGAATGACTAAATATATTAAAGAATGAAAGAAAAACCTAAATAACATGAGTAAGAACCAATTGTGCATGACCAATGCTTATTTTAATAGCAATGGAGAGGAGGTTTTGTAAATGCCCATAACTATGTGCTTAAAAGGTGCTATGATTCTTTTCAAGAAGAATTCCCCATTAAATCTTTTTATTTTTTCTTTATTAACTCAACATAGATCGACCAAATTCAGGTTGAACCAGTCATCTCTAGTTTGAAGTGGATATTTCCACTTCAATCTTGATTTTATAAATAATTTGAGGACCGGAATAGACCACACAGAGAATATGCTACAATTTTTTTTCCCTCCAGTTTCCTTAATTTTTTACTGTTTCTTGTAGGAGGTTCAGGAACACTCCACAATTAATTACTCACTTTGAGATAAAGTCCTTGACATGAGGACCTTGTTTTTTATGCCTCAGAATTATTTACTTAGTGCTTAGTACAACCCCTAGCACAGAAAAGGTTTTTAAAGTTTGTTAAAGGGGCAATAGGTGAAAATTATTACCAAGTTTATAAGTACAGATTGAAGAAATTTTAAAAGTCTTAAATTTCCAAGGGAGCATTAAATTCATAAAGAAATTTGATATATACTATCTTTATTTGCATTAGACTTGTTTATGTTTTAAACTGTGCTAGATATAAAAGTTTTAACTGCTTCTGAACTTTTCAGCTAAGATCAAGTGTTTCAAAAGTTTCATGATATGACTCATTTTTATAATCATTTATTGGTAAGATGCTAAAAATCAAATCACAGGAAGGCATAGCCTAGAGAGGTCAATTTAAAACTAGATACTATACTCTTTGAGAAAAAAAGTTCAGTTATTTTTTTCAGAGTTCATTTTATAGTCATTTAAAAAATTATCTTATATTTTGTTTCATAATATTGTCCATATCCCATAATAGCTTGTTATTTTCTTATTCTAAAGTGCATTTTCTTTTGAAGTACTTATTACTGGTATACTTTAATCAAGTTGGTTTCTCTCAGTCAATAAGCTAGTAAGTTGTATAATCCATCTGAAGTCTAAATGCAGACACTAATCAGGACCTGGATGTGTAATGCATTCCTTGGTCTGATTCTGTGTTTAGTGTATGTGAACATCTGGTTAATTAAAAACCTGTCAAATTGTGAGGCTTTCTATTAGGTATACCTGCATTTTATATAGACAATAGATTTGATTTCTCTGACATTGCCTTCCAATGGCAAAGACTAAAATTAGAAAAGATTAGGCCAACAAAGGAGGTTAAGTGCCATCCATGAAGTGTTATAACACATTCCACATAGTACTTTACCTTTTAAGGAGAGGTCCATTAATTAGCCTGTAAAAATTTAGGAATAAATTGTCAAAAAAATTGAGAAAATGGAAAACATAAACTGTAGCTTTTAGCACTAGTCCTTTAATAAATTAAAAATTAATATAATTTGAACAGTCTACAGTAAAGCATGGCAACTGACAAAATAAATGAAAATAGTAATTTCAGTTTATTGAAAATTAAAGAGTTACAGAAAACCTTGGGGAAACTTCATTTCCCTTTTTTAAAAAATTCTACTTTTCTTACGTTTCTTTTAAAATTTTTGTGTGTGTTGTGACATACCCAACTGTGTGTGGCTTGTGTGCACATGTATTCTTGCATGTGTAAGTGTAGTGTACAAGAAATATAAAGTCATAAAAAGAGCAGAAACGTGGAGAATAAGGACTGTACTCTTGCATATATGGAAATAACTGCTGTGTGATGTTAGATAAATCTTCTGAACTTCTGAGATTGATTTTATGAGAGAGAAATATCTGCCATGATTTATTCATAAGGTAAATTAGCTTCAAATAATAAGAAGAGGAGGGAGTTTTTTCAAAAGCACAACACATTAATTAATTATCCATTTCAAAACAGAGTGGAATAACATCTTAAAAAGGGGTCAGATTACAAAAGCTCATATAATCAAAATTACTCTTGAAAAATCGCAACAGTTTGTTTTTGCTTGTTTGCTTTCAGCATGTTAATTCTGGAAAAATAATTTGAAAAGCCAAGGCTACAAAATTAAACACAGAGATGTTTCTCTCATTCCAGGCTTTCTTTCTTTCTTTTTCCTGAATTTCCCTTCCCTTTTTTCTCTCTCTCCCTTTCCCAGTTTCAATGATCTTTACAGAGTATATAGCTATATTTGTGTAAACTAAATGGGTGTGTGCTAAGACTCTACTGTTTGACAAATAAACATCATACTGTAATTACACCATAATTATGTGGAACATAATTTCAGTTGACAGATGGTGTGGAAATTGATGGTAGTGTATCAGAGTCCATCATGATGAGAACCAATTTCTCAGTATTTGGTGCTGTTTAAAGGGAAAACAAAAATCTTACTTCATGCTTTTCTGTTACAGGCATTTTGGCCAAATAGAGGCTGAATATATTGTGCAGACATTATTTATTCCTGAATGATTTTCAACATAATATCTGTCTTCGTTTTAAAAATTGTTCTGTCTAACTTTCTCTCCCTTTATCCTGTTATTTTTTTTAAACAACTGGCAGCTCAGTTTTCTTATGGCCTCTGTTAGTAGTTTCAGCAGACTTAACAGTGCAGTCAATTAAAATGTCTTTGGCAAGCCAATAGGTTAAAATCCTATTACTGCTGATGGGTTATTTAGGGACCTTCCCTTGACACTTAAGGTATATAACTCAACATAATGTACCAAGTTCAATAATGAGATTAGCTGGTTATCCTGCACAATTGAATAACAAGTTGATTGTTTGGTTTAACTATAATTGGCATGTGATGAAGTTAACTACAAAAAAGATATGAACAACCAAAAGCTTGTCAAGATATGAATGTGCATGTCCGTTAATGGAAATGGTAACTGAAATATTTATAGTGATTTATGGTTTAAAAATTGGTTCCATATCATTAACTTCTGTCATAGAACTGCTCAATGGGGTATTATTCTTACTACCTATAGATGAGGAAAGTGAGATTCGGGAAGTTGAGTATTGAGCCCAAGGTCACACTTTAAAGTGCAAGAGCTGGAGGACAAATCTATTTTTCTGATGGAAAACCTGTGTATGGATCATTTCTTGGGAAAGATATTGAAATATATATATATGTACATGTATATATATACCCATAATAGATATTGACTTTTATAGAATATATTAGATATTGAATATTTATAATTTAGAATATACATAGATGCAAAAAATATTGTTGTGTGGGTGTGTATATATATAGAGAGAGACAAAGAGAGACAGAGACAGAGAGACAGAGAGAAATCAATATTATATGGCATTATGTAAAAAGTATGCATTTTGCAGTCCTATGGCCAGTGACAAAATCCAAATGCCCTTACTTCCTAGCTGTATAAACCTCCATGAGCCTGAGTTACTCTAAAATAAATAGGGAAAGTTAGAATAGTTATTGTATCTAATGGGAGTTACTTACAGTAAAGCATTTAGATTGTGTTTGACACATAATAAGCAATAAATAATAGTAGGAAAGGAGAGGAGAAGGGGGAGAGCACAGCAGAATTTATCCCTCTGTTGAAAAGTTTGAAAGTTAGCCAGTATTTTATCAGGTCAATGCTTGTGATAAAATATTTAAAAAATAAAAGAATATTCACAAATCTATTTTTTAAGATGTCAAAAAGTGTGATATCAACAAAGACTAGAGAAGCTAAAATTACATAGTGGGAAGAACCCTTTTTAAATGATCTGACAATTACTGCCATGCCTTAGAATCATTTGCTGATTCCGAGCACAAACAGAAAATTGGGCTTAAACAAGGGGCATGGACTCTCCTGAGGCAAAAGGAATCCAGAAGATCTTTTGACTGTTACATAGGCTGGTATGCTGGAGGATAACCTAGTGGAGCCCAAGTACAGCTTCCTGATCAGACATTTGTCGAGTGACTTGTTTGTGTCTGTGGTATTGATGATGGTGGTGGTGACTAGAGGCTTAGTTTGTTAACTTCTAAAATGCAGAATAAAATCTTCTGCCATGTGTGGACACTTAGGAGATAAAATCCCACTAGAGACAGGGGCTTGCTTCAAATAAATGGGTAGTCTCCAGGTCAAGACATTTGCCAGATATTGAAGCAGCAGATGTCGAGAATTAATAGAGCTAAAACGAAGCAAATCAAAAACCAGAACCTTCCAGTAAGTTATGTATAGTCGTTCACCAGTCAATCAAAGACCTGGGAGGGCCATGTAAGAGGAGCAAGGATAAACCAGAATTGACAAAGGCTTACTAAGTTGCAACCTCTACCAACCACCCAAATCATTCCTTGATTGGATTGAGGTGATCAGTTGATCACCTAATCTGCTCAACAGAGGAAAAGTAGAATTCTTTCTAGACAGGAACGAAGGGGAATAATAACCATAGTCTCTATAATTCTTCTAGACACTACAAGACTTACATTAAAAAATTAAAAGACATGTGAATAAAGAGAAAATGTGATGGATAATTGAGAGAAGAAAAACAGATGGTAGAAAAAGACCTGAAATAATCTGATATTCAAATTATCAGGCAAGAACTTTAATAAACTATTATGCATATATTAAAGAAAATAAAGAAAAAAGACAAAGCAAATAAATAATGAGAAATTTCTATAGAATTACAGTCTATATAATTAAAACGGTATTTCAGAAATTTTTAAAATTACAATATTTGAAATTAAGACATCATTGTATGGATTTAACGGCAGAATGGATATGGTAAAAGACAAGATTAATAAACTTGAAGCTAGAGCAATAGAAAACATTCAAACTCAAGCACAGAAAAAACAGAGAAATGATCAAAGCTAATTATTATAGACCTTGAGTACATACACAGTCATGTAATATAGCATACATGTAATTGGAGTCCCAGTGGGAGAGAGCAAGGAGATAATAGGATAAAAGCAACATTGCAAGATTTAATATTTGGGATTATTTTTAAAAGTTAGAGATAACCCACAGAATAAGAAACTCATTGAACTTCCTCAAACAGTATAAATATAAAGCTACCATTATACATGCAGAGGCACATCGCAGATAATTTGCTCAAATCAAAAAGAAAAAAAAGTAGACAAACTAGATTTTGCAAGTAGTCTGAGAAAAAATACACATTATATTCCTCAAAGAAGTAACAAAATATTGATAACTGACTTTTTCCTTCCAGTTTCACTGAGATATAATTGACATACAACACTGGTTTGACCTACATACACCTTGAAATGACTAACACATTAAGTTTAGTGAACATCCATCATCTCATATAGATACAAAATTAAAGAAATAAACAAATTTTTTTCCTTGTTATGAGAACTCTTAGGATTTACTCTCTTAACAACTTTCGTACATAATGCACAGCAGTTACTTAAATTTATCATATTGTATGTTACATCCTTAGTCCTTATCCTATAAGTAAAAGTTTGTATCTTTTGACTGCCTTCATCCAGTTCTCCTGCCCCCCCACCCCTTGCCTCTAGCAACCCCAAATCTGATCTATTTTTCTGCTGGTTTGTATATTTGTGTGTTTGTTTGGAAGTATAATTTACCTATAGCACTATGTTAGTTCCTGTTACACAACGTAATGATTCAATATTTCTGTACATTTTAAAATGATCACCATAATAAGTCTAGTTACCATCTGTCACCATACAAAGATATTACATAATTATCAACTCTATATTCTACACTATACATTTCATACCCATGTTTCATTTATTTGGAAGTTTGTATCTCTTAATCTCGCTTACCTATTTCTCTCTTCCCTCTGTACCCCTTCCCTCTGGCTGTTTGTTCTCTGTATCTGTGACTCTTTTTCTGTTTTGTTATGTTTATTAATTAGTTTTGTTTTTTAGATTCCACATATAAGCAAAATCATACAGTATTTGTCTTTCTTTCTCTGTCCAACTTATTTCACTTAGCACAATACCCTCTAGGTCCATCCATGTTGTCTCAAATGACAAGATTTTGTTCATTTTTATGGCTGAGTAATATACCACATCTTCTTTATCTGTTCAGCTACTGATGGACACTTAGGTTGCTTCTATATCTTGGCTACTGTAAATAATGCTGCAATGAACATGGGGGTGCAAATATCTTTTCAAATTAGTGTTTTTATTTCCTGTGGATAAATACTGAGAAGTGGAATTGCTGGATACTATGGTAGTTCTATTTTTAATTTTTTTCAGAACTTTCCATACTGTTTTCCATAATGGCTGCACCAATTTACATCCCACCAACAATGCAGGTGGGTCCCCTTTTCTCCACATCTTCACCAATATTTCTTATTTGTTTTCTTATTGATAATAGCCATTCTGACAGTGGTGAGGTGGTACTTTGTTGTGGTTTAGATTTGCATTTTCTTGATGATTAGTGATGTTGAGTAACTTTTCACGTGCCTATTGGCCATCTGTATGTCTTCTTCAGAAAAATGTCTATTCAGGTCCTTTGCCCAATTTTTAATCATATTATTTGATTTTTTGATGTTGAGTTGTATGAGTCCTTTGTATATTTTGGATATTAAACCTTATCAGATATGTCATTTGAAAATATCTTCTCCCATTCAGTCAGTGGCCTTTGCATATTTTTGATAGTTCCCTTCACTATGAAAAGCTTTTAAGTTTGATGTAGTCTCATTTGTTTATTTTCGCTTTTGTTTCCCTTACCTGAGGAGACATATCCAAAAAAATATTGCTAAGACAGATGTCAAAGAGCTTACTTGCCTATATTCTGGAGGTTTTATGGTTTCAGGTCTTACATTTAAGTCTTTAATCCATTTTGAGTTCATTTTTGTGCATGGTGATAGAAAGTAGTCCAGTCTGATTCTTTTGCATGTAGGTGTCCAGTTTTCCCAACATCATTTATTAAAGAGGCTGTTTTTCCCCATTGTATATTCTTGCCTCCATAGACTAGTTGTCCATATAAGCATAGGTTTATTTCTGGGTTTTCTATTCTGTTCCATTGTGTCTGTTATTGTGACAGTAGCATACTATTTTGATTACTATAGCTTTGTAATATAGTTAGAAATCAGGGAGCATGATACCTCCAGCTTTGTTCTTCTTTCTCAACATGTTTTGGCTATTCAGGATCTTTTGTGTTTCCATACAAATTTTAGAATTATCTGTCCTAGTTTTGTGAAAAATGCCATTGGTATTTTGATAGGGATTGCACTGAATCTATAGATTGCCTTGGATCGTATCGTCATTTTAACAATATAAATTCTTCCAATCTATGAGCCCTGTATATCTTTCCATCTATTTGTGTTGTCTTCAATTCCTTACATCAGTGTCTTAAAGTTTTCAAAGTACAGATTTTTTACCTCCATAGTTAGATTTATTCTTAGGTATATTTATTCCTTTTGATATGATTATAGATGGGATTGTTTTCTTAAGTTCTCTTCCTGATAGTTTGTTGTTAGTGTATTGAAATACAACAGATTTTTGTATATTAATTTTGTATCCTCTAACATTACCAAATTCATTGATGAGTTCTAGTAGTTTCTTCAAACATTTAGTTTACCTCTTCCTTTCCTATTTGGGATCTTTTTACTTATTAATTAATTTTTTCTGATTGCTGTGGCTAAGACTTCCAATATTACCTTGAATAAAAGTGGCAAGAGTGGGTATCCTCATCTTGTTCCTGATCTTCAAGGAAATGCTTTCAGCTTTTCACCATTAAGTGTGATGTTAGTTATGGGCATGTCAGATATGGCCTTTATTATGTTGAGTCATGTTTCCTCTATACCCATTTTGTTGAGAGTTTTTATTGTAAATGAATGTTGAATTTTTTCAAGAGCTCTTTTTTGCATCTATTGAAATGATAATATGATTTTTATTCTTATTGTAGTGTATCACATTGATTGATGTGGATATTGAACTATCCTTTCATTCCTGGGATAAATCCCACTTGATCATGGTGTATGATCTTTTTAATGTATTATTGAATTGATATGTTAATATTTTGTTAAGGAGTTTTGCATCTATTTTTATCTGTGATATTGGCCTAAAATTTTCTTTCTTTTTTTTTTTTAATGATATCTTTGTCTAGTTTTGGTGTCAGCATGACCCTGGGCTGGTAGAATGAATTCAGAAGCATTCCTTCCTCTGCAATTTTTTGGAATAGTTTGAGAAAGATAGGTGTTAACTTTTCTCTAAGTGTTTGGTAGAACTCACCTGTGAAGCCATCTGGTTCCAGACTTTTGTTTGTTGGGAGTTTCTTTTAAATTACTGATTTAATTTCAATACTGGTAATTGGTCTGTTCATGCTTTCTGTTTCTTCCTGGTTCAGTCTTGGAGACTGTACATTTCCAGGAATTTGACCATTTCTTTTAGGTTGTCCATTTCATTGGCTTATAATTGTTCATAGTAATCTCTATGATCCTTAGTATTTCTGTGGTATTAGTTTTAACTTCTCCTTTCTCATTTCTGATTTTATATATTGGGGATCCCTTTTCTTGATAAGTCTGGCTAAAGGTTTATCAATTTTGTTTATCTTTTCAAAGAACCAGCTGTTAGCTTCATTGGTCTTATTTATTTTTATTTATTCTTTTAGTCTCTATTTCTGCTCTGATCTTTATAATTTTAACTTTTAGAAACTTTTTGTCTCTCCATCAAATCTGAATGATAGCCTTGTGGAGTAAAATATTCTTGGTTGTAGTTTTTTCCCTTTCATTAATTTAAATATATTGTGCCAATCCCTTCTGGCCTGCAGAGTTTCTGCTGAAAAGTCAGCTCATAGCCTTAAGGGAGTTCCCTTGTACAGAGCTTGTTGCTTTTCTCTTGCTGCTTTTAATATTCTCTCTATCTTTAATTTTTGCCATTGTAATTACACTGTGTCTTGGTGTGGTCCCCTTTGGGTTGAGCCTGTTTGGGATTCTGTGTTTCCTGGACCTAGATGTCTGTTTCCTTTTCTAGGCTAGGGAAGTTTTCAGCTATTATGTTTTCATATAAGCTTTCTGCCCCTTTCTCTCTCTCTTCTCCTTCTGGAATCCCTATAATATGAATGTTAGTATGCTTGATGTTGTCTCAGAGGTCTCTTAAACTGTTCTCATTTTTTTTACATTCTTTTTCTTTTTTTGTTTTTTCATTCAGCTTGAGTGATTTCCATTACTCTGTCTTCCAGTTCACTGATTGGCTCTTCTGTATCATCTAGTCTGCTGTTGATTTCTTCTAGCATTTTGTTTTTTAAATTTCAGTTATTGTATTCTTCAGCTCTGTTTTGTTCTTCATATTTTCTAACTCTTCATTAAAATTCTCACTGTGTACTTCCATTCTTCTGAGTTCTTTGAGCATCTTTATTGTCATTACCTTGAACTCTTTATAGATAGATTGCTTATTTCCACTTCACTTAGTTCTTTTTCTGAAGTTTTTTCTTGTTTCTTCGTTTGAAACATGTTCCTCTGTTGCTTCTTTTTGCCTAATTTGCTGTTTTGGTTTCTATATTGCCCAGCAATTCCACTCTTAGACATATACCCAATAGGAATGCAAGCATATGTTCATTAAAGGAAATGTATAAGAATGTTCACATCATTATTTGTTACAGCTCCAAACTGGATGCAACTGAAATATCAATTAAGAATAAGAAGGGTAAATACATTATGATATACCCATACAAAGGAATACAACACAGCAATGAGAATGAACAACTATGTCTGTGATAGTATGCCTATGTATCTCAAAAATCTAATGCCAAGCCAAAGAAGTCAGACATAAAAGGGTAAATACTGTGTAGTCTTATTTACAGAAAGTTCAAAAGCAGGCAAAAATAATAGTGTTATAAATTATAATAGTTTTAACCCTTGGGTGGGGAAAGTAGTGATGAAGTGGATGAAGTGCCTGCTGTGATGCTGTTAAGATTCGGTTTATCTACTCCTAGTGTCTTGTGTGTTCAACATGATGTGAAAATTCATCAAGTTATATACTTGTGATTTGTCTATTTTTTCCTGTATCTTGCAAATGATGGGAACCTAAATTGTGTCAGAATGAAGAGAGGAAGGTATAGCAGACCTGAAAAATATTTAGGGGAAAATATACTAGACTCTATTACTGACTGCAAGTCAGTGAGTTTGAAAGAAGTATTATTAGTATATCCCCTGTGTCCATCTTGGACAACCAGGTTGCTAGTAGGAACTTTTGCTGAGTTACAAAGCATGGAGAAAAAAAACAACTAGATTTGTCTTGACTAGAAAGTTGGGCTAATATCTTTAACTCTTCTAGAAGGAAATGTCAGATTCCACTGGATAGAAATGTATTTGAGTATATCATTGAAAAAAGTCATTGTCGGTGGTCAAAATAAATAGAAAAATATTTACCAGTGGGAGTTTTCCCTAAAGTATGGGGAGAAATCTCATTGGAATGTAGCATGAAATTGTGGTTTCTCATATTACCTTTGCCTCATAAACTGTAATTTTGATAAAGCCATATAACATGTTTATTTTTAGATAAATAATCTTTCTCTGTAGAATAGGTGGATTTGATCAGATTTTGTGTATAATCCTTTCTAAGTTTGAAACCTGTAATTCTCATACATTTCAGCTTGTCTCACTACTAACAATATACCTATAGCCAATTCCTTCATTAATTCAACAAGCCATGTCTTCCACTGAGCTTTGACTTTCCTTTACAATTTTTCTTTTTGTTCTCCTCTGAAAAAAATGCCTATTTAAAACATTTTTTCCTTCTACTAATGGAATACTAATTTATATCACTGTTATTTGTTTTCCCCAGCTACCTGCACTTCTATTTCCATTCCATACACTGACAAACCATTTCTTCATAGTTCTATTCTGTCTATCAGAAGATTCCCATTCACACAGTTCTGAAAAGAAAAGCGATTGAGAGGAAATTAATTTCTTTTTCTTAGCTCCAGGCATTTACCAATAGCATAATGGTCATTAACATTCTTGTTGGCAAAGATTTCATTATACTCTGATAGTGATAAAACCATTTTGCCTGAAGTTAAAAGAAATCCTTGAATAAAATCTAGAATCTCTATTATGGTTTACATTTCACAATGTTTTGTCATGCATTTTGTTATATAGTGCTCATAAGAATGCTATACTATAGGGACAGAGTATGAAAAATACACATGCCCCAGGCCAGCTAATGACTAATAATTTGGTCCTCTTCTTCACTCATATTTTTTTATATTTCAAATTAAATTTTAATTATACAAGTAACACATGAATATCCTCATTATAAAACATTAAATATTATTAATAAGACTAAAATTTCTTTTAAAGATTAACCTTAATTCTGCTCCCTTAATTAGAAATAGGCATATTTATGAGTTCAATGTATAACTTTAGGCTTTTCAGAGTAAATACTTAAGCATATGTGGCCATAAAGTATATAACATATTTTTGGTTGTTTATCCACACACAGACACACACATATCTACACACAGTACCTACAGTGTGATTATACAACTGTGAATATATACTGTGATTATACAACTGTGAATATATACTGTTTAGCAATTTATTTATTTATTTGCTTTCCTTCCAGATCAGTATTTATTTGCATCATTTATTTTAACTACAGTATAATATTGCATAGTATGGGTGTGTAAAAGTTTATCCAGTTATTCTCTATATGGAAGGATATTTAGCTTGTCCTAATTTCTGCTACTGAAATCAATGAATATTCTTTAAATATTTAAAAGTCCTTGTGTGCAGCTGTTTCTCCTGGTAAATCTTGCAAACTTGATGAATTGTATAAAATTATAATTTTTACTGCCACAATGACTCCCCAAATGTCCGTATTATATTAAATTACTTATGTATACGTCCACACATATCTACAATATTTTTTTTTTCTGTATGTACCCATCAGAAGGTAAACATTACGTTTTTTGTTGCTTTAATTTGCCTTTTCCTGATGACTGGTGAGACTGGACCTCTTTCATTTATTGATTGCATCTCTTTTTCCCTTCAAAATGCCTAGACTTCTATTACATTTTCATATTTTTTCTAATGATTTGCATTCATAATTCTTAATATAGTCTAAATATAAATCCTTTACTGATATGTAGTAAATACTTTCACAGTCTTTCAGCCTTATTTACATTGTCTTTTGCCATAAAGATATTTTACAATTAGGTGTGTACAGATTTTTAATTTACTGTTTTTTCTTTTGTGTCTTATTTAAGAAGGCTCCACAAATACCAAATTTATGAACATATTTCATGTTTTCTGAAAACAATATATTTAGGAACTTATTTAGACTTTATCCAATTGTGTGAAATAGGAATTAATTTTTTAATGGATTTGCAGTTTTCTGGGGATGATTTAATAGTACATCCTTCCAACATTTGTTTGAAATACACCTACATCATTTATGTTTCATTGGTATATTCATCTCTTCTTTTTTAAAAAAAAATTTTGTAGAGGAGAACTAGCATTTAATAAGGGTTTATTTTACAGTGAATACCTGATTGCATACTCTGTTTTAACAGTATCTGACTCAGTCTATGTGTTGTTCTTTGTACATTACTTGGAAGGATTCTGGAAATTTATTTATCATCATTTTCAAAAATTCATTTATTAGTTTTAGAAAGACACATATCACTCATTGAAAACAATGTTTATTTATTTATTTTTGTTATCACTTAATTTTTTTCCTTCTAGTTTTATTGAGATATAATTGACATACAAGTTTTAAGTTTAAGGTACACAGTGTAATTATTTGACTTACATACATATGGAATTATTGCCAATGTCAGTTTAGTGAACATCCCATCATCTAAAGTAAAAAAAGAAAAAGGAAAAAATGTTTTCCTTGTAATGAGAACTCTTAGGATTTACTCTCTTAACACCTTTCATATATAACATACAACAGAGTTAATTATATTACTCGTGTTGTATATTACATCCCTAGTACTTACTTATCTTATAACTGGATGTTTGTACTTTTTGACCACCTTTATGCTATTTCCCCTCCCCCACCCCCCCACTTCCAGTAACCACAGATCTTATCTCTTTTTCTAAGAGTATGTTTCTTTGTTTGTTTTTTGAGGAATAACACTGTGTTAGTTCCTGGTACATAACATAGTGATTTGATATTTCTATACATTACTAAATGATAACCACAGTAAGTCTAGTTACCATGTGTCACCATACAAAGATGTTACATTATTATTGACTGTATTCCCCACACTGTACATTTCATAGCCATGGCTTCGTATAGTCTTCTCTGCTGGCACCAGAGCTATACCTTTAAATTCCAATTGCTTTGGGTTTTGATATCTGGTAAAGCCAGCTGACTCTGTTTTTCTGGAGAATCCTGACAAATGCAATTATAACTCTTTACTTTAAATATCTATTTTTTTCTTTTTTGTTTCAAGCTTGTCCCTGCAAATAGTGTATTGTGAATTATTTTTGAGCCTATTCTCGATTCTTTGTCTTTAAATAAATTTCAAGTAAGTTTTTATTTACATTAATTGTAGCTATTGATTTGTGTGACCCTATAGTTTCTCTGTTATTTTCTGTTCTCTTTACTATATTTCAAGTTCCCTGCCCTTCTTACCCTTTGTGATTTTGATAAATATTTTTTGTCTGGTTCATTTTATTCTACTGCTTTAAAGTTATGTATCTACTTCTATCCTAATAGTTCCCCTCATACTTTTATTGTACCTATTTAAACCTGCTTTAATAACAAATGATAGAGTTATCACTATCTATTATCCTCCTACTAAATGTGGAATAAAGCATGTTTTTACTTACAGCTGCTCTGTTCCCTACCATCCCATCTTATATGTTGACATCACTGGAATTTTTCTGTATTTGACCATGTGCTATATGAACTCACAGTACTTTCTATTCCCCCAAAAATATATTGTGTCATATTTTTATTTTATGTACAAAAAGTGTGCGCCAAAGAGACCCCCCTAATGACAAAACATGGCAATAAACTATCAGAAGAGATTCAAATTTTATACTTCACTCATCATTTTCTTAAGAAAAAAGTCATGGGAAAATAATTAAAAATACAATTTGGAGTTATTTCTTTTATACTTTACAGTTAAATGTATTTCTATTTTAATCTTCTGTATATCAATATTTTCTGGTAACAAATTTCTTTCTAGATCTGTAGTTTTAGACTGTTTCAAGACCAATGGGCTATTGCTGTTACTCAGAACTTGAGTTTTCTACTCAATTCCAGCATAGAACATACTATGTGTACAAAACCAAAATATTTTGTTCTTACAAAATCAATTTTACCACAGGTATATTGAACATATTTTTTCCTAAAATTATTTTGTTTAAATTGGACTATGCTATTTACACCTGAATATCTATATGCTGATCAATATTACATATAGAATAATCCTGTTTTCTGTTCTGAAAATCATTGTGAATATGTTTTATTCCTTTTTGATTTTCATATTCTTAAGATCTAATTAGGTGTTGGCACTGCTTGGTTTATGTTTAATGTTTTACCTTCCAAACTTTTGTTTTGCTTTCTGGGAGAATACCTTTGCTCAAATTTGCAGATCACTGATTGGCTCTTTCTCTCTGAAAATTCTTTTAGTTTTGTTTGCTAAGATTTTAACTTAAGTTATCAAAATTCTAATTATTGTGATTCTTTTTCAAGGCTATATATCACTCTGTCAACATCTTTCAGAGGATTAAAATTAATCTAAAGTCATATTTTTTTGCTCTGGTTACTCTACTTCCTCAGAGATAAGTTCTTCTATATGCTTTTTGATGATCCTTAATCATGAGATTTTCTTCCTAAGTTGTGTTTTTTGTTCATTCCATGTTGTATTTTTTTGCACTATATTTTTCCGCTCAGTGATTGAGGGAAGGTCAGGAGCAGTTGCTGTGGACTCAGTGGAGGTGGTTTTCATTGACCTTAGAGAATGTGGAAGACCTATTTTCCTAGATATGGAAGTTTCCCAGACTGCTGAAAGTCTCTAGTCACTTCCCCACCCTTGGAGCCACATAGACTGTTCCTGCCTGGAGTTGTTGTCCTGTCCAATGGGGTGTGGGAGCAAAGAGGTGCAAAAATCCTTGCACTTGGCTGCACCAATCCCTTTCCCAACTGATTACCTTATTGTTTGCTCCTCAGTCTGCATGTTCTTTTATCTTTCACCTCTGCTTGCGAAGTTCTTTTACAGCAGTCTCAAATTGGTTTAAGAACTCTGTTTTATTTGGGGTTGTGATTTCCATTTTCAATACAAACCTGACATGATCTCTGTCTTCCCAGGATTTCTCGTAGTCTCTGATTTCATGAAATTGTTCTTACAGATTTTCTCATTTGTTGGATAATTTAAAAATGTTTTAAAAAGTCATGTTTAAGGATTTGAGACCAGGGGAGGCTGCAGTTTCTGCCCAGCCTACCGTCTTGAAACAGAAGTTGAAACAGCTGTTTGTCAACTTTATTAGATACTTATTAAATGACAGTGGAGATAAGCAGTTTCTATATAAATAAAAACATATATCCCTTTCTTTATACTTAAAATAATTGACTATGTATAAACATTTCTATAACATACTTTAATTATTGAAAATTATTTTTTATTTTTGTTTACGCATTCCATAACTGGATAATGCCACCACTCAAATTCTAAGAATAAAGGAGACTTACACGAGTATATAATAAAAATAGAGTTCAAAGATTTTGAAAGGCTTTCTTAACAATAACTTTATACTTTTGGACATGTGTGGTTTGTGAGAAGCAATATTTTCAATTTATATTGACACCAAAGTATTCATAAATTTATTATACATGAAAATTCAAAATTGCATTTTAATTAAATTTACTAAATATGTAAGACAAGTTCATAAATAAGATTTCAAATTATAGCATTTTCTTATAATAATTTATACAATTATATTAATAGTGATTATTATAATCTTAATACCAATTTACTTTTATTTAATTTTGGATTATACTTTATGCTATAATATGACTATTGATTGCTGAGTAAAAAAAAGGGTATCTGACTACAGTAGCTAACCTCAAAATTCTAGGCATGTCCAGGTTGTTTATATGGCTATCTAAAATGGCCAGAAAGAGAGCAGAAGAATCTTGAGCAGATATGCCCTAAGTAAATGTCAGATTACTCTCACAGATGGAGGTAGGTGCTATACAGAATAGTAACTTGATATATTGTTAAGGTCTGAAAGGGAAAATCTATAAACATCCAAACAAACAGTGAAAAGAGCTATAGAACTTTCCTACTTCTTATGTTTTTGTGCAAAAAGAAGATTTGAATAAATCTCTCCCCATAAAATGTTAAGAAACAGAAAGAGGGAAAAAAAACGATTTAAAAATATTGGAACATAATGGAGAAGATACCTCACCTTGAACGCTCACAGAAAAACATATTTCATACAATGCTTTGTTAATTAATAAACTTTATTTTTTAGAACAGTTTTAGGTTCACAACTAAATTGAGTGGAAAATACAGAGAGTTCCTATATACCCTAAATTCATACACATGCACAATATGTAGGTATATATTTTCAATTCATTTGGGTAAATACCAAGGAGTGCAACATTGGAGAGTATGGCAAGAGTATGCTTAGTTTTATAAGAAACCACCAAACTGTCTTTCACAGTGGCTAAACCTTTTTACATTTCCAGCAGCAATGAATCGGACTTCCTGTTACTCCATGTCCTCTCTAGTATTTTAAGTGCTGTCAGTGTTCTGGATTTATTGGCCAGTCCAATAGGTGTGTAGTGGTATCTCAATGTTTTAATTTGCATTTCTCTAATGACATATATGTAGAGCAAATTTTCATAACTTTATTTGCCATTTGTATATCTTCCTTACTTGTGTGTCTGTTCAGATCTTTGGTCCATTTTTTAAGCAAGTTACTTGTTTTCTGTTGTTTTTTTTTTCTTTTCCATTATGGTTTATTGCAAGATATCAAATATAGTTTCCTGTGCTATACAGTAGGACCTTATTATTCATCTATTTTATATGTAGTAGTTCATATCTGCTAATACCAAACTGTAAAATATTTGTTTTATATTATGTTTTTGAGCTTGTTTTCTTACTATTGCATTTTATGAGTTCTTTATATATTTTGGATAGCAGTCCTTTCTCAGATGTATTTTTTGGAAATATTTTTCTCCCAGTCTGTGGTTTGTCTCTTCATTCTCTTGACATTGTCTTTTGCAGAACCAAAGTTTTAAATTTAATGAAATTTAAACAATACTTTTTACAAGAAAATATTTTTAAAACTTATCAAAATAATGAAAAATTACAATATTGCAGTAAAACAGAAGGAGTATTTGCCATAAGATGAAAGAACAGATTAAAAATAAATAGAGTGAACTGAAATGAGTCAAATAACCACCAATACTCTCTTTCCAAGGGGGAAAAACAAAATCGGTCTAGCCTTAGATTTTAGTCTTCTTCTGTGGATCCTTTAATTATGGAAAACAAGATTTTGAAAGAGAAACAATTTGGAAAGGTTACATGGTTTACTTCTACGCTTGGTTCTGTCTAAAGACCTCAATTTATTTCAAGTACAGAAGCATACACAAAAGATCAATTCACTAAGTTGAAACTTGAGTTTTTCTTACTATGGAAATTAATTTTACCAACTCTATTTAGTAGTTTCATAGGTAGGTGTTTAGATATTTGTTTTTTGTACAGAATAAACTGCTCGGAAGTAAGAATTTGCTACAGAGGCACAAAATTTAAACATTTTCAGAACTGTTTTGCATTTAAATTTTTTGACTGAGAATAATGTGATTCACTTGCTTTTCATACTATTCTGGAAATTCACTTTCTATAATAAATTGGAAGACATCAAAAAAGTTTTGTCAACAAACTTCTGGATTGCATAACTAAACCTCCCCCACCCCCCCACTTCAACTTTACTTTGGCTTAAGGCTACTTTAAAAATGAGAAAAGCAAACCATTAGAAAATCAGGAAATCTCCAAATATTGGTTTTAATTTCTTTTTAAAAATATGTTGTTGATTAAAGAACTCAGTTCACTTTGATAAGAACCTGATCTGTACCAGAACCAATCTCTTCATTTTTATTCTACTATGTCAAAAGTAGAAAATGGGCCAAAGGCTAAAAAATTTGAGTAGAATGTTGGGGCAGTTGAACAATGTGCAATTTATTTGTAAGTTGGGTTAGTACAGGTAAATAAAAATGGTATGTACCTTAACATGGCAGCAATAAAGATAAAATAGTACTAATGTCAATTGTATTTACTCTTGTCATTCACTAGAGAGTAACTCACAAAACAGCATCTGAATATTTTGAATGAATCTAACAAGCAAAAATTTAGGCGTCATCATTATATACTTGCCCACTTTCTATGATTATACAGCTAGCAAAGGAAACATCATTCAAGTATACTGGGAAGCTATGAAAGCTAGTATGTACATTTCCCTATGAGGAAGCACACACATTTTCTCTAAACATCCGTCAACCTAACATCTTATCAACTTAGCTGTGTAAAGTACAATTCATACTTCTGCATATCCCGTTAGGATGAGATTGTAAGGCTGGTTTTCCTTTTAGTAATATTATTTTTCTTTCATATTTATTCATATTGTCTTTGGAGATTTATGGGATAAAGGAAGAATTGTATACCTCCATCCTGATTTTCTCCCTCATTAGATGCCTGCTTTGTAATACAGTCTTATTTTGGGGGTAAACTATAAGACAGCCAGCCAATTAGATTTTCACACTAGGAAGTAAAGGAAAGTGACAAGTATGTCCAACTAACCTAGAAATTCATGGCATAGAATGGCATAAGTAGAATCAAACTGTGTATACATTTGCTTTCTGAGCCAGGAAGCTTAGCTTTATGCTGGATGAAGTTAATTGTTTATATCCCTAAAGTCCTATGCCAAGATGTTAGAGAATGGAACTAGTATCTCCTTCATTAAGCTTTCAGAAAAGAAAAATCTGGGGAAAGAGTTTTAGTGCCAGCATGGAATTCTCTGTTGCATGTTTTTTACTCAGGTAAAAATTAACTCCTCAAACTTCAGACAAAATATAGAAGAGAATTAAAGATAGGTTCATTTTTATTCTTTAGTGTGTTTCTCTGTGTGAAAAGGAAAAAATAGACCTTGTCATTCAAAAGAATAGTAATTCTCATAATATATTATCCTTTTCATTATCATCGTTCCCCCGAGGTTGAATCTGCATAGGTTCATTAACTAAAAAGACTTTAATTTTTTTATGTCTCACATTAGAATTATTATTTCCCGTTTTGAAACATACTTGGAAGTCATAGCTATCTACAAAATGTACAATTCCAGCATAGAATCAAAAGTACAATATAAGGGCTTCCCTGGTGGCGCAGTGGTTGAGAGTCCGCCTGCCGATGCAGGGGACGCGGGTTTGTGCCGCGGTCCGGGAAGGTCCCACATGCTGCGGAGCGGCTGGGCCTGTGAGCCATGGCCACTGAGCCTGCGCGTCTGGAGCCTGTGCTCCACAATGGGAGAGGCCACAACAGTGAGAGGCCCGCGTACTGCAAAATAATAATAATAAAGTACAATATAAGATCATCTCAGATTGTTAGAATCAATTGTAAGATAAAAGTTTTATTATTGCATTTGATATCTTAAGTTTTGATTATTTGATTATTGGAGAGTATTGCAACTTGAGATGTGAGAGATTGTAGTCTCTTAATTCTTCCCCTGCTTTTATAGTTGGAGTAACTGTGACCAATTTTATTGTTATAATAGCTGATGAGAGAAGGGAGCCATGGTGACACAAGGGAGATATCCCCTCAATGCCACCTCTGCCAACATAATCACATAACCATCTGTTTGCCCAAGCCATCCAAAAAAGAAACACTGTATGTCACAATGATGGGTTTTCTGTATTACCACCTTAACAAGCCATGTCTTTGTCTTTCTTTCCAGACAGATAACAAGTCTTAGGATTTTCCTATGTAGAAATTTATAAGTAAATTTTCTTTTGGAAACTAACATTATACATTATAGTATGAAATGTAAATAGTTTTATTTAAAATAACTAAATTTTCAAATCCAACCCCTTTATTTTTCTGATGAGGACAGAGAAGCCCAGAGAGGCAGTTCAACTTGCCCACAGTCACTGCTAACAACCAGTTAGTAGCAGAAGGTGGTTGGGACACAGCTCTAGTCCCAAACTCTGACTGAGGGGCCCAGAGTGCTTGATACAGCTTCTTCTGAAGGCCAGTCTTGGACTTCTTAACATACAATTCCTAATAGCCAGAAGGAAAGTGTACATTTAAAATTTGGGGGCAGATCGGAACCAAGATGGCAGAGTAGAAAGACATGCTCTCACTCCCTCTTGCAAGAACACCAGAATCACAACTAGCTGCTGGACAATCATCAACAGGAAGACACTGGAACTGACCAAAAAAGATACCCCACATCCAAAGACAAAGGAGAAGCCACAATGAGACAGTAGGAGGGGCACAATCACAGTAAAATCAAATCCCATAACTGCTGGGTGTGTGACTCACAGACTGGAGAACACTTATACCACAGAAGTCCACCCACTGGAGTGAAGGTTCTGAGCCCCACATCAGGGTTCCCAACCTGGGGGTCTGGCAATGGAAGGAGGAATTCCTAGAGAATCAGACTTTGAAGGCTAGTGGGATTTGATTGCAGGACTTAAAGAGGACTGGGCGAAACACAGACTCCACTATTGGAGGGCACACACAAAATAGTGTGCACATCGGGACCCAGGGGGAGGAGCAGTGACCCCAAGGGAGACTGAACCAGACCTACCTGCTAGTGTTGGAGGGTCTCCTGCAGAGGCAGGGGTGGCTGCGGCTCACCGTGGGGGCAAGAACACTGGCAGCAGAAGTTCTGGGAAGTACTCCTTGGCGTGAGCCCTCCCAGAATCTGCCATTAACCCCACCAAAGAGCCCAGGTAGGCTCCAGTGTTGGGTTGCTTCAAGCCAAACAACCAACAGGGAGGGTACCCATCCCCACCCATCAGCAGTCAAACGGATTAAAGTTTTACTGGGCTCTGCCCAACAGTCAGCTCTACTCACCACCAGTGCCACCCATCAGGAAACTTGCACAAGCCTCCTAGATAGCCTCATCCACCAGAGGGCAGACAGCAGAAGCAAGAAGAACTACAATCCAGTAGGCTGTGGAACAAAAACCACATTCACAGAAAGATAGACAAGATGAAAAGGCACAGGGCTATGTACCAGATGAAGAAACAAGATAAAACCCCAGAAAAACAACTAAATGAAGTGGAGATAGGCAACCTTCCAGGAAAAGAATTCAGAACAATGATAGTGAAGATGATCAAGGACCTCAGAAAAAGAAAGGAGGCAAAGATCGAGAATATGCAAGAAATGTTTAACAAAGACTTAGAAGAATTAAAGAACAAACAAACAGAGATGAACAATACAATAATTGAAAAGAAAACTACACTAGAAGGAATTAATAACAGAATAACTGAGGCAGAAGAATGGATAAGTGACCTGGAAGACAGAATGATGGAATTCAAGACTGTGGAACAGAATAAAGAAAAAAGAATGAAAAGAAATGAAGACAGTCTAAGAGACCTCTGGGACAACATTAAACGCAACAACATTCACATTGCAGGGATCCCAGAAGGAGAAGAGAGAGAGAAAGGACCAGAGAAAATATTTGAAGAGATTATAATCGAAAACTTCCTTAACATGGGAAAGGAAATAGCCACCCAAGTTCAGGAAGTGCAGCGAGTCCCATACAGGATAAACTCAAGGAGAAATATGCTGAGACACATAGTAATCAAACTGGCAAAAATTAAAGACAAAGAAAAATTATTGAAAGCAGCAAGGGAAAAATGACAAATAACATACAAGGGAACTCACATAAGGTTCAGAGCTGATTTCTCAGCAGAAACTCTACAAGCCAGAAGGCAGTGGCATGGTATACTAAAAGTGATGAAAGGGAAGAACCTACAACCAAGATTACTCTACCCGGCAAGGATCTCATTCAGATTTGATGGAGAAATCAAAAGTTTTACAGACAAGCAAACGCTAAGAGAATTCAGTACAACAAAACCAGTTCTACAACAAATGTTAAAGGAACTTCTCTCAGTGGGAAACACAAGAGAAGAAAAGGACCTACAAAAACAAAACCCAAACAATTAAGAAAATGGTCATAGGTACATACATATCGATAATTACCTGAAACGTGAAAGGATTAAATGCTCCAACCAAAAGACACAGGCTTGCTGAATGAATACAGAAACAAGATCCATATATATGCTGTCTACAAGAGACCCACTTCAGATCTAGGGAAACATACAGACTGAAAGTGAGGGGATGGAAAAAGATATTCCATGCAAATGGAAACCAAAAGAAAGCTGGAGTTGCAATACTCATATCAGATAAAGTAGACTTTAAAATAAAGAATGTTACAAGAGACAAGGAAGGACACTACATAATGATCAAGGAATCAATCCAAGAAGAAGATATAACAATTATAAATATATATGCACCCAACATAAGAGCACCTCAATACATAAGGCAACTGCTAACAGCTATAAAACAGGAAATTGACAGTAACACAATAATAGTGGGGGACTTTAACACCTCACTTACACCAATGGACACATCATCCAAAATGAAAATAAATAAGGAAACAGAAGCTTTAAATGACACAGTAGACCAGATAGATTTAATTGATGCTTATAGGAAATTCCATCCAAAAACTGCAGATTACACTTTCTTCTCAAGTGTGCATGGAACATTCTCCAGGATAGATCACATCTTGGGTCACAAATCAAGCCTCAGTAAATTTAAGAAAATTGAAATCATATCAAGAATCTTTTCTGACCACAATGCTATGAGATTAGAAATGAATTACAGGGAAAAAACCGTAAAAAACACAAACACAATGGAGGCTAAACAATACGTTACTAAATAACCAAGAGATCACTGGAGAAATCAAAGAGGAAATCAGAAAATACCTAGAGACAAATGACAATGAAAACAGGATGATCCAAAGCCTATGCAATGCAGCAAAAGCAGTTCTGAGAGGGAAGTTTATAGCTATACAAGCCTACCTCAAGAAACAAGAAAAATCTCAAATAAACAATCTAACCTTACACCTAAAGGAACTAGAGAAAGGAGAACAAACAAAACCCAAAGTTAGCAGAAGGAAAGAAATCATAAAGATCAAAGCAGAAATAAATGAAATAGAAACAAAGAAAACAAGAGCAAAGATCAATAAAACTAAAAGTTGGTTCTTTAAGAAGATAAACAAAATTGAAAAACCAGTAGTCAAAGTCATCAAGAAAAAGAAGGAAAGGACTCAAATCAATAAAATTAGAAATGAAAAAGGAGAAATTACAACAGACAACGCAGAAATACACAGCATCCTAAAAGACTACTACAAGCAACTGTATGCCAATAAAATGGACAACCTGGAAGAAATGGACAAATTCTTAGAAAGTTATAATCTTCTACGACTGAACCAGGAAGAAATAGAAAATATGAACAGACCAAATCACAAGTAATGAAATTGAAACTGTGATTAAAAATCTTCCAACAGGGCTTCCCTGGTGGCACAGTGGTTGGGAGTCTGCCTGCCGATGCAGGGGACATGGGTTTGTGCCCCGGTCTGGGAAGATCCCACATGCCGTGGAGTGGCTAGGCCTGTGAGCCATGGCCGCTGAGCCTGCGTGTCCGGAGCCTGTGCTCCGCAACGGGAGAGGCCACAACAGTGAGAGGCCCACGCACAGGAAAAAAAAAAAAAATCTTCCAACAAACAAAAGTCCAGGACCGGATGGCTTCACAGGTGAATTCTATCAAACATTTGGAGAAGAGCTAACACCCATCCTTCTCAAACTCTTCCAAAACACTGCAGAGAAGGAACACTCCCAAACTTATTTTATGAGGCCACCATCACCCTGATACCAAAACCAGGCAAAGATACTACAAAAAAAGAAAATTACAGACCAATATCACTGATGAATATAGATGCAAAAATCCTCAACAAAATACTAGCAAACAGAATCCAACAACACATTAAAAGGATCATACACTATGATCAAGTGGGATTTATCCCAGGGATGCAAGTATTCTTCAATATACACCAATCAATATTAACAAAATGAAGAATAAAAACCATATGGTCACCTCAATAGATGCAGAAAAACATTTTGACAAAATTCCACACCATTTATGAAAACAATTCTCCAGAAAGGGGGCATAGAGGGAACCTACCTCAACATAATAAAGGCCATATATGACAAACCCACAGCATACATCATTCTCAATCGTGAAAAACTGAAAGCATTTCCTCTAAGTTCAGGAAGGAGACAAGGATGTCCACTCTCACTACTATTATTCAACATAGTTTTGGAAGTCCAAGGCAATCAGAGAAGAAAAAGAAATAAAAGGAATACAAATTGGAAAAGAAGTAGAACTGTCACTGTTTGCAGATGACGATACTATACATAGAGAACCCTAAAGATGCCACCAGAAGACTACTAGAGCTAATCAATGAATTTGATAAAGTTGCAGGATACAAAATTAATGCACAGAAATCTCTGGCATTCCTATACACTACTGATGAAAAATCTGAAAGAGAAATTAAGGAACACTCCCATTTACCACTGCAACAAAAAGAATAAAATACCTAGCAATAAACCTACCTAGGGAGACAAAAGACCTGTATGCAGAAAACTATAAGACACTGATGAAAGAAATTAAGGATGATAGCAAGAGATGGAGAGTTATACCATGTTCTTGGATTGGAAGAATCAATATTCTGAAAATGACTATACTACTCAAAGCAATCTGCTGTATAAAAAGTAAAATAAGTAAATAAAAAATAAAATAAAATTCCAAAAAACCCCCAAAAGAAACAAAAGATAAAATAACTAAATTTTCAAGTTTTAATTTTTACCTATAGTTTTATAATATTATTTTTTTCTTTGTGACATCAACATATCTTTTTGAGATTTTTTGAATGAAGCAAATAGCCACCTGTAGCAAATATACTCAGAATTTTATCACAAACATTTATTCTCATGAAAAAATTGATTCAAAGTGAAAAGAAAGAAGGCAAGTATACTAGATTCCATTAATTTATATTGCATGTTCTTTCAGCCCAATGCCTATGTTTTATAAAGAAAACTTTAAATTAGATATTGGGAAATGGACCAATGATAACTTGCAAAATAGTTTTATAATTAGGTATAGGTAGGGGTCAAATAGGCTAGTTCCCTTATGATCTTCACAAATGAAGTCAGATCATTATATTGTATATTATACATATTTTTATACACATATAATCTTTTTTATTTCTACTGTTATTCTCAATTGATTTATAACCTAAAGAATCCTCAAATATTTTGTTTTCAAAAATGTGTTTTCATAGCAGAAATTTATGTGATTTTTATAAAATTATCCCTTATATTGATTTGTATATAATTTATTTAGAAAGTACCTTTTGATAACAGAACTTGTCAAAAAATTTTATCTGCCTGAATCCCAGAAAAAAAATCAGTTAACTCTTGAGATCTCCCAATTGAACTGGAAACAGCTTGTCAGATGTAGTTTCATCACACATTTTTAAAAATATAAACATGATTGACATTTAAACCAAAAAGAGTGATAATTTTTTACTTTAGAAAGGAATTAGGCTTCTTCATTTTGGCCTGAGAGACAATGAGACAGTTACTCTTGCTCGCTCCAAAAAAAGAGAAAGAAAAAATTTTATGATAACTCTTGCATAATGACCACTGAAAAAAAATGCTTATCAGGACATGCCATAAGAACTTTGGTTATAGAACTTATCCAGTGAGAAGTCCTATCTAAGACTCCCAACTTCATAAATTTACTCATGATAATGATAACAATATCAATAATAATGATATCAGTATCAGTCATTAGTTTCTTGAACCCTTATATATATTAAGTACTTAATGTGCCTTGTCTTAACCAGAACTTAGGGTAACCCTATAATGTAGGTAGGCACTACTAACATTTCTGCCTCAGTGATGGGAAACTAGACCTTAGAGACTAAACGTTTTATCTTGACCACCCTGATAGAAGGTGTCATTGCCAGGACTTGAATCTAAGTGGCTCCGCATCAGCATGAGCTCCTGAACACCATCCTCATTTCGTCTTCTGCAGAGATAACTTCGTATTTCCAGAAGCAGAGGTTAGTCAAAAACAAACACATTTTTGTTAAATTAATGTTCTAATATTCATCTTTATCTCTCATAATGTTCTTTCCCACAGAAATTTTATGAGTAACTGTAATTTGGCTGAGTTTAAGATGACATTTAGTTTCCTGGGTTTTAGACACCACCACCCTTGGGGTCTCTCTATGCTCTCCATGCACACCAGCCTTTGTATTTTTAGTAAATATTGAATCTTGTAACTATTGTGGAATGTTAGTCCCAGCCCAGGGACATAAACATGTAAACCACAGCTTTGAATTTTATAGAGCCCTGTGAGAATGAACTTGAACTTACCCACAAATAGGGTTTGGGCATATTCAAACACTTGATGAACTGAGAATCCTCATGTGGGGCCAGAAAGATGGAAAGGAAAATCAGGGTCTTGAAACAAGCAAACAAACGAGCCAAAACCAAACACATGAATTGAATTTGCTAGAGCAAGTGAAATTGAGTAGTAGGGTTCAGATTTGAAGGGGTTCATGAGACCAGGTGAAATATGAGGCTGAGCTTCAGCCTTCATCAGAATCATGTGAGGGTTTTTTTTTAAAGAATATAGATTGTTGGGAATTCCCTGGCTGTCCACTGGTTAGGACTTGGCGCTTTCACTTCCCCAGGCCTGGGTTCGATCCCTGGCTGGGGAACTAAGATCCTACAAGCTTCCTGGTGTGACCAAAAAAAAAAAAAAAAATCAAAAATGAATATAGATTGTTGGGTTTTGCTCTCAGCTATTCTAATTCAGTAAATGTGAAGTGAACCAGAAAATCTTTATCTTTTAAACATCTCGCTAAATGATTCTGATCCACAGCCAAGGTTAAGAACCACTGGCATAAATGAAAGAACTATGTCCTAAAGGGCGCAAACGCTCTGCTGTGATAAATTCCTTTGAAAGAGCTTGTTCCAGGAAGCATAAGAAGTTTTACACTGACCTGAGTAGAGAAAGAGCACCTAAGTGAACAGTCCAGAAGAGGTCTGCAGCTACAGAGAAGCAGCTGATGGGCAGCATGGAGGTGGGGCCTAAGGACTTGGGTAGCAATGGGACAGAAGATCAACAGTATCAACGGCCCAGAAAAACAGTGAAGGCTGTGATACTAGAAAGCTACCTCCAGGAGATCAGGGACCTTCACAATCTTGTTAATTAATTATGTCCAGTATCTAGAATCATATCTTGCTCATAGTAGATGCTCAATCAATAATTGTTAAATAAATGAATAAATGAAACTAGGGCCAAGGACTTAGAATGTTGGAAGCATTACAAAATATCAAATGGTAACCAAAAACCCTTACCTACCCACAAATACATGCTTCTCCAGATACCTGGGTAATTGATGGAGACGCCAGAAAAATATTGGATTTTTTTTTTGTTAATCATGCAAGTGAAAGCTTAGGGCTTTGAGATTTATAACACAATGCATTAAAAAAAATAATACATTTGTATTCACAGATGTGATAAGGGGACAGTTAGATTTCAAATGGAACTTTCTGATATGTATTTCTTCCTTTATTGGAGATCTGGTCTAAACCACCTGGCAGATGGGAACTCTCGACAATTGCAGTTAATGGCTAGACCTGTCTTCACCTAGTTGGTTAATTAAGTTTAAACCTGAGATATAGGTCTGAAATATGGTCTCAATTGACTGGTTCCTTGGAGAAATATATATTTGCCAGTGTAATCATAGAGAGCCAAATTCCTAGTAGACAATATTACTTGCTACAACAGGGATGAAGCAGCTGTTGTGTCTCCATTTATCTTTAGGATCTCAAACTAAAGGGGAATAAAATATAAGAAGTTCAAATTCAAGTTATACTTGCATATGTAAGGGTTAATATACTCTACTACCTGAGGCAAAATATCAAGGACATTCTCATTTCTACTCTAAGGAAAATTACATCATTTCATCAGTTTCTAAGTAAGCTCTGCTTATTTTTCCTCCACTAGTCTGTAAGTGAAGATTCTTAACGGATGGAAGTTTGCAAATTCTTGATTTCATATAGAATTTCTTACTTCTCTGAAATATATGTTTTAATTTGTCAGAGACATTAAAAGCTTTCTCTAATTACCAGTGTCTATAGAACTTAAATTATTTATTAATTAATGTAAGAAAGTAGACCTCCAAATAGAGGTTATTTTTTCACTTTCAGTCTGTATAATTAGATGTGACTGCTTTTTCCAATACCTTGCTGTAATTAGCACCAGACAGTAAACTGTCTAAAAGTAATATGTCCAGTCTAAAAAGTGCTTCTAGAACAGTACTAAAATTAAAAATAAAACACAGCATCTGAGCAAGACAATAAGTTCAGATTTGTGATTGACAGCTTTTTGGTTCTGAGTAAAAAATAAATCTTTTTCTCCAAATGCAAATATCACTTTCCAAATTTCAATTTCTTCTGTTTTAAAAATATTTGTGTATATCATGTTATTATCCCTTCTTTTCATCTCTCAGATTTTGCTGGTACTATACATGGTATTTTTACCTAGTGGAACTCAGTCATACCAGACAGAAATTCCATGAGGCTAGTCAAAGTATAAAATCATTGTCAAGTTCTTAAATCTATCTGGAAGAAAATTTTCCATTTGATTTAAAGTGAGTGAAATGATTATTTTAACAAAAATAACTTCGTCCAAAAAATGATGATCTCTTTTTGATTTGGACAATATTCCTCATTTGTTTTAATATCTAGAAGTCACCATTAGATTTAAAATTCCTTGAGTCTAACATTTACCTTATAAAGCCAATGTGTTAGAAACAGTTAACAAGAATTGACATGAAAATAAATAGTTCTAAATATAAAGTGATGCTTTCAAAATGTTATAAGAATCAGTACAAAAGGGATAGATTTTTTTTAAATAAATCATGAGGGATTAATTGTCTCACTGTATAAAAAACATGAAATTGGATCTCTTCCTCACACTAATCATAAAACTACAAAAATAAATTCCAGATTGATTAAAGGCTTCAATGTAAAAACCAAAAATATTAGAATGAAATATTTAATATATTTATAGATATTTTAAAATGCTGCTAAAATACCATTAGTCTGGCAAGCCCATGATCCATGTGGTATGATTTGATTAATTCTGATTGATTCTGATTAAATTTAGTAAAATCTTTAACAACATTACATTTTAAAAAATCCAATTTAGAGAGACCCATAAAATCGGAGAGGGGCGGTCAATGCAGAGCAAGATGTAGTCTGCTTTTAAATTATCTGTTATCATTAAAGGAGTGTATTATCAGGTATGGACAAGGAAAATAAGGCAAAAAAGACACACTTCAAACTGATTCTTTCTTTATTGTCATGTTCAGAGCTGAGAGAAATGATTCCAAGTAACTGTTGACCAGCAAGTCAAAAGGGTATTCTTTCAAGTTATTTTGAGAGTATCTGTTTTATCATAATAGAAGATGTTAAAATGATGTAATCTCAAGTGGTGAATGGTGAAAGTGGAAATCAAGGCTTGGCAATCTAGAAACAAACTGCTCAAAGGCTAGATGTTGGAAACAAGGCCAGTGTGGACAGGGGATCCCCTGTGGTTTCATTTGACAGGTACTACACAGCTCTCCTTGCTCAGCATTGATTCCCCATTGTCATTTCTGTCAGTTGAGGAAAAAATGTTAGAGGTATGAAAGCTGGAGTTGCGGGAGGTATAGAAATGTCAAGACAAATGGTGTGAATGGCTAAGAGATCAGGGTTAAAACCGGTGCTGAATCCATTCTTTGGATTATTTCACATTTATTTCTTTTACATTTTAAGTTCAGCCGGAAAAGAAGAAAAGCAGAATTAAAATACCAAAAAGAAAATAAATACACGACATTGATTATTAAGGTTATTTATGGAGAATCCTGGGAAACTTAGTGACCTGAGGGAAGCTTGCTTCACTTCGCCTCCAAACATAATGAGTTTTGCTCTCTAGACAGCAGGAAGTGAGTGAGACTAGGACTTTTCTCCCCTGAGAGTTGGGCAGCCTGAATGGGAGTCCCAGGGAGCTCCAGAGATCTCTGTAGCCACCTAGGGACTCTTGGAGGCAAAGTCAACACCCATTCCTTGTAAGCGTGCTGGGTTTCTTTGTCCCCCAAATGGTCAAGTGGGAACTGAAGGGGTAAAGCAAATCTTCCCTCACACTGAAACTATACAAGTACAAGCCATGAGACTTTCTCTAGTTCCTTTATTAATGGTGTGGCAACTTGCCTGTTTCTACATAACCACACACATCCACTAGCATGGCAGACGGTTGTTCCAGTACCAACAACTAGCTGTGTTAGATAACAAGGAAAGTTGACATCCCATCTGAAGGGTCCAGCAGCCAAAGAAAAAAGTTCAGTTAGAACAAACACATGTTCAGACAAATAGAGGTGGAGGAGGAGACAGATAACAATCTGAACAAGAAAATATAGATGAGTTCTTAAGGAAATTGAGGTGAAGCCCCAAAAAAAGGTTTCTAGAGCTCAAAACAACAGCAAAAAATTATCCTAACAACAACCCAGTAGCTCTATTAAAGGAAAAAATAATAAATACTCCAATGCAAATTAGTGGTTGAAAGGAGAAATGCAAGAAATACCTCAGAACAAAGGGCAAAAGTACAAGATCATGAAGGCAAAGTTGGAAACTGGGGAATATGGTCATGTGGAATTGTGTGAAAAATAGAAGTTTTATAAAATGAAATATAAACTGATGATGGAAAAACAGGAGTTTAGCAATAGAAGAATTTTTCCTGAACTGAAAAACTAAAAAGTTACCTAGAAAAAGATCACTGATTTAAAGACTATGCTGATGATGGGCTTCCCTGGTGGCGCAGTGGTTGAGAGTCCCCCTGCCGATGCAGGGAACACGAGTTCGTGCCCCGGTCCAGGAAGATCCCACATGCCGCGGAGCGGCTGGGCCCGTAAGCCATGGCCGCTGAGCCTGCGCATCCGGAGCCTGTGCTCCGCAACGGGAGAGGCCACAGCACTGAGAGGCCCGCGTACCGCAAAAAAACAAAAACAAACAAACAAACAAAAAAGACTATGCTGATGAGAAAAGGCACACAGAACTAGGGATTTCTTGGTAAAATCTGTGAACTCTAACAATCAAGAAAAGACCTTCATCTAAGATTCAAGGCAGAAAGAATTAAGTGCCTACAAGGGAAAGAAACTGTGTTATCATCAGCCTTATCTGTAACCCTGAATATAGAAGAAAGTAGAATAGCATCTAAGCAATGTACTCAGTTAAGTTATCATTTGGCAAATTTATTTAATGATAATCAGAAATTCAGGGACTTATTATCCAGTCCATCTTCAGAGGAAAAGAGTCAAGAAAAGCCTGTGTCATTCAGATTTCTTATTAACAATAACAGTATATTCTGAATTTATAAGCAGGAAAAGAATTTAATAAAGGGCATTAGATGGGTCACAGAATTTTCAGGAAGCCCAGATTGTTAGGATTAAATACTATGTGCTATGTCTAAGATTACCCTAGATAAAAGATAACAGAAAAAGTCTCATTCAATATTCTATAAGTTGTGTATAGAAATGAATGGAAAGGCCTATATAAAAACATAAGAGCCAATGAAAAAGTTAACTCTGAGGAGAAGAGAGAGTGGGAATAAAACATGAAAGTGAATAGCCATAAACTTGGCCTATAAACTTGGATATTGCTAGAATATTTTATAACAAAAATATTTTAAAATACTGTTTTATAACAATGTAGACTATAGTAGAATTTTCTATTCATGATTTCAACATAAGAATACAAGAGCTAAAAATCAATGCAGTGTCAGACATTTGTTTTGCCTTATGAAGATTAACGGCTTTTATTTCAATTAAAAAGTGGAAATTCTAAGCAAGGCATTCAGCTTGGCCTAATAAAGCAAGAGCTGCCAGGTAGCTTTGATCAGTGTGAATTAAAATATTGTATGTATTTGAGGGATAAGAAATTAAATGTGATGTGGCTTTTTTTTTTTTTTTAAACTCAGGCAGACTGTGATAAAGGACTGACATTGTCTTAATGGAAAATACATCCACTAGTATGCCAAGGTCATCACAACTTAAATGCCTCAGATTTCAATCAGTGATTTATCAAATATGAATACCCTTTGGGGAGAAATGTATAAAAACCTGAGCTCTGTGTGTAAACTATATCATGTGACTTGTATAGCAAATATGTCACCAGTGTCCTTGTAAAATACATGTGTACACATGTGGGCAAGAGCTAAATGTATTGCTCATTTTGTAGAACTGATAGAGATAATAAATAAAATGTAGTGAAAATATGAATGTATTATAGTTTAAGAATGAATTCAATGATTTGTCAATGTTTTTAAGTTTGCTAACCTTTCAACTAAAATGTTCTTAAATGTGTCATGGGATTTCTAAGCAAATTTTTAAAAAGCCTTTAAAATTCTATAAAATGACACTGAACAAAGCATATCATCTTAGAAGAGAACTTGTTTATTCAGAGAAGAATCATTGGAATGATCCCTACATATTTACATAGAAGAAGTCACTATGGCTGGAGAATTGTGAAATAAGACATCTGTGGCCTTGAATATCTCCCAAAGCTACTTGGAATGCAGAGCTGATCAGTAGTTAGAAGGTGGACATATTTGAATTGGGGTAAATAAACCTTCTGAAAGGAAAGAGATTGAGACCATAACCATTTTCTTTTGAAGTTTAATAATTTGTCTGTTGGAATGTCGCTGACATTGTCGCTGGAATGTTGCTAACTGATATTGACTGGAAGGAAATTTATTAAGGACATCCAAAAAACTCACCATGAAGAAGAAGAAATCTATATTGCTAATCCAGGCTCACCATCAAGACTGGATGTTTTAAATGGAAGGTCTGGTTCCAGAAAATATATGGCTACAACTTGCAGTGGTCTTTTCTAGAGTCAATCTCACTGGTATGGGAGTATGAGTTAGACATATGAGAGTGAACAGGATGAGCTATAACATTGAAATCCAATGCCAGGATTGGTGGAGGGATCTGGGTCACCATAGATAGAACCCTTGCTGTGAACTGATATTTATTGGAATACGTGGGAATAGTGTCCAATAGCAATATCATATTCTAAGACCAAAAGCACCAGTGTCTTGTCAGCTTGGGCTACCATAACAAAATACCATAGATGGGATGGCTTGAATAATAGAAACTTATTTTCTCACATTTCTGGTGGCTGGAAGTCAGAGATCAGAGTGCCTGCAGGGTTGGGTTTGGTGAGAGCTCCCTTCCTGGCTTGCAGATGGCCTCCTGCTTATAGATGGCCAACTGCTTATAGATGGTTGCCTTCTGCTTGTGTCCTCACATGGCAGAGAGAGAGATCACAAGCTGTCTGGTATCTCTTCTGACAAGGGCACTAATTCCATCATGGGAGGGCCCCACATTCATGACCTCATCTAAACCTAGTTGTCTCCCAAAGGGTCCGTGTCCAAATCCCATCATATTGGAAGTTAAAGCTTCAAGATATGGATTTTGAAAGGGACACAATTCAGTCCATAGCTACTAGGAACTTTCCAGATTTTGCCTGTTTCTCCATCTGAACTTGGCAATAAGAATGGCCCCCTGTACTGAGTAAACTCCTGGGTTTCATGGAATAATGGGGTACCAGAGAGATTTTGATTTTCTGACTAATCAGAAATGCGAGTTCTTGAGAAATTAATTGGAGTTTTAAACAGTGAGAACAACCCTTAGACACTTCTAGTATGGCTACATGGGGAATTTCATGGACCCACTCCCTGGGAAAACAATAATAAATGGATAAAAGTTATAAAACACAACCAGTTAAGTCTTTGGAATGTTTTTGTAAGAACAAACTGTACATGAAGACACTTTATTCAAGAAAACTACCAAATTAGGTGAGAATGAGACTCTGTTGCATTTCAGAAAGGACCTGCTCCTTCCCTCCCATTCCTCAGCTCAGCATGACAGAAGCTCCATTCCTGATGGGTGTTACCCCATCAGGTAACTGGGGTGGGCTGGGGGCCCCTCTCTCCCCAGCTCCCAGTCAAGGGCTAAGGTATCTCCATGGGAGGGGTAGGCTGCCAGCTTTTCTCACCCTGCTTCAGCTCTGTGTTGCAGAATGTAACTCCAGGAGAGTGCAGCCAAGAGGTTCAGTCTCCCTTCATCCACCTAGCCATAACTTTTAGAGGCTATACCTCAGGCATAGCAAGCCAAGAATACTGGGACTCTCATTACTTTCACTCTAGTTTCCTCATAGAGTGAAGGTTCCATGCCAGAAAAAGCAAGCCAAGAAGACCAGAGGTTGCCATTCCTGCTGAATGCCCATCTTGTAAACCAATGGTGTCATTCTGAGAAAAGAAGGCCACTGTCCTTAACCCTCTCCAGAGCAGCGGGTCAGAGATTTGCCAAGGAGGTGAGGCAGGCCACAAAAACATAGGTTGAAAAGCACAATAAACAATATAAAAAATGTACTAGTCTATTTAAACTAATGTATGAAAAAATCAGCAAATGTGAAGATAGATTTAAAGACATCATGCAGTCCAAAGAACAGAGAGGTAAAAAAATGAGAAGAATGAACAAAGCTAGAGAAATTTGGGACATCATTAAACAAATGAAAAGATGCATAATAGGAGTACCAGAATGAGAAGAGAGAGAGAGAAAGGAGCAGAAAAAAATATTTGCTGAAATAATGGTTGAAAACTTCCTAAATTTGATGCAAAATATTAATCTACATAATCAAGGAGCTCAAAACTCTCAAAGGGTTAGTTCATCAGGAAGATACAATAGTTATAAGTGTATATACATTAAAACAGAGCTCCAAAACAGATGAAACAAAACCTAGAAATAGAAGGGGACTTCATCAATCTGATAAAGAACATCTATAAAAAACCCCACATCTAACATTATACTTAACTATGAAAGACTGAATTATTTTCATCTAAAATCAGGCACCAGGCAAGGATTTCCACTCTTGCCCAAGCAAGGATGTCCACTCTTGTCACTTCTATTAACATTTTTCCTGGACACTTCAGCCAGTACAATTAGGAAAAAAAAGAAATAAAAGGCATCTATTTGCATATGACATAATCTTGTATATAGAAAATCCTTTGAAATCCTTTAAAAAGCTATGGAAACTAAAAAAAAAGTTCAAGTTTGCAAAGGACAAGGTCAATATACAAAAACCAATTTTATTTTCATATAACTGCAATAAAAAAATCCAAAAATAAAGTTAAGGAAACAATTCCATTTACAATAGCAGCAGAAATAATAAAATACTTAGGAATACATTTAACAGAATAAGTTAAAAAATATACTGTGAAAATTAGAAAATATTATTGAAAGTAATTAAGGAATACCCAAACAAATGGAAAGACGTCCCATATCCATGTATTGGAAGACAATATTATTATGATAGCAATACTCCCTAAACTGATCTACAGATTAATAAAATCCTTGTATAAATACCAGCTGTTGTCTTTGCAGAAATTGGCAAGCTGATCCTAAAATTCATATGGAAATTCAAGTGAAGCAGGCAAGCCCCAAACATTTTGAAACAGAATAAAAAGTTTGGAAGACTCACACCTTACTATAACAAAGTTTATTGCAAAACTACAGAATCAGAACAATGTGGTACTGGCACAGGATCAACATGTATTTTCAATAGAATAGAATTTAAATTCCATGAAAAGACTGTCACACTTATGATCAATTGATTTTCAACAAAAGTGTCAAGAAAATTCAACAAGGAAAGAATAGTCTTTTCAACAAATGGTGCTAAGGACAACTCGATATCCACATACAAAAGAATGAAGTTGAGTCCCTTCCTTGTACCATAAGTACAAACTAACTCAAAATAGTTCATAGACCTAAATGCAAGAGCAAAAGTTATAAAAACTCTTTGAAGCAAATATAGGAGTAAATCATTATGACCTTGGATTAGGAATAACCTCATATATGACACAAAAACACAAGTGACAAAAGTAAAAATAGATAAATTGAATTTAAAATGAAAAACTTTTGTGTTTCTAAAGATACCATAAAGAAAGTAAAAAGACAACCCACAGAATGGGAGAAAATAATTACAGAATGGGAGAAAATATTCACAACTCATGTCTTGATAAGCGAGCTGTACTCAGGATACACACAGGATCCTACAATTCAATACTAAAAGACAAACAACCCAATTAAAAATTGGATAAAGGGTATAAGTAGGGGGCTTCCCTGGTGGCGCAGTGGTTGAGCCCGCCTGCCGATGCAGGGGACGCGGGTTCTTGCCCCGGTCCGGGAAGATCCCACATGCCGCGGAGCGGCTGGGCCCGTGAGCCATGGCTGCTGAGCCTGCGCGTCCGGAGCCTTTGCTCCACAACGAGAGAGGCCACGACAGTGAGAGGCCCGCGTACCGCAAAAAAAAAAAAAGGGGGGTATAAGTAGACATTTCTCAAGGGCAGATATACAAATAGCCAATAAATATATGAAGAGTTGCTCAATATCATTAGTCATTAGGGAAATGCAAATCAAAACCACAGTAAGATATCACTTCACATCCACTTGGATGGCTATAATACAAAGTGTTGGCATGTGAAGAAATCAGAATCCTCATATAATGCTGGTGGGGATGTAAAATGATGTAGCCACTTTGGAAAACACTGTGGCAGTTTCTCAAAAGGATAAGCATAGGGTTATCACATGACTCACAGTCATATGTGTGTGTGTGTGTGTGTGTGTGTGTGTGTGTGTATAATGAAAATATATGTTCTCATGAAAACTTGTATATGTTCATAGCAACATTATTAAGAGCTCAAAAGTGGAAACAACCCAAATGTCTATCAACTGATGAACAAAATGTGGTACATCCATACAATGTGTTATTATTCAACAATAAACCGGAAAACAGTACCCTGGATTAGTGAAGGGGGGGTGCATTTCTACCTCTATTAATGAAGGCACAAGAGGATGAGACATTTATAGAACAGAGAGAAATTGTCTGGAGAGTGTTGCCCAAATGGAATTGTTAAAATTAATCAAGAGGTGAAGCCAGGCCACAGCACCCTGACGTGAAAAATACTTGGGTAATAAGCACACTGAAAGCCCTCTCTCCCCTTCATCAAATCTCCCACCAGTGCCATCTATTGACAGAATCCAACTAGAAGTCCAAGGTCAAGGGATATTTTTGCAGTCATCTATATGGATCATCTTCTCTGGGTGCAGAGTTGGGTGCAGAAGAGTGAGCATGGACCTGGAAAAGTACATGAAAATACTACAGCCTACAAAGTTTTTGTGACCAAAATTTCATGAGATAAGGGGAGTCGTATGGCACTCCCTTGTATGTATGGGAGTTGAAGGAAGCATTCACTATTATAGTGATTCACAATTGTGCCAACTAAAAATTGGTACTTGCCCTCTGCCTCTACAAGAATTAAGTCATAAGCTGCTGCAGTCACTGACCTTCAACACACTCTGAAAGGAGTTCAGGATAGAGATCAGGAATGAGGCACTCTGTGCTCTGGGAAAAACTGGCAGAAGAGGTCTTCAGATAGATATTTTCAGGAAAAGATTTTATAAGCCCAATTCTTCCATCTCCTCATATCTAGAAAAGCACTAAAATCATTAACAGTGACGTCTGCTCCTCGTCACTAGCAGCAAGCCTCTGCCAAAACGTGTGCTTGACTGCATGTACCCCCCTTCACTAAAGTCATATATAATGCTGACCTCTCCCCACCCCTCCACCTCTTTGGAGCAGTTTCTCAAAACTACCTGAGATTTTGTCTCCTGGGCTATAGTCCTCATTTTGCCCCAAATGAAACTTAACTCACAACTCTCACATTGTACATTTTTTTAGTTGACAATTGTTAGCTGGAATAAGAATCAGCTAGAAGACTAAAAACATAGATAACTGGACCCCCTTCCAGAGTTTCTGGCCAGTTGGTCTAGAGTGGGACCTCTCCCTGTTACAATGTGCATTTCTAACAAATTCCCAGATGTCGTTGATGCTACTGAGGAACAAAATTTGAGAACCACTGAACTACAGAACCAGAATAACTATATTTAGAATCCTGACTTTGCTTGAACTAGCCTTGAACCATGAATAATTCTCCCAATTCCTCTGATGTTCAGAGATTTATCTATTCAGATATTAAAATTCATCAATTATTAATTAATTCATCTTTTTTTGGAATGAGGATGTTTCTGTTTACCTTGAATAACTTTGTAGATATTATTGTGAAATTTCATGAGAAAATCCCTAGTACATTGCCTTGTACTTGATAAATGTGAATACACAGTACTTGTTTTTATTCTAATATGTTTTGAGTAATCAATTAAATTAATTGAACTATAAATAATGAAAAGCCAATGGAAATGTATAAAAAGCTATAATATGTAATATTCTAATGCAATAATAAATGTACATTTTTATCTACTAATCTTGAATTAAATTATTTGTGTATATAATTTTTACATATGGCAGCAAATATATACATAAGAGCTCTATGATATTTTGTGCTTATTGACTCTGTATGAATATTCTGAAGCCATGTTTTAATTATCTCTTGAGAAATGACTCTCATGCTTTACTTGAAGGCAAATGGTAAATGAAATTAATAGTAGTTTGCTCTGTGTAATAGGCAATAATGGATCACCTTTTGTAATAGGCTAGTAATGTTTCATTTATACTGCACCCTCTGGGAAATTAGATGTTCAGGGTAAGTAAAATTTCCAGATAATTAATGCTTAAACTCTGAAATAAAATATTTACTCTTTATCATTGTTTTGTAAATGCTCTGAGATATATAATTTCTTACATTTTAAGTTTTTTATTCCAATTTTTCAAAATGATTATTCAGAAGTCACATTAGGCACAATGGTGTTGTACTATGCTCTAACATCATGAAACCTGTAGGGGCCTTTAAGGCAAATTGGACTTAACACTCCCTTTATTCATTTTCCCATAGTTTATTTTGTTATTCTACCTCCTTATCCAATAACAGAGTGAAATCTGGAATAAGAGAAATAGCTGGTTTAACTCAAAATAAGCCCAGATTCTGGTTTTTTTTTTGGTATTCATAGTTTTATTTATTTATTTATTTATTTATTTATTTATTTATTTATGGCTGTGTTGGGTCTTCGTTTCTGTGTAAGGGCTTTCTCTAATTGTGGCAAGTGGGGGCCACTCTTCATCACAGTGCGCGGGCCTCTCACTATCGTGGCCTCTCTTGTGCGGAGCACAGGCTCCAGACGCGCGGGCTCAGTAATTGTGGTTCACGGGCCTAGTTGCTCCGCGGCATGTTGGATCCTCCCAGACCAGGGCTCGAACCCGTGTCCCCCACATTGGCAGGCAGACTCTCAACCACTGCACCACCAGGGAAGCCCAAGCCCAGATTCTTTTTGTCTTATTTTTGCAGTTTTACTACAGTCCTTCAGGTAGTCCTGAGGTCCCTTTTTGCAGCAGTTAATATGTACCCATACACCCATCACTGTCCTCTGTAGGTTCTAGTGTATACTCTCTAACCAGAGAATACCCAGAAACCGAGGCTGTTTTAAAGTGAATTAAATATATTCTGTGTCACAGATGATACACAGGGCTGAGGGTTAAGAATTTTAATTTGGAAGAAGTAACCTTATGATCTAGTTATTTACTTATAAGCTTAAGACTATTCTAAGATGATGTTGTCTCTAGTAGTGACCTCCACATAAAAGATGTGATTTTTTTCATTACATGATTTGGTTGTATTGTTTTAAATTATTTCATAATTTGTTATTAACTAGTATTTACTTAAATACTGGAATGTTTCAATTAGCATAGCAGCTATTTCTGACTTCTTGCCTTTATTTCTTTCTGCCTTCGATAAATCTTTGCACATAAGCTGCAAATAATGAGACTCTGGTTCTCGTGTGTGTGTGTGTGTGTGTGTGTGTGTGTGTGTGTGTGTGTGTGTGTGTAGTATCTCCAGCTCTTAAAATAATAATTTTTAACCCTGGTTACTCGATGGAATTTTCTAGAGGCCACTTGGCTTCCATTTATAATCACCTGCTTGCTTGGCCCAGGTAGTTTGATATAAGGGGTCTACATAGGGGCTCAGGCCTCAGAGGTTTTTAAACATTTCCAGTTGCAGCAATGATTGAGATTGCTGGACCTAGACTAATGTCTAGTACATAGTTGACGTTCAGTAAATATTTGTGAATACATGAACAAACATATAAATAAGGTATTTATTGAATGCCCTTTAAATGTGAGCTCTATAATAGCACTAGTGTTACATTGGTATGCAAAGTCACTGCCTTTGACCCACTCATAGTGATACAGAAATGGGTATAGTTCTAAGCATTTGTACTGAAATATCATAATCACCTTCATGCACAAAAGTGGCACAGAATCAGTCGTAATCATCTCACTCACCAACACACCATTTCCCCTTCCTGTGCTTTCTGAGCTGAAGATAGCAACACCACCTGCTCTTTCACTCTATCCAGAAATCCTTGGATCATCTTAAATACCACTCTTTCTTTGCTCTCATATCAAATTGATCCCTGGGTCCTATGTTTTTTGACTTCCTATGTAGTGTTAGAGGATCTTTATTTTTTCACTTTGCTTACACTATCACTGCCATAGTTAAATCCATTATGATCTGCACTCTGTTCACTGAATCAGCATCCTAATGGGTCTTCCAGCTTCCAGTTTGGACCATATGTAAGCCATTCTCAAATTGCTCTAAAGCACAAAACTGAGCATGTCTGTTCTCTCCCTGTCTCCTTAATTTTATTCAGAATAAAATCTACATCCTTCCATTTTATAGGACCCTACAATATAGGTCCCTTCTTGCCTCTCTAGCTTTATTTTTTAAGTGTGGCTTTCTTGCACCCCATGATCCAGTTCTAATTAAATACATCCTGTGCCTGTGCCTTGAATCAATCCATTACTCTCTAGATTAGCTTTGGTTATTCCCTCAGTTTATAAAGCTTATCTTCTCTTCAATCTCAATCTCATTTTAATAGTTAAATACTCTTCCTCCCTTAGTATTTATCTGAGACCCCACATCCTCCAGAAAGCCCTTACTGATCCCCAAGGAATATTTGTTTTGAAACTTTTGAATATATAACAATAATAGTCCCTCTATTTAAATATCCCCTATCCTTCCTGGAGCGCAACTTTATAAGTGGGCAAGACCAGGAGAACATCTCTAGTTTGATCACACACCTGTGTTCAAAATGAGAGTGAGAGGTATTCTCAAAACTTGTCTCAGGGATCCCAGTGAAATAGGGGCTACTTGAGGTCACTTGGGATCTCTTAAGTAAATTTTTGAAGCTCTACACTTGAGTAATGGAATCCACATTTCCGAGCTCCATAATCCCCCTCAGTTCTGTCAGCACCACATAATGTATATTTATCCTGTTCATTTCCTAGATGTTCGTAGCAGTATTTTTTCATGAGACTCTTAAACACTATTGTTTGAGTCTATTGACAAGGTATATTGTGGCACTTTCCACAGTGTTAAGGAGATCAGAGGAGAAGGTTGGTTTCCTGATGTGCAATTCAATGAAATAGCAACTACACGTAGTCTGAAAGCAAGGAAATAGAAATCAATATGTATCAGTGCCAACCATACGATGGCATTATGTTGGTTTTTCCAGAATTCTTTAAGGTATGGGAGCTTCTCTCCATCTTACACATGATGACAAAATTAAGAACTGGAGAAACTCTGGGTTGATTTCAGAGCCCACACTTTTACCGTTAGAACATGCTGCTTCATAAGACAGTAATGTTAATGCATATGGAATCCTGTAGCCTCCTTCTATCTATCCCACAAGACACATAGGAAGCCAGCCTCCTTCTATCTATCCCACAAGACACATAAGAAGCCCACCTGTTTTAAACTATTGAACACTGGGGAGTTGGATTTAAAGTGGACCTCTGGTGGGAAATCTAGTGATGGTGAGGTGAGTAAAAACTTGAGACACCGTTAAGATTTCCATGTTATAAGCAAGGACAAACTTGATATATCTTTATTAAGATCATTGAATTAACTTTATTTACCTATAATAAAAGAGTGTCTGTGGAGGAAGCCTGGGCTACATTAATTGCAATATCTTTAGTCTCAAAGAATATGTCCCTAATCCTGTAACTGAAATATTTGCTTAAGCCTTTGGCTCCTTGTTGATCTCTGATGGTAAAAGCAGAATAGTTAAAAATCATAGAGAGACAATATCAGCTGCTCTGTGAGAAAAGAACGAGTTCCAGTCTAATTTGGTTTCTTAGAACAATCTTTAGGTATACATCATGTCCATAAATGCATTTCAATAAAACCATATCTTGGGTTGAATTGTGCCTCCCGCGTAAAGATATGTTGAAGTCTTAACCTCCAGTACCTTAGAAAGTGACCTTATTTGTAAATAAGGTTATTTCAGTTATATGAAAGGTCATACGTTTCATGTCATCTTCTTAGTGAGCACCCAACCTGGACACCTATCTAACTTACAACTCCTCTGTCACTGACATGACAGGTCCCTTTCCTGTATTATTTTTCTTCTTAGAACTAATCACTAACAGACTTACATTTTATTTACCACGTTATTTGTATCTCCTAGAATAATGTAACTGTGAATATAGAGCTTTCTGTTTGTTTTATTCAATAATGTAGTTATAGACATGAGGTGTCAGTAAATATTCATTGAAAATGTGAATGACCTTGTTAAGACTGAAGCCAAATTATAGTAAATTGAAAAATGTTAGAAGATTTCAGCAGCGCTGAGAAACTTGCACCCTAAATTTGCCCTGAACTTCCCTTAGCAACAAAATCAGACCTTCCCCCCAATCTGAGGAAACTACATTTTAGTTTTTTAAAAAAACCTTTAACTTTCTTATCATTGAGGTATCTCCTCCCATCCTTATCCTATCTTAATTGTGTGAGAAAAAGGGTGATGGAATATAAAGCTCTTTTAGGCTAAATGTATTGATATGTGTGCAATTACTTGGAGTTCAGCATTTAACATGTTAGCTCCAGCCCCTAGGAGGAACCTCAACAGTTTGATGTGCTGATGAAGGAAATCTTGGACTCATTAATGGCCTAGAGTTAATAAGGTTAAGATGCCATAACTTTCCTGGTATACTATTGATATATAGAGAAAGGGATCCAAAGGGTTAAGAAATGGGAATGTTGGAGAAAATGTATTATGTTCACCTTGATCAGCCATCTCTAACCATATGAACATTTTACTAACTGAGCTGGTGAAGAGGAATTAGCAAGCTCTCCATATGCTTTAATGCAGCTGTCCCCAACCTTTTTGGCACCAGGGACTGGTTTTTGTGGAAGACCATTTTTCCATGGACAGGGGTGGGGGTGGTGGTGGTTCAGGCAGTAATGTGAACGATGGGGAGAGATGGGGTGCGGCAGATGGAACTTCACTGGCTCGCCGCTCACCTCCTGCTGTGCGGCCAGGTTCCTAACAGGTCATGGACTGATCAGCAGTCCGTGGGTTGGGGACCCCTGCTTTAATGGAATATATGTACACCGGAGTGTAGACAGGAAGCCCTGAGAAGCCTCAGAGGCTGCCACATTAGTGGTTTTCTCTAGTGTGTGGGGAATGGTGGGGTATTCCTTTAAGGTGGAAGACAACTTAATACACATATTGCCATTCAGGAAGAAATAAGCCACATTTTAAAGCTTTGGGGGTTTGACTGTTGTCCAACAGTATGTGGTATTTAGAATGCCTGCCTAACTATTTTTGAGCAGCCATTGCCTGTATTTTCTTAGCGCCTCCCGGGTTTCCTTACATGAGCTTATCTGACAAGGAAATGCAGCTGTTTTGTTTGCCCTCTCTCCATACTGGACCATCTAAGTCAGTGTTCTAACTCATCCCTGATGGTCTGTGAGATATGTAGACTGTTCCAACAGACTCGATAATTACTCTTAAGGAATTTTCAGGTAGAATTGGTACTATTAGGAGACTCTTGGTGTCACCTTTGTTATCTTGAAAGCTGGTGCCTTCCCTGAGGCTCTTAATTTTTTGAAAACTTGATTCTATTTCAGCTGAAAAAATTGGTGAGACTATTAAACAAATTGAGGGGAGCTGTTTAAGAAATTGAAAAGTAATCGCAAACAACATTGGATAATTGTGACTTCCAGTTCTGTATCAGTTGAATTTTTGTGCTCTTTTCCCTGTTTATGTGGTGGTTCTACTTTTCTCCACTAAAACTTTTATTTAAAAAAAAAAAAAAGCTTTAGGGGTTTGTTGAATTTTAGATTGTTCTGCTCTGTCTCATATACTGAGAAATCCATGATGACATCATCAGTTTTGAGTAGAATCTAGAGCAAAAGAAAACTTTTCCACAGACTCAGTCTGAGATGCAAGCTTCTACCCAATGACACAGCACAGTTAATAATGAAGAAAATCTGTGTGGCTGATAGGGATGCTAGATGGGGCTGCTGACATCAAGAGCAGAGGCCATACCTCTTCCTTCCATCACATACTAGGCCTATCTTATTCATAAAATCATAATGTTGGATATTAACAAAAGCATTTCATTGTAAGTGGAAATGGTATATGTGAGGCCAAGCTCTCAATGCTCTAGAATAATAAGCATAAGCAGATGGCAACTCACAAATACCTGCTCTTAACAATTTAACCATTTCTTACTCAGTCCACACACTGGGATTCATGGAGAGCTTATTAGGACCAATTGATGGAAGGGGAAAAGCATGGGCCTGCCTGGTTTTCAGATGGGTTTACAAAGTAGCATGTTCCATTTGGAAATGCATAGTTGCTACATTACAGCTCCACTTGGGGAGGTTGTAGAAGACAATGGTAAAGATAAATGTTTTCTTGACCAACTGTCAGTGTATATATGTTATTATAATAATTATATTGATATATATATTATTATTATGTTATAATGTACCTATTTATATATATAAATAATATAATATTTATATATGTAAATTTATATCTTATTAATAAATATATATAAATAATATTATATATAATATATATTTTTTAAAAAGATCATGTGTGGTATAGATCTATATTTATTCATGGGTAGTGGCTAAGTCTTGTGGAAAGTCTGGAAAAATAAAAATAAAATTGGAATATTTATGACAAGGAGGATTGGGAAGATATGGATGGGCATCACAGAATGAGCAAAAGGAGAATGAATTCATGTTTCAAATAGATACCTTCCAGAGACATCACTGCAGAAGAGACGTTCAATAATCAGATGGACAAGATGAGCCATCCTGTTGATGTCAGTTCAACCTCATTCTCCAAACACCTCTCTGTCACCTCAGTGGCTGTGTACAAAGAACATAGGCACCTAGAGATATGGACTGAAAAGTCACTGAATTTTTCTCATCAAGGATGATCTGGTTACCACCTGCCCAACCTATCAATAGATGTTACAGTTAAACTGCTTTGACTCTTTCCCTCAGGTATGAGGCAGTGATTTGTTTTTATGAGAATAAGTACATATTCCAAATAAGAACTTGCCTTCCCTGTCTGAAATACTTCTGCCAGAACATCCATTAGCGGATTTACAGAATGCCTTATTTATGGCCTTGCTATCTCACACATAATTGTCTCCAAACAAAGAACTCATTTTATGGTGAAAGAAATGAAACAATGAGCTCATGTACAAGGGTTTCATTGGTCTTACCATGACCTACTCACCCAGAAAAAAGGGGTTTGAGGGGATAGTTTTATGGTCTATTGAAGATCCACTTATGTCCTCCAGTTACAATGTAGTCCAATGTATCTTTCCAATTTCTCTTCCACTAGAATGTTTAAGTTTAGGAACCAAGGTGAAGATAGCCCCCCTTCACTGATATATTTAAGAACCCATTTGTTGAACATTTGCTGCTTGTCTCTACAGCCTTGACCTTGGTGGATGTGGAGGTACTAGTAGCTGAAGGAGTTGTGTATATATAGTCATGGTGCTGTTAGTTAGATAACTGAGACTACTCGCTGACCATTTGGGGCTCGTCATGTTGCTGAAACAGGATAGTGATTAAGATCAGTCCACTGGTCACAGTGTTTATTCCCAATTATGAAGGGAGAATTGGTCTGCTACTCTACCACAGGGGCAGATTCAGTGAATACAGAAGATTCACTGCAGTGCCTCTTATTATTCCCATGTCCAGTCATAATCATCAATGGGAAACTGTAACCATCCAATAAAGACTGGTCCAGTGAGGGCTTGGGTATGATAATAATAAATATTTGAACCACTCTACCAAGTAGAGATGCTGTCAAAGGGTAAGAGATGTTGTCAGAGAATAGCACATGGAATGATTGGCTTAAGAAAAAAGCTATAATTATCAGTTTTTAGGCCTAGTGACCAGGTATACACCTGAACATCGTGGCAGTTCTAACTTATTTGATCATTCTCTGCTACCTTATCTGAAAAGTAAAGGTGATGGCTATGCTATAATTGTGCTTTCATGGGGGAGTATAATTGAATTGAGATTATTCGTCAGTGACAGTGTGTCTCCCCTGGACTGAGAATTTTTTCCTCTGAGCAAATCTCTGGAATGGATTAAGATTGGCAAAGGGGTAGAATATACTTAATAATCTCCATGTGCTCCACTCCATCTGCAGGTCCACTCTCCATGCTTTGCTACCTGCTGTGTGCTGTTGGAGCAGGTCAGCAAGAGGACATGACCTCTGGTTCACCAGTGAGCCAGACCTAGATAATCAGAGGCTCATCACACCTCCCCTGTTCTTGGAATGTGCATTCTGTTCTCCATTCCCACAGTGGGAGCTGTTCCAAGGACATAACTTTGAGTAAGTAAGGTGTCATTGAGACCATCTGCATGGTATATATAACTGAACCCCGTTAAGGTCTCTGTCTACACGCTTGAGATTCTGGTGGGCGGGTGTGGGAATCTACTTGTCCTGTGGCTGCACAAGACAAGCCTCATAGGTAAGTTCCTTGCTTATTAAACCTGCCACCTACCAATCTGGAGGGACTTGCCTCTTCCAGTCACTTCCAGGGTGAGTTTATGAACCAACAGAAGTACTTAGAGGCTAGCCTGTATGAACCAGCCAGGCCTCCCTAATTTCTGGCTTTAAGTGCTCATTTCTTAACATTTGTCAGGCTACTGAGGGACTAGGTCTCAGTCTAAATAATTGACTCCTTCTTTCTTTCTCAATGTAATTTCACTTTTATTCAGTATGGGTTTATAGAAAGCAAAGATAATGATCCCAACCAACTCATATAAATATAAGATTTATTACTTTTAACCAGGCGGAAAAACTGTTAAAACAGGAATGTACACCACTCAACCAAAGACAAAATTCCTACCAGTTCCTGAATATATATGAAGGGCCTCCACAAGTACTTCCACCTCTACTGTTTTCCAAGTCCTTGAGAGTCTAAATTCCAACCTAAAAATTTCAGTCAAGAGAGAGAATTCAGAGCTCATGCTCTATTGGTTAGATGACATACTAACATAAGTGACTATTTGGGTCATTTTTTAGGTATCCTGGCATTCAAATGGCCATAACTAAGTCCAGATATGTGATGTTCTTTCAGTCAATGGCTAACAAAGAATAGATTACTTTAAAAACCCTTAGTTGAAAGTCTCAGATAGGTGCTCTCACTGTGCCCTTGTCTGTGGGGTAAGCACCTTTGGAAACAGAGAATGGGCATAGCCCTGTCTTCAGAAGAACAGGGTATCTGCCTTTTATCTGTCGTTAAAACAATTTTCTTTTATCTCTTTTGACTAACAATCAAGGCTTTTCCCCTTCTTAACAAGATTTCCTTATGTCAGAAATTTGAAGGTGGCCTTGCTATCATGTGAGTCAGAATGTAAAATGTCGAACTTGGAATATGTCTTTTTTAAGCTTATAGACTGCTGTATGTGGCCGTTGGTAAGAGTAAAATTCAAGTGTTAGTGCCCAGCCTCAGAGGCATCCTGTAGCTGGTAACCTTAAACTGCAAGACTTAACTTGTTTTATGTAAATGCATACATTTGCCTTCTCTCTTCAAGAAACAATCTCTGAGATTCAAGATGGCAGAGGAGTAGGTGGACATGGAGTTCATCTCTCTCTATGGATGCATCAGGAATATGTCTATAGAGGCAACAATTCTCACAGAACACCAGCTGAAAACTAGCAGAAGACCTTGGACACCAGAAAGGACTATAAAGATCCCTGCATAACTGGGTAGGATGGAAAAAATGAAGGAAGATGGAGGAGGAGAGGAAGTGGGATGGGACCTGCACCCCAGGGCATGGGAGCTGAAGCAGAGGAGAGATTCCCAAATTCGGGGAAAACCCCTCTCCAATAAGGAAAACCCCTCTCTGACAGGGAAATCGACTAGGACAGAAGGGAAGCATTTGAGGCTGTTGGAAGAGGATGAAGCTGCAGATCTGTGGCAGATGGGACAGAGTGAGAAATACACAGACGGTCCATAATTTTGTCCTACGTGCACCAGACTGCGACGTGTGTTCACAGGTGTGCAACAGGGCTGGGAGCTGGTGCGTGGGGATTGGAGAACAGGCCCAGAGAGAGAACTGCTATTGGCTGTGGGGAGATGGACTGATGGGACGGGAGGGAGGAAATCTGCCGCAGGGAATGCCTATGGAGGAAGACTGGACTGCCATGAAAGCAGGGCGCTACTGCTGAGTCACACACAGGGGGAGGAGCCACTATTGTAACCTCTCTCTCCCCACATGCCGGTGCCGGCCGATGACAATAAAAGAAGCCTGCTCAGGGCTGGCTCTTGTGCGCCGGCTACTGAGCAATAAAAATAGCCCCCTCAGCGCTGGCCCTCATGTGCCACCGGTTGCAGGGCAATAAAAAAAATGCCCCCGCAGGGCTGTCCTTTGTATGCCTGCTGCCGAGTGCCAGAAAAACCCCAGCCAGGGCTGGCCCTCATATGCCATATGCCAGGCACCAGGAAAAGCCCTCACTAGGGCCATATCTCTTGCACCCATGGCCACCTGCTTCCCTGTGCATTTGGTGCTGCCAGGGCTCCTGCCATCCAAGCAGTCATACCACCTCTGTGCCTGGTCCTTACAGGGGCAGACCCAAGAGCTCCAAGGCAGCCTCAGGACCAGACTCTTGTGTGTGCACCACACTCAGAAGTGGGGATAAAACCAAAGCTGAACCCCAGGGATGGGGTGACTAAGGAAGAAGATTGAAAATCTTTCCATCAACTGTACAAGCTGCAGAGTAAATCCCTACAATCAGCTAGGTAGACCCTGTGTCTATGGAATATCTGAGTAGACAATGAGTGTTCCCACAAATGAAAACAGTCTAGCTCTGGCACCTGTGGACGTTGGGGGCAGCACACGCAGGAACTGGGGCAGATCAGTCTGAATTGTCCCCACAGGGCTCACAGCAGGTCCAGAGACCAGCCCAGAGGCAAAGGAGAGCCTCTTGGGGAGAAGGAGATGAGCTGTGGGTCACTGCATGTGCAAGGACACTTACAGCAGAGACCCCAGGGAATCGTAATTATTACTATTAATTTTATTATGTTTTGATTCATTGTGTTGTTGGTTCTAGCTTTTTTTGGGGGGGGGGTTTCTTTTTCTTTCTTTTTTTGTTTGTTATTGTTATTTTAGGGTTTTTTTGTTGGTTGTTTTTAGTGTTTTGGGATCTCCATCATTGATAACAATTTTATTTTTTATTTTTTTATACATTTCTATTTTTACTTTGCTTTTCTGTTGTCCTGTGTTTTTTCCCTTTTTATTTTACTTCATTTTATTTTATTATTATTACTTCTAATCATTTTTATCAGCTAGTTTTCTTTCCTTGGTTTATTCTTCAGTTGGCACACTGCTTTGGTTTTAGGTTATGTGTTTTTGTTAGTTTTAATCCTACTTGTTTGATTTCATTTTTGAGTTCTTTTATTTGTCTGGGTATTCTCTTGCATTTTGTTTTATTTGGCTCTGTTTTTGTTTCTTTTACATGTCTGTGTGTTTCCTTGTTTCTGTTTTTGTTCATTTGATTTGTTTTTACCATTTCTCTGGATTTTTTTTTTTCTCTAATATATTTTCTGGGTTTTTTTTTTTTTTCTGTTTCTACATTGCTTTTCTGTTGATCTGTCTTTACCCTTTCTCTTTTTCTTTCTTTTTCTTATATCATTTTTGTCGGTTGGCTTTGTTTCTTTGCTTCATTCTTCAGTTGGCACACTGCTTTAGTTTGTTTTTTGGTTTTGGATTTTTGTCAGCTTTCTTCTTAATTGTTTGATTTCATTCTTGGGTTCTTTTGTTTGTCTGGTTGTTCCCTTACTATTTGATTTATTTGGTTCTGTTTTTGTTTCTTTTGGGTGTATGCCTATTTCCTTGTTTCTGTTTCTGTTTGTTAGATTTTAATTTTTAACATGTGTCTGGGGTTTCGTTAGCCTTTTTTTTTTTAATCCCCTTTATTGCTGGGATGAGTGACTTGCAGGGTCTTGTTCCTTCAACCAGAAGTTGGGTCTGAATCTCTGGATTGGGAAGACCAAGTCCAGGATGCTGGACCCCTAGAAAATTCCCAGCCCCAGGGAAGATTAATCACCAAGAGCTCTGTTGGAGACCTCTATCTGAATCCAAGATCTGGCTTTACCCAAGTGCCAGAAGCTCCCAGCGCTGGATGCCTCACACCAAACAATAAACAAGACAGGAACACAAACCTACCCATGTGCACACATACTACCTAAAGTCATACTAAGCTCACATACACCCCGAAACACACCACCTAAAACGGCCATGCTCATCAGAGGGAAAACACTCAGCTCCACCCACCAGAATGCAGGTACCAGTCCCTCCAATCAGGAAGCCTACACAAGACACTGGACCAACCCCACCACTGGGGACAGAGAACAGAAGCAAGAGGAACTATGACGCTGCAGCCTAGGGAAAGGAGACCTCAAATACTGTAAATTAGACAAAATAAGGAGAGAGAGAAATATAGGCAAAGGGGGCTGTAAGACAAAACCCCACAAAACCAAATAAATGAAGAAGAAATAGGCAAACTACCTGAAAAAGAATTCAGAATAATGATAGTAAAGATGATTAAAAATCTTGCAAATAGAAGAGAGAAAATACAAGAAATATTTAACAAGGACCTAGAAGAATTAAAGAGCAAACAAACAGTAATGAACAACACAATAACTGAAATTAAAAACACTCTAGAAGGAATCAAGAGCAGAATAATGGAGGCACAAGAACGGATAAGTGAGCTGGACAATAGAATGGTGGAAATAACTGCCATGGAGCAGCATAAAGGAAAAGGAATGAAGAGAGTGGAGGACAATCTCAGAGACCACTGGGACAACATAAAGTGCATCAACATTCGAATTATAGGGTTCCCAGAAGAAGAAAAAAAGAAAGGATCTGAGAAAATATTTGAAGAGATTATAGTTGAAAACTTCCACAACATTGGAAAGGAAATAATCAAATCCAGGAAGTGTAGAGAGGATAAAAGTGTACACAGGATAAAACCAAGGTGAAACACACTGAGACATGTGTTAATCAAACAAGCAAAAATTAAACACAAAGAAAAAATATTAAAAGCAGCAAGGGAAAAGCAACAAATATCATACAAGGGAATCCCCATAAGGTTAACAGCTGATCTTTCAGCAGAAACTCTACAGGCCAGAAGGGAGTGACAGGACATATTTAAAGTGATGAAAGGGAAAAGCCTACAATGAAGATTACTCTATCCAGCAAGGATCTCATTCAGATTGGATGGAGAAAACAAAAGCTTTACAGACAAGCAAAAGTTAAGAGAATTCAGCACCACCAAACCAGCTTTACAGAAAAAGCTAAAGGAACTTCTCTAGGCAGGAAACACAAGAGAAGGAAAAGACTGTACTACCCAAAGCAATCTACAGATTCAATGCAATCCCTATCAAATTGCCAATGACATTTTTCCAAGAACTAGAACAAAAATTTTTTAAATTTTTAAAATTTCTGTGGAAACACAAAAGACCCCGAATAGCCAATTAAGAAAATGATAATAGGAACATACATATCTACAATTACCTTAAATGTAAATGGATTAAATGCCCCAACCAAAACACAGATGGGCTGAATGGATACAAAAACAAGACCTGTATGCATGCTGTCTACAAGAGACTCATTTGAGACCTAGGGACGCATACAGACTGAAAGTGAGAGAATGGAAAAAACTATTCCATGAAAATGGAAATCAAAAGAAAGCTGGAGTAGCAATACTCATATAAGACAAAATAGACTTTAGAATAAAGACTATTGAAAGAGACAAGGAAGGATGCTATATAATGATCAAGGGATCAATCCAAGAAGAAGATATAACAATTGTAAATATCTATGCACCCAACACAGGAGCACTTAAATACATAAGGCAAATGCTAACAGCCATAAAATGGGAAGTCAAGAGTAACACAATAATAGTAGGTGATTTTAACACCTCATTTACACCAATGGACATATCATCCAAAGAGAAAATAAATAAGGAAATACAAGCTTAACTGACACATTAGACCAGATGGACTTAATTGGTATTTATAGGACATTCCATGCAAAAACAACAGAATACACTTTCTTCTCAAGTTCACATGGAACATTCTCAAGGATAGATCACATCCTGGGTGACAAATCAAGCCTCGATAAATTTAAGAAAATTGAAATAATATCAAGCATCTTTTCTGACCACAGCACTAAGAGATTAGAAATCAGTTGTGGAAAAAAACTGTAAAAAACACAAACACATGGAGGCTAAACAATACGCTACTAAATAATGAAGAGATCACTGATGAAATCAAAGAGGAAATGAAAAAAATACCTAGAAACAAATCATAATGAAAACACGATGACCCAAAACCTATGGGATGCAGCAAAAGCAGTTCTAAGAGGGAAGTTTATAGCAATACAGTCCTTCCTCAAGAAACATGAAAAATTTCAAATAAACAACCTAACCTTACATCTAAAGCAATTAGAGAAAGAAGAACACAAAAACCAAAGTTAGCAGAAGGAAAGAAATCATAAAGATCAGATAAGAAATAAATGAAAAAGAAATGAAGGAAATGATAGCAAAGATTAATAAAACTAAAAGCTGGTTGTTTGAGAAAATAAACAAAATTGACAAACCCTTAGCCAGACCCATCAAGAGAAAAAGGGAAAGACTCAAATCAACAGAATTAGAAATGAAAAAGGAGAAGTAACAACTGACACTACAGAAATACAAAGGATCCTGAGAGACTACAACAAGCAACTATATGCCAATAAAATGGACAACCTGGAAGAAATGGACAAATTCTTAGAAAAGTACAACCTTCTAAGACTGAACCAGGAAGGAATCGAAAACATGAACAGACCAATCACAAACACTGAAATTGAAACTGTGATTAAAATTCTTCCAACAAACAAAAGTCCAGGACCAGATGGCTTCACAGGCGAATTCTATCCAACATTTAGAGAAGAGCTAACATCTATCCTTCTTAAACTCTTCCAAAATATAGCAGAGGGAGGAACACTCCCAAACTAATTCTACAAGGCCACCATCACCCCGATACCAAAACCAGACAAAGATGTAACAAACAAAGAAAATTACAGGCCAATATCAATGATAAACATAGACACAAAAATCCTCGACAAAAAATACTAGCAAACAAAATCCAACAGCACATTAAAAGTATCGTACACCATGATCAAGTGGGGTTTATCCCAGGAATGCAAGGTTTCTTCTATATAGGCTACTCAATCAATGTGATACACCATATTAACAAACAGAAGAATAAAAACCATATGATAATCTCAATAGATACAGAAAAAGCTTTTGACAAAATTCAACACCCATTTATGATAAAACTCTCCCAAAAGTGGGCATACAGGGAACCTACCTCAACATAATAAAAGCCGTATATGACAAACCTACAGTCAACATTGTTCTCAATGGGGAAAAACTGAAAGCATTTCCTCTAATATCAGGAACAAAACAAGGGTGCCCACTCTCCCCATTATTATTCAACAGAGTTTTGGAAGTTTTAACCATGGCAATCAGAGAAGAAAAAGAAATAAAAGTAACACAAATTTCAAAAGAAGAAATAAAACTGTCACTGTTTGCAGATGACATGATACTATACATAGAAAATCCTAAAGATGCCACCAGAAAACTACTAGAACTAATCAATGAATTTGATAAAGTAGCAGGATACAAAATTAATGCACAGAAATCTCTTGCATTCCTATACACTAACAACGAAAAATCAGAAAAGGAAATCAAGGAAACACTCCCATTTACCATGGCAACAAAAAGAATAAAATACCTAAGAATAAACTTACCTAAGGAGGCTAAAACCTGTGCTCAGGAAACTGTAGGACATTCATGAAAGAAATCAAAGACAATACAAACAGATGGAAAGATATATCATCTTCTTGGATTGGAAGAATCAATATTGTGAAAATGACTGTACTACCCAAAGCAATCTACAGATTCAATGCAATCCCTATCAAATTGCCAATGACATTTTTCCAAGAACTAGAACAAAAATTTTTTAAATTTCTGTGGAAACACAAAAGACGCCGAATAGCCAAAGCAATCTTGAGAAAGAAATACAGAGCTGGAGCAATAAGGCGCCCTGACTTCAGACTATACTACAAAGCTACAGTAATCAAGACAGTATGGTACTGGCACAAAAACAGAAAGATAGATCAATGGAACAGGATAGAAAGCCCAGAGATAAACCCACATGTGTATGGTCACCTTATCTTTGACAAAGGAGGCAAGAATATACAAAGGAGAAAGACAGCCTCTTCAATAAGTGGAGTTGGGAAAACTGGACAGCTACGTGTAAAAGAATGAAATTAGAACACTCCCTAACACCATACACAAAAAAAAACTCCAAAGGGATTAAAGACCAAATATAAGGCCAGACACTATAAAACTTTTAGAGGAAAACATAGGCAGAACACTCTTTGACATAAATCACAGCAAGATCTTTTTGACCCACTTCCTACAGTAATAGAAATAAAAACAAAAATAAACTAATGGGACCTAATGAAACTTAAAAGCTTTTGCACAGCTAAGGAAACCATAAACAAGATGAAAAAGACAACCCTCAGAATGGGAGAAAATATTTGCAAATGAAGCAACTGAAAAAAGATTAACCTCCAAAATATACAAGCTGCTCATGAAGCTCAATATTAAAAAAACAAACAACCCAATCCAAAAATGGGCAGAAGACCTAAATAGACATTTCTCCAAAAAAGATATACAGATTGCCAACAAACACATGAAAGAATGCTCAACATCATTAATCATTAGCAAATCAAATGCAAATCAAATCAAATGCAAATCAAATGCAAATCAAAACTACAATGAGATATCATCTCACACTGGTCAGAATGACCATCATCAAAAAATCTAGAAACAATAAATGCTAGAGAGGGTGTGGAGAAAAGGGAACCCTACTGCACTGTTGGTGGGAATGTAAATTGATACAGCCACTATGGAGAACAGTATGGAGGTTCCTTTAAAAAACTAAAAATAGAACTACCATATGACCCAGCACTCTCACTACTGGGCATATACCCTGAGAAAACCAAAATTCAAAAAGAGTCATGTACCACAATATTCCTTGCAGCTCTATTTACAATAGCCAGGATATGGAAGCAACCTAAGTGTCCATTGGCAGATGAATGGATAAAGAAGATGTGGGACACTTATACAGTGGAATATTAGCCATAAAAAGGAAAGAAATTGAATTATTTTTAATGAGGTGCATGGACCTAGAGTCTTTCATACAGAGTGAAGTAAATCAGAAAGGGGAAAATACCATATGCTAACGTACATATATGGAATCTTAAAAATTGGTACTCATGAACCTAGTGGCAGGGCAGGAATAATGAGGCAGACATAGAGAATGGACTTGAGGACACAGGGTGGTCAGGGGAAGCTGGGACAAAGTGAGAGAATAGCATTGACATATATATACTACCAAGTGGAAAATGGGTGACTAGTGGGAAATTGCTGCATAGCACAGGGAGATCAGCCCAATGTTTTGTGACAACCTAGAGGTGTGGGATAGAGAGGATGGGAGGAAGGCTCAAGAAGGAGGGGATATAGGGATATATGTATACTTATAGCTTATTCACTTTGTTGTACAATAGAAACTAACAGAACATTGTAAAGCAATTATACTCCAATAAAAATACAAAAATTAAAAAAAAAAAGAAAAATGTCTACATTGTAACTCTTGAATACTCACCAATAGCAATTCCATAACCTTCCTGAAATACATTCCAGTGCTATGAGGGAATTCTTGGAGCCTTAACCGAGATTCTCCTTGCACTGTCTTCAATTTAAAAAAAAATTTCTACTCACTGTTTTCTCATAACATTCTTTTCCAAGCCACAAGTCAGTTATTTTTCATATTTTCTTCTTTTATCTTTGCAATTTCAATTCTACTTTCACTCAAGTATATCTTCTGTTACTTATATATTTAGTAATATATTAGTTGTATATTAATTATTATTACTATTACTTTATATGAAGAACTATAACATTCTTACAAGGACTCTTTATATTTATAACTTTTGCTTTTTATACATGTACATACATTTGTCAACTTTTATATTTAAATTTAATTTGTCAACTTTTAAATTTAAAATCTAAAATGTTTCTTCTTTCTGCTTCTCTTTTTTCCACAGCTCTTTGCTCACGCCTTTAACTGTAAATAAATTCACATTCTGTTTACATTACTACTTTCCCACCACTCTCAGAAATCAAGGATGAGAATTTCTTATCAGTGTTTTGGTTCAGAGTGCCTCTCAGAGCCCAGCACAGAGGACTCAACAACTATTTGGTTCAGTGGGTGAATGGCTGTAAGACTAAATGTAGTGCTTTCGTGTAAGGCAGCACTTAGTTGCTAGACAGAAAATGCCAACTTCTATATCTGACCCATATTTAGCTTTATATTAAATAATTAGTCTGTAGCTGGACTTAAAGTATATATATCCTTATATATATCATGCTTTCAGTTAGAAGTAGGATGTTAATTTTCTTTTTTCTGTTTTGGGGGAGATTCGCCAGGCATCATGGGGATCTTATTTCCTCGACCAGGGATGGAAACTGTGCCCCCTGCAGTGGAAAGGCAGAGTCTTAACCACTGGACAGCCAGGGAAGTCCCTGATTTTCTTATTACAATAAAATAGAAAATCTTGCTCTTATGTTTATATAAATCTTTCTAAAATGTACTATGGAATTCACATAAACAGAGAACAAATCTATTTTGTAACCATTATTTCATTAGTGACTAACAGTGCTTTAAACAGAGTAGATGTTCCATAAGTACTTGTTGAATGATTTAATGTATTGATTAATGAATACTTTAAAAAGGTGATAGTCTATACCTTTCCTATAGATGTACTAATAGACGGAATGAATAGAACTATAGATAATGATAGGCAAAAAATAACTAAGAATGTATTTTAAAATACATATATACTTTTTGATCATTCATTATGGACCAGGTTCAGTAATAAGAATTTTATATGGATTGTATATGTAGCCCCGAAACAAACCTCTAGGGTAGGGAACCTTTACTTTCTATATAAGGAATATGAAACACAGAGACTAAGTTGCCTCATAACTGGTCTTGTCTGTTAGTATTTAAATCCACATAATTTGACTCCACTGACCATAATCTTTATCCTTATGCTTTGTTAATTCTCCAGGAATAAAATGCACTTAATATTTCAAGTAAAGACTAATGTACTACAGGCAAAACACAAGCCCATGTACTTGTGTCAGCAAGGTAAGTTAAGTTGAAGATATTCTTTCCTTTAATTTACTACATGTCTATTATGCTCTGAAATAAATTGTGCTATTTCTCTGCTCAGGGATACCTTTCATATGAAAGTAGTATACACTTCCAACAGACCCGCTCTGGAAAGTATTGAACACATTTGACAGATACAGCCCAAACTGGGATACAAAATATATCTTCTCTTCAAAAATTGTACATCATTTTAATGATATATCTGTATATTTTCTTTCCTGATTAAAACACTGCTAGGTTGTTTTTCAACTTTATTTTTCCACAAATAATCAATCAGAGTTCCACTTCAGCTCACAGATACACTATATAATTTTAAATTATTAAAAAACATTAATACACATAACAGGTACATATTATAAGAGGATTTGACTATAATACAGTATTAACTCAATCAGCGGCGTTTAATATTTCCTCCAAAAATGCTACTTTGTGAGAGTTACATTATTTCTGAAAAATATGCTGCTATATTGATTGCATAAATCTATGGTGGACTATCGACGGATCGTGGTTTGAATTTACAATAAGAACATTAAATTTATCACTTGTCCTAAGTGTTTTCATTTAATGCTTACTTAGATTCTTTCATTTTTGGATGTATACTTATATATTTGACTGTCTTTCTTTTCTTCTGTTTTATGTGTGTGTGTTTATTTATTGTAGAAGACTATAGGATTGATTTTTTTGTGAATGCAAAATCAGTAAACTTTAGCTTGAACCTGTTTATGATTTTAGGAAATACATGCCTTCCTTTAAATTTGGGGGAGAAAGCATGCTTCCTATTACCTCGGAAAAGTATACAGAACCAAATATTTGTGGGAAAAGGTACAATTTAGGAATGTTTCTTAAAGTGCACTGAAGTCGTAGCAGAGGAAAGTAATGAATATGGTCTCCACATTCTCAGTGGGTTGCTTGTAAATTTTAATGACATGCGCGATGTACTGAAATATTCCATGACCGACTTGCCACATTTACTGCAGCATTAATATAAGGAGCTCCTGGAACGGTTCACGTTCTTGCTTACTGATGAATGGAATTGTTTGTGTCTCAACTGGGACTGTAATTGGCACTCACCGTCCTCTCAGCTTTTCAGAATATTGACATTTCTTTTCAGAAAATTCTTAAGCATGGGAGGAACTAAATGAGGGCCGGAGGATCTTTTGAATAGGTGAGATAACATGTCAACTACCAACTCATTCACATTCTCAAGGGTTATTTTAATAGAAACTATTACCTTTCGCACAACAGAATTTTAGAAGTTAGAACAATGTCATTATATATTGTTTCTTGTTTCACCTGTAGTGGTTACAGTCAATTTTCAGCATTTTTCTAAAGCAATGCTTTCTGCCTAGAAATCTGTCTGCTAGTAAACTACATTTACAAGTCATATAAATTAAATAATTACATAGGATTTTATTCTAACTGAAATTTCTTAGATATTCAAGTTTTCTTAGAAATAAATGATTTTTTTCTCCTAAAAACAAATTCTAACAGCACATAATAATACCAAAATTATTTATTGAATATTTAGGTGTCAGGCACAATGCTAAGCACTTTAGACATATCACCTCTTAATTCTAATATTTATTTCATATTACTATCCTCATTTTACTGATAAAGAGACTGAGACTCAGGAAAAACTAAAAAATATTTTCAACAACCCATTTCTTTTTTATTTTTAACAGATCATTTTATTAAATTAAAAAAATTAACGTCTTTATTAGAGTATAATTGCTTTACATTGTTGTGTTAGTTTGTGCTGCACAACAAAGTGAATAAGCTACACATATACTTATATCCCCATATCCGCCCCCTCTTGCGTCTGCCTCCCACCCTCCCTCTCCCACCTCTCTAGGTGGTCACAAAGAACCAAGCTCATCTCCCCGTGCGATGAAGCTGCTTCCCACTAGCTATCTATTTTACATTTGGTAGTCTATATATGTGAATGCCACTCTCTCACTTCGTCCCAGCTTACCCTTCCCCCTCCCCGTGTCCTTAAGTCCATTCTCTGCATCTGCGTCTTTATTCCTGTCCTGCCCCTAGGTTCTTCAGAACCTAGTTTTTTTAGATACCACATATATGTGTTAGCATACGGTATTTGTTTTACTCTTTCTAACTTACTTCACTCTGTATGACAGACTCTAGGTCCATCCACCTCACTACAAATAACTCAATTTCGTATCTTTTTATGGCTGAGTAATATTGCATTGTATATATGTGCCACATCTTCTTTATCCATTCATCTGTCAATAGACACTTAAGTTGCTTCCGTGTCCTGGCTATTGTAAATAAAGCTGCAATGAACATTGTGGTACATGACTCTTTTTGAATTATGGTTTTCTCAGGGTATATGCCCAGTAGTGGGTTTGCTGGGTCATATGATAGTTCTACTTTTAGTTTTTTAAGGAACCTCCATACTGTTCTCCATAGTGGCTGTATCAATTTACATTCCCACCAACAGTGCAAGAGGGTTTCCTTTTCTCCACACCCTCTCCAACATTGATTGTTTCTAGATTTTTTGATGATGGCCATTCTGACTGGTGTGGGGTGATATCTCATTGGAGTTTTGATTTGCATTTCTCTAATGATTAGTGGTGTTGAGAAACCTTTCATGTGTTTGTTGGCAATCTGTATATCTTCTTTGAAGAAATGTTTATTTAGGTCTTCTGCCGATTTTTGGGTTGGGTTGTTGTTTGTTTTTTTTGATATTGAGCTGCATTAGCTGCTTGTATATTTTGGAGACTAATCCTTTTTCAGTTGCTTCATTGGCAAATATTTTCTCCCATTCTGAGGGTTGTTTTTTCATCTTGTTTATGGTTTCCTTTGCTGTGTCAAAGATTTTAAGTTTCATTAGGTCCCATTTTTTAATTTTTGTTTTTATTTTCATTTCTCTAGGAGGTGTGTCAAAAAGGATCTTGGTGTGATTTATATCATAGAGTTCAACAGCCCATTATAAAAAGGGATTGGGCAGGGTTTGAATCTATGTCACTTTGGCTCAATTATATCATCTTCCAACCTGCATCCTGCTTTATAAATGACAGCGTATTTCCCCCATGTTAGTGTTGGTCAGCTGAGAGGAAATACATTTCAAAAAGTAATTTTTAAAGTTTTAAAAATATATGCTGGCCCAGAGGATTTTTAGGGCAGTGAAAATAGTCTGTATTATATGATAATCGTGGATGGATGTCATCATATGTTTGTCCAAACCTATAGAATGTACAACACCAAGAGTGAACACTAGGGTAAACTATGGACTTGGGATGATTATGATGTGTCAATGTAGGTTCATTCTTGGCAAAAGCAAAAAAAAAGTACCATTCTCGTGAGTGATGTTGGTAATAGGGGAAGATATGCATGTGTGAGGGGACGGAGTATATGGGAAATCTCTGTACCTTCTTCTAAATTTTGTTGTAAACTTAAAACTACTACCCCCAAAATCTTAAATGTATTTTCTGCAGTGTTGCCTCTTATATGTCAAATATACTTCCATTAAAAAATTCCATTTTGCTTTGCATCCTTCTGCATACAAAATTGAATACCCATGCAGTGGTTCCTAGTATTCCATTTTAATCCTTTAATTACTGTAAGATCACTAATTACATCCTTTCTTTCACTCCTCAATTCTATTATTTTGTGTCTTCTCTCTTTTATCCTCACCAATAAAGTTTTGACGATTGTGTTGAACTGTTCCCAAAAAATCATCATCTCTTCCTGAAGAATTCAGCTTTTATCATTATAAAATCTTCATCTTTGTCTCCTGTAACTTTTTTTGTCTCAGAATATTTTGTCTGATATTAATGTAGCCATTTTAGCTCTCTTATGGTTACTGTTTGTATGGTGTATTTTTCTGTACTTTTACTTTTAATCTATTTATACCTTTGAATCTAAAGCTTTCTTCTTACAGACTATGTAGAGCATGACTTTGTTTTGTTTTTAATTGAATTAAAAATCTCTAATTTTTTTTTGCTGTTGTTATTGTTGTTTTTTTTTTTGGCTGTGCCACGCAGCTCATGGGATCTTAGTTCTCTGACCAGGGATTGAACCTGTGCCCCCTGCATGGAAGCACAGAGTCTTAACCACTGGAGTGCCAGGGAAATCCCTGTGTTTGTATTTTTAAAATCAATTTATGTTTAATGCAATTATTGTTATGGTTGGACTTACAGTTCACATTTTATTATTTGTTTTTGTTTCACTTTTTCCCTTTGTACCTGCATTATTGTGTTCTTTTGTGTTAAATACATATTGTATAGTTCACTATCTTTGTTCATTTTCTGAGTTATTTTCTTAGTAGTTACACTAGGTATTACAATATATATCTTAATTTATAATAATTTCTTCAGATTAATACTATTTAATTTCAACAAATATAGGAATTTTTTTCCAATGGAGCTTCATTGCCCACCTTCTTGTTATTATTTGTCCGATTATATATATATTACATCTTTATATTATATAAGTTCAATAGTACAGTTTTATAATTATTGTTGTATGTAATTTTCTTATAAATTCGTTAAGAAAAGAAGAGAGAAAATATGTATTTCCAGTATCTTTTATATTTACCTATCTAATTACTTTTTCTAGTGCTCTTTATTTTTGTGTGTATGGATAAGCATTACTGCCTGGTGACATTTCCTCTCAGCATGAAGGACTTGTGCATATCTTTTTAAAACATATCTACTAGCAATGCATTCTATCATATTTTGTTTATCTGGGAATGTCTTTATTTCACCATCAATTTTTTTTTTTTCCTGTACACGGGCCTCTCACTGTTGTGGCCTCTCCTGTTGCAGAGCACAGGCTCCGGACACGCAGGCTCAGCAACCATGGCTCACGGGCCCAGCCGCTCCGCGGCATGTGGGATCTTCCTGGACCGGGGCACAAACCCGTGTCCCCTGCATCAGCAGGTGGACTCTCAACCACTGCGCCACCAGGGAAGCCCTAATTTTTTTAATAGATGTTTATTGGAATATAATCGCTTCACAATACTATGTTAGTTTATGTTGTACACCAAAGTGAATCAGCAATATGCATACATATGTCCCTATATCCCCTCCCTCTTGAGCCTCCCTTCCATCCTCCCTATCCCTCCCCTCTAAGTCATCACAAAACACCAAGATGATCTCCCTGTGCTATGCTGGTGCTTCCCACTAGCTAACTATTTCACATTCTGTAGTGTATATATGTTGATGCTACTCTCACTTCTCCCCAGCTTTCCCCTCCCACCCTGTGTCTTCAAGTCCATTCTCTATGCTCTGTGTCTACATCTTTATTCCTGCCCTGCAACTAGGTTCATCAGTACCTTTTTTTTTTTTTTGGATTCCATATATATGCATTAGCATACCATATTTGTTTTTCTCTTTCTGAGTTACTTCACTCTATATGACAGACTCTAGTTCCATCCACCTCACTACAAATGACTCAATTTCGTTTCTTTATATGGCTGAGTAATATTCCATTGTATATATGTGCTACATCTTCTTTATCCATTCATCTGTCGATGAACATTTAGGTTGCTTCCACATCCTGGCTATTGTAAATAGTGCTGCAATGAACATTGTGGTACATGTCTGTTTTTGAATTATGGTTTTCTCAGGGTATATGCTCAGTAGTGGGATTGCTGGGTTATATGGTAGCTCTATTTTTAGTTTTTTAAGGAACCTCCATACTGTTCTCCATAGTGGCTATATCAATTTACATTCCCACCAACAGTGCAAGAGGGTTCCTTTTTCTCCACACCCTCTCCAGCATATACGGTTTCTAGATTTTTTTGATGACAGCCATTCTGACCGGTGTGAGGTGATGCCTCATTGTAGTTTTTATTTGCATTTCTCTAATGATTAGTGATGCTGAGCATCTTTTCATGTGTTTGTTGGCAATCTGTATGTCTTCTTTGGAAAACTGTCTATTTAGGTCTTCTGTCCATTTTTGGATTAGGTTGTTTGTTTTTTTTATATTGGGCTCCATGAGCTGTTTGCATATTTTGGAGATTAATCCTTTGTCTGTTGTTTCATTGGCAAATATTTTCTCCCATTCTGAGGGTTGTCTTTTCATCTTGTTTATGGTTTCCTTTGCTGTGCAGAAGCTTTTAAGTTTAATTAAGTCCCATTTGTTTATTTTTGTTTTTATTTCCATTTCTCTAGGAGGTGGGTCAAAAAAGATCTTATTGTGGTTTATGTCAAAGAATGTTTTTCCTATGTTTTCCTCTAATAGGTTTATAGTGTCTGGTCTTACATTTAGGTCTTTAATCTATCTGGAATGTATTTTTGTGTTTGGTGTAAGATAGTGTTCTAATTTCATTCTTTTACATGTAGCTGTCCAGTTTTCCCAGCACAACTTATTGAAGAGGCTGTCTTTTCTCCATGGTATGTTCTTGCCTCCTTTGTCATAAGTTAGGTGACCATATGTGCATGGGTTTATCACTAGGCATTCTCTCCTGTACCATTGATCTATATTTCTGTTTTTGTGCCAGTACCATACTATCTTGATTACTGGCCTATTGTAGTATAGTTTGAAGTTGTGGAGCCTGATTCCTCCAGCTCCATTTTTCTTTCTCAAGATTGATTTGGCTCTTCGGGGTCTTATGTGTTTCCATACAAATTGTGAATTTTTTTGTTCTAGTTCTGTGAAAAATGCCATTGGTAGTTTGATAGGGATTGCATTGAATCTGTAGATTGCTTTGGGTAGTATAGTCATTTTCACAATATTAATTCTTCCAGTCCAAGAACATGGTGTATTTCTCCATCTATTTATTTCATCTTTGATTTCCTTCATCAGTGTTTTATAGTTTTCTGAGGACAAGTCTTTTGCTTCCTTAGGTAGGTTTACTCCTAAGTATTTTATTTTTTTTTGTTACAATGGTAAATGGGATTGTTTCCTTAATTTCTCCTTCTGATTGTTCATTGTTGGTGTATAGGAATGCAAGAGATTTCTGTGCATTAACTTGGTACCTACAGCTTTACCAAATTCATTGATTAGTTCTAGTAGTTTTCTGGTGGCATCTTTAGGATTTTCTTTGTATAGTATCATGTCATCTGCAAACAGTGACAGTTTTACTTCTTCTTTTCCAATTTGTGTTACTTTTATTTCTTTTTCTTCTCTGATTGCCATGGCTAGGACTTCCAAAACTATGTTGAATAATAGTGGTGAGAGTGGGCAACCTTGTCTTCTTCCTGATCTTAGTGGAAATATTTTCATTTTTTTCACCATTGAGTGTGATATTTGCTGTGGGTTTGTCATATATGGCTTTTATAATGTTGAGGTAGATTCCCTGTATGCCCATTTTCTGGAGAGTTTTTAAAATAAATTGCTGTTGAATTTTGTCAAAAGCTTTTTCTTCATCTATTGAGATGATCATATGGTTTTTATTCCTTAGTTTGTTAATGTGGTGTATCACACTGATTGATTGTATATTGAAGTATCCTTGCATCCCTGGTATAAATCCCACTTCATCATGGTCCTTTTAATATGTTGTTGGATTCTATTTGCTAGTATTCTGTTCAGGATTTTTGCATTTATGTTCATCAGTGATATTGGTCTATAATTTTCTTTTTTTGTGATATCTTTGTCTGGTTTTGGTATCAGGGTGATGGTGGCTTTGTAGAATGAATTTGGGATTGTTTCTCCCTCTGCTATATTTTGGAAGATTTTGAGAAGGATCAGTGTTACCTCTTCTCTAAATGTTTGAGGATTCTCCTGTGAAGCTCTCTGGTCCTGGACTTTTGTTTGTTGGAAGATTTTTAATTACGGTTTCAGTTTCATTACTTGTGATAGGTCTGTTTATATTTTCTAATTCTTCCTGGTTCAGTTTTGGAAAATTGTACCTTTGAAGAATTTTTCCATTTCTTTGTGGTTGTCCATTTTATTGGCATATATTTGTTTGTAGTAGTCTCTTATAATCCTTTGTATTTTTGTGGTGTCAATTGTGATTTCTCCTTTGTCATTTCTAATTTTATTGATTTGCGTCCTCTCCCTTTTATTCTTGATGAGTCTGGCTAAGGGTTTGTCAATTTTGTTTATCTTCTCAAAGAACTATATTTTACTTTTATTGATCTTTGCTATTGTGCTCTTTGTTTCTATTTCATTTATTTCTACTCTGATTTTTATGATTTCTTTCCTTCTACTGACTTTGGGTTTTCTGTGTTCTTCTTTCTCTAGTTGTTTTAAGTGTAGGGTTAGATTGTTTATTTTTCTTGTTTCTTGAGATGTGATTGAATTGCTATAGACTTCCCTCTTAGAACTGCTTTTGCTGAGTTCCACTGGTTTTGGGTCGTCGTGTTTTCATTGTCATTTGTTTCTAGGTATTTTTTGATGTCCTCTTTGATTTCTTCAGTGATCTCTTGGTTAGTTAGTAGTGCACTGCTCAGCCTCAATGTATTTGTGTTTTTTTACAGTTTTTTTCTGTAATTGATTTACAATCTCATAGCATTGTGATCAGAAAAGATGTTTGATACGATTTCAATTTTCTTAAATTTTCTGAGGCTCGATTTGTGACCCAAGATGTGATCTATCCTGTAGAATGTTCTGTGTGCACTTGAGAAGAAAATGTATTCTGCCACTTTTGGCTGGAAAGTGGTGTTCCTGGTCTATTGTGTCATTTAAAGCTTGTGTTTCCTTATTTATTTTCTTTTTCAATGATCTGTCTGATAGTGTAAGTGGGGTGTTAAAGTCCCCTACTATTATTGTGTTACTGTCGATTTCTCCTTTCATGGTTGTTAGCATTTGCCTTATGTATTGAGCTGCTCCTATGTTGAGTGCATAAACATTTATAATTGTTATATCTTCTTCTTGGATTGATCCCTTGATCATTATGTAGTGTCACTCCTTATCTCTTGTAACAGTCTTTATTTTAAAGTCTATTTTATCTGATATGAGTATTGCTACTCCAGCTTTATTTTGATTTCCGTTTTCGTGAAATATCTTTTTCCATCTCTTCACTTTTGGTCTGTATGTATCTCTAGGTCTGAAGTGGGTCTCTTGTAGACAGCAATATATGTGGGTCTTATATGTGTATTCATTCAGCCAGTCTGTGTCTTTGGTTGGGGCATTTAATCCATTTACATTCAAGGTTATTATTGATATGTATGTTCCTATTACCATTTACTTAATTGTTTTGAGTTTGTTTTTGTACATCTTTTCCTTCTCTTGTGTTTCTTGCCTAGGGAAGTTTCTTTAGCATTTGTTGTAAAGCTGGTTTGGTGGTGCTGAATTCTCTTAGTTTTTGCTTGTCTGTAAAGCTTTTGATTTCTCCATAGAATATGGATGAGATCCTTGCTGTGTAGAGTAATCTTGGTTGTAGGTTTTTCCCTTTCATCACTTTAAGTATATCCTGCCACTACTTTCTTGCCTGCAGATTATGGGGAGTCCTTTGTATTTTATTTTTTTGTTTTTCCCTTGCTGCTTTTAATATTTTTTCTTTTAATTTAATTTTTGTTACTTTGATTAATATGTGTCTTGGTGTGTTTTTCCTAGGGTTTATCCTGTATGGGACTGTCTGTGCTTCCTGGACTTGGGTGACTATTTCCTTTCCCACGTTAGGGAAATTTTCAACTATAATCTCTTCAAATATTTTCTCAGACCCTTTCTTTTTCTCTTATTCTTCTGGGACCCCTATAATTCGAATGTTGGTGCTTTTAGTGTTGTCCCAGTGGTCTCTGAGATTGTTTTCAGTTCTTTAAATTCTTTTTTCTTTATTCTTCTCCTTGGCAGTAATTTCCACCATTTTGTCTTCCAGCACACTTATTCGTTCTTCTGCCTCAGTTATTCTGTTATTGATTCCTTCTAGTGTATTTTTCATTGCAGTTATTGTATTGTTCATCTCTGGTTTTTTGTTCTTTAGTTCTTCTAGATCCTTGTTAAACATTTCTTGTATTTTCTCAGTCCATGCCTTCATTCTATTTCTGAGATTCTGGATCATATTTACTATCATTACTCTGAATTCTTTTTTAGGTAGATTACCTATTTCCTCTTCATTTATTTGGTCTTGTAGGTTTTTACCTTGCTCCTTCATCTGTGACATATTTTTTGCCATCTCATTTTTTTTTTTTTTCTAATGAGTAGGATTATATTCCTGTCTTACTGGTTGTTTAGCCTGATGCTTCCAACACTGGAGTTTGTAGGCTGTTGGGTAGAGCTGGGTCTTGGTGCTGTGATGAGGACCTCTGTGAGACCTCACTCTGATGCATATTCTCTGGGGTCTCAGGTTGTTTATTAGTCCAGTGGTTCAGACTCAGAGCTCCCACTGCAGGAGCTTCAGTCGGACCCCTGGCTCATGAACCAAGATCCTGCAAGCCATGTGGGATGGCAAAAAAAAAAAAGAGAGAACAATAACAAAGTAAAAAATAAAATTAGACCAGGAAACTAACAGATATGTTGTACCAGAAGGTACAACAGTATCACAGTAGTATAAAAGAGGAGGAGGTAAAAGAAAAAAAAGAGGGGGGGGGGAAGGTCTTTACTGTGGAGGGCAGGGCCTATGCTTAGAACCCACAGGGATGGAAAATGCCCTGGGGCTGTTGGGGCTGGGGCTTAGGTTCAATAGAACAGAAGGGGTCCAGGCGTGTCCCCCACCCCTGGTCTCAGGGGGAAGGGGACCTTACCTGGGAGCCCAGCAGGTTTCTTGGGCTGAGTGGATGAGGCAAATGCCCTTCTCTCCTCTCCTGCTCCTCCAGGAGGGTCCCTCCCCTGCCTCTCTTGTTCTCCCCTGGGTCTCCCTACTATGCCCCCGGGACCAATGTGTCCAGGCGGAGGGGGAGACTTTGGAGGTAGGGGACTGTCCTGGGAGCTCAGCAGTCTCCCAGGTCCTGAGTGGGTGGGACAATCACCCTCTGCCCCTCTCCAGCTCCTCCCTGAGGGCCCGTCCCATCTGCCTCTCCTGATCTACCCGGCCTCAGGGGTGCCAATCCTGTCCGGTCTCCTCTTCTCCTCCCTCCACATTACCCCCACATCTTACTGGTTCGCTTGGGGGTTCCTCCCATCTCCTTGGGCATCAGGATCTCCCATGAGCAGCCGGCAGTGCCTTAGTTGTGGGGAGACGCTCTAACTCAGCATCTTCCCACACCGCCATCTTGACTCCGCCCCACCCACCTTATTTTTTTTTATTTTTATTTTTTTTTGCAGTATGCGGGCCTCTCACTGTTGTGGCCTCTCCTGTTGTGGAGAACAGGCTCCGGACATGCAGGCTCAGCGGCCATGGTTCACGGGCCTAGCCGCTCCACGGCATGTGGGATCTTCCCGGACCGGGGCACAAACCCACGTCCCCTGCATCGGCAGGCGGACTCTCAACCACTGCGCCACCAGGGAAGTACCCTCACCTTCATTTTTGAAAGATATTTTTGCCAAATATAGAATTCTTGGTTGGTCAATATATTTTTCTTTCATCACTTTGAATATATCAGTCCATTATCTCGTGGCTTTAATTATTTCTGTTGAGAAGGCTGCTATTAATTTTTTGTTGGTTTCCCTCTCATTTCTCATCTACTTCTTTCAAGATAACATGTTTGTTTTCACCTTCAAATGTTTGACTATAGAGTGTTTGTGTGTAGCTCCCTTTTTTTTTATCCTATGTATTATAGTTCTACCATTGAAATAAAACAAGGATAATATATATATCTATAATAATAATATAGTAATAAGATTATATAATATGTACATATGTTATAATCTACATATTTAAATACAATAATTATCTACATTTATACAATGAAATATTACTGAGTAATAAATACTGAACTACTGATACACAGCTGTGGCTGGGAAAGAGCTCCTGCAAAGATGGCTACAGTCAGAATTGGAGGACCAGAACCCAGTACTGTGATTCTAGATGGTCTAGATTTCAGATGCCACCAGTCAGTAAAGTGATGGAATTGGTGCCTTGCCACACTGGATTGGCCCTATACCTTTTGGAAGTGTCTGGGTAAGAAAATGATCTTTTGCCAAAGAGAATTGATTTCTGAAACTTGCTTTCTCCAGGGCAAGAAGTTATGCTAGTATCTGAAGCAGATATTGAAGCTGAAGACTTCAACTTACTCAAAGTCCTTTGGACATAGCTGATTTCAAATCACTCCCAGCCACACCCATAAAATGTAAACTTTTTCCAAGTGTTTATCCTTTTTCCAGAGATGACTAGTTGACAGATACAGATTTCAGGATGTAACGTAGGAATGATTTGGGACTAGGAGAAGGAGTTGGCATATTGCACTTTGAAATTGCAATATGTTAATCACAGTGTGAATAGGAAATGCATAGTCTTGAAGAAAAATATAAAGCAAGATGAAATGACTGCTACATAGAGATAAGTTAAAGTTCTGTTTAAAGAGAAATAACTAGGGCTTCCCTGGTGGCGCAGTGGTTGGGAGTCCGCCTGCCGATGCGGGGGACACGGGTTCATGCCCCGGTCTGGGAGGATCCCACGTGCCGTGGAGTGGCTGGGCCCGTGAGCCATGGCCACTGAGCCTGCGCGTCCGGAGCCTGTGCTCCACAGCGGGAGAGGCCACAACGGTGAGTGGCCCGCGTACCGCAAAAAAAAAAGAGAACTACATCTGATGTGAGGTAAGGGGAAAGGCTTCAAGGAAGCCTTAGCATTTGAATTAGTTTAGAGGATTGAGTTGACTAAATTCAATTGGAACAAAGCAGCACTATAAAGGTACAGAGCTTTGATGTATACATATTGTTGTAATTAGACAGAGAAAAAGTAATGGTTATAATAGAAGCTGGAGAATCAAGTTTACTGAAAACCTTGAAGATTAGCCTGAGGAGGTTGGAGGTAGACAATGCAAAATCTTTTCTATTTATTTAATTTTTAAGGGGCTATAGGGAGAGTGATATTGTTTGAATTATATTTTGGGATAATAATTCTTGAGGTAAAGTGATATATTGAAGGAGATTAGAAGCTCATATATGTAAGGGTTTGAAAAAAAATTAATGATTGTAATGTATTATCTGTCTTCAACCCAACATAATTACCACTACTTGAAGTATACTCTGCATTTACCAGAACATCTTTTATATATGGTTCCAGATTATTGTGGATGAGAGGACCCTGAATACGATTTGAAAGGCAGAGAAAGCTATTTTTCTCAAGAAAGAGTTGCAGCCAGAGGAATGGAAAGATGTGAAATTCACAAAAGGAAGCTCTTGATGACAACTCACTTCTCTGTTACAGAATGAGACAGTTGATGTGAGCTTTTCAGAGATTCTTGACAGTGTGGCAGCTTCCTTCCAAGCTTTTGAGAATCACTTTCATGCTTTAGGCTAAGATGAACAATGTTCTTCCCTAACCTTTGGTAGCAGCAACCTTACCTTTGGCATTGGCTTCCTGCATCTTCATTCCACAAACATCTCCAAATAATCATGAAAGGCCCTAGTAATGCAATAAGGCTTTGTACTCAGAATACATTTAGTTGCTCCTGTTTTCTTGACTTAATGATGATTGATGCAGTTTTGGTGCACTAAGTCTCAGGTAACAGTATCTAAAAGATGGGTATCTGGAATCTGTTCTCTAATCTTATCAGATTTGAATTTGGTGATAAACCTTATTGCCAGCGGAAAATGGAAAATGAAACACTAATAGTCTTTAGTATACAGTTGTGAAAAATTTATTAAATAATCACAGGTAATCAAATGCCTAAATAAGGCAGACTTTGGGAGATAAGTAGCAATAGCAATATGATATAATGGAGAAAACAAAGAGTGCAAGGACTGTGGAGTGGACTGGCATCTTCTAAATGTACTGGAAAACTTGAAGAAAGAAAATAGGTTCACCACTTTAAATATCCAGTGTAAGGTCAGGGCTCTGAAATAATTTCTTATTTATTATAGTCAAGGCCAACATTTGTGAAAATCAAATGCCAAGACTGACCTTCCTGTGGATACCTGAGTTATTTTAAAAAGAAATCAATTTATAGTTTCATTTGTTGTCTACTGTTAAAGTTAGGACATTGATTTGGAGTTGCTGGGAACAACATTTTCTAGGAATGTTTTCTTTGTTTGAGTCAAGGCTAGTTTACTAATTGGAAGGCCCCAGTCCAAGATACGAAAAGAAAAAAGGAGAAATCAAAGGTAGCCAAATGCATGGGACATGTGAAATTCTCAGTGGCTTCCAACTTCCCATTGAGGACCCTGTGTTTTGTTGCTGATGACTGAGACAAGACGTGCATACTTCATAGAGCTTCTTGAAAATTATAGTAGCTTGCTTTCAAGCCTTTGAGAAGAACATACTTTGATGCTTTAAACTGAACTTTCCAATACATGCTTTCCTAACATTTGGCAGCAGCCTACCTAATCTTTAATTGGCTTTTCACTAACTTCCATTCTACCAGTTCTTACATCAATCATCTAAATCCATATTAAGCCATTTATATTTTGATTGCATAGAATGGTTTCTGTTTTCCTGACCATGTTTGGAATGATACAGTGATTAGGGCCTGAACCAGGGAAATGGTATAAAAGAATACAGTTTTTCACTTTATGTAAACTGTATAGTTTGTTTCATTAATGGATTAGAATATTTATAGTATCTGATGAATTACAAGTTAATCATACTTTACTATATTTTCCATTTGAGAAGTGCACTTACAATGTTTAAATTACATATGCAGTTATTTTTTGTATTATTACTTATGAAAGAAAATCCCTGAAGTTTACCAAGAAGAGAATGCTTTCATCCACATAATTGTTAGAGAAGTTATTCTTGTTTATAAATCTGAAGCTTTCTATATTTTGTGATGAATTAGCACAATCAATGTTAGATTTTCTTTTTCTTTTTAAAACGAAATCAGATCATGGCTTTGAAAGTTATGCTGCTTAGGTACAATAGCCAACAAATATTCAAAATAAATATGAAAGAAGGGAGTAAAAACCTCAGGATGAAAAAGCATTCTGAATTAACATACTTCAACCAGATTGTTCACAGGACTCATGAGCAAACTCATTTACAATATTTTTTAGGACTTGTGCTATAAAATAAAATAGAGCAACAAAAATCATAAAATATGGAACAATGTAGGCCGTAGGTGAAAAGTAGGAATTTGGAATTGTCTCATATGAGTTTTAAAAGTCTACTTTGTTATAAAAATTATTTTATTTTAATATTAATACATTTTTTGTTGGTTGGTTTTTGTCAGTATGTCATAGGTTACAGGCACAATCCTGTTCAGGGCATGAGGCCATTAGTTTGACTAAAGATCATAACCAATAACAAAGAAATTTATTGTACTAAACTTGATTATATAAACCAGTAAATCACTAATAATTATTTAGAGGAAAGTGATAGATTTTAGAAACAAGCATTTTAACAAGTTTATTAGAAATCCTTCAAAGAACAAGAAATATCAACAGACATGGTCTTATTAATGACCATGACATTATACTCTAATTTAAAATAATTGAATTATTAGTGAAGACTGTGATTTTGTATAATAAACTGTAATCCATACATCAAAGTCAGTTAGTAACTAAGTCAGTCATAACTCCCTTCAAACAAATGACTATATTGATTCTCATTAAAAGAGTTTAATAGGAAATCAAAGATATCAGATGTAATAAAGCTTAGAGATGATTTACAATTTCTAATGTAATCAGAAACTAACTATTCTAATACATAACTGTGCTACTAAATGTAAGCTGCTTAGAGAGAAACATGAGTAATAAACAAATAATATATATTTTTCTGGGTGAAGATGCTAATCACTATCATGTTTAAAAGCAATTATAAATGAACCTTGAAGATATTAAGCTAATGAAATAAGCTAGTCACAAGAGGGAAATACTGTATGATTCCACTTATATGAGGTACAAATAAATAGTAGTCAAATTCATAGAAAGAGAAAGCAGAGTCATGTGTGCCAGGGACTAGTGGAGAGAGGCATACAGAATTTCAGTTTTGAAAGATGAATAAAGTTCTGAAAATGGAGAGTGGTGATGATTGCCCAAAGTGTCAATTGCACTTAAAAATATTCAAAACAGTAAATTTTATGTTATATATATTTTACCAAAATTTATATTAAACCAATCAATCAACCTACCAATGAATAAATACCAACTAGAAGACATCATTCCTACTTTCGAAAAGTGTGTGGTATTTTTGAAACAAGGCAACAGGAGTCCAATAATGAAGAATGATGCAAGTCATGATATAAGACAGCATCTGACATATTGTTAACAAATTGATTTACAACTCAACTCAGCTCTTTCCTATAGGTGCACCAGATTTCAGCTGTGCCACACTCTTAATCTTGACTGACCTTGTTGGATCTGGGGCTTTTGGACACTCTGTTAAGTTTGCTTCCAATACTGTGAAAAGGCATGCTGGTTTACTACAGTGTGTTGTATGATTTTATTGATTCTCTGTGCTATCATGGCATGAACAGCCATTCCATGAGAAGAATTGTCTACTAAGTTCTATGAGTTTAAGGAGAGATCACTATGGATTGGAATGAATTTGTGAAACTACATAAACAAAAAGATACTTAAAACGGATCATAAAATATGAGCATAGTTTTTATATAGTTTTTATTGTATTTGTGCAAACTGTTGGAGAAAAGAGGTGAGAAAGCTTAAGGCATATACAGTAAATCAGTTTGACTTTAGCAAAAATGTTAATATAAAAGAACAGTGGAGATAAGTTTGGAGAGTAAGTTTAGGAAAACTTTGGGAGATCCATGAATGACAGGTGAGAGTACATAAAGAGAAGGCATTGGAGATTCAATCTCTGGTTGAATTTTGAGTTACATTTCCTTCACAATGGCCATAAAATCACATTTATCAATTGATGCTACCTCCCCTAGTTTTAACTTGGAACAAAGAATTGAAGGAATATTTTTATTTTTAATGATATTATTACTAAAAATCTAATTGTAGGAATGTAACCAAAATCCAAGAATGGATTTTTTGGAATGCATGTATGTATACAGCTTCAACATGTATAATCTTCACAGTTGAAGAAAATATTTGGTCTATGAGACCTAAATAACTAAAGAAAATTGTGTGTATTTTGAGCTATTACTTTTGAATGTACCACCAGGTCCTCTGCAATAATGTGTGTCTCCATAATAAAGTTACAAATAATGGAGAAAAAAGAAAAAAAGTCTTCGAGCAGAGATCTGATGCAGTATGTGTTTTCCATTAGTTAATCAGTTTGTGTGATTTCTTCTGTAATTCTGTTACACTTTGCTGGAATCTCAACTTAATGAAATGGAAAAATGACCAAGATGAGATAGTTTCCCTGCTAACCTGATCCAGTGTTTAATCACAATTTGTTAGCAATATATTGCAATTTATAAAATCCCTACCCTCTTCTGAGACCACCCTGATTTGATAATTGGAGGTCCAAATACCTTATTATTATATGCCATTGAAGTGTCATGATCAGAGTAGTCTCTGAGTTCTACAAGAAATGTTAGGTCTCGAGACATTGTGTATGATTTATGATGATTGTTTAATTCTCAATTTAACTAGATTCTCTAGGGAACTGAAAAGAAATCAGTCATCAAATCACCCTCAGGCCTCTGAAACAGAAGCAGGAGAATTGTGAGTCCCCTGTAACTGGCAAAGGCCACTTCCTCCCAAGTGAAGATATTTCAAAACTGGTCCTGGCAAAGTAAATATTTCGAAATGTCCTTGAATTTTGTCATGTCAACTACTTCAGTCATGAACCTAAAAAATAAAATTCATAACATAGGAGGCTTAGGCAACTGGATCACAATAAAATGATCTCTCCCATGGTTATTATCATGATTATTGTCTCTAACCATGATACTGATCATTTGAAAACCTATTCATATCCGTGAAGATATTTCTTTAATATTTTTCTTTTTAAGTTTGTTAGCTCTCAAAAGCCTCTCCTTTGTCTTAGAAATATCCTGAGCTCAATCGAGTACAAACCAGGCTGCTAATAATGAATTTAGTCACAATTCCTCAAGAGTTTATTGAAGGTGCAATAATAATAGGTGCTGCAGCAAAACATTTAAAAAGAACTTACACAGCCCCTGATATTTTGAAATGAATAGTTTTCAAAAGGTAAATATGTACATTGAAAAATGACACAAAACTTTCAAGATACAAGCATGTTTATTTTCAAGAATTTTTGAGTCTGTAATTGTTTTACAATGACACTAACTGATCTTGGGACAGTATCAGTTACTCATCAGACTTACTCATTTAGTCATTCCTAAATCTCAATACCAAATTTGACATACTTTACTAGGTTTTTCCACACGACCTTTTTTTAATCTCCCATATAGGATTTTCATATTGTACGATTATCTATGTATATTTCTGGCTATGTAAACTGAGTTCCTCAAAGCAGGTACTTACTCTGTTTTACTCATCTTTCAATCTGTAGTGCATAATAAGACACTATTTTTATGTTAAGTATTAATTGAATGTTAAATGAGTGATTGAATAAATGAATGAATCAATGAACTATAGGATATCAGTTCAGGTCAAGCACAGTATGGAAATTTGGCCTTTGAAAGCAAATGAAATGTAAGCTAAGTCAAAAGCAAAATTATTTTCTCAAGAAATTATTGTGTACTGAGAAAACCCAAGGGAAATATCTAAAAACTCACTAAGAACAGTTATAGTCTTTAATAATATGGCTAGGAATAAAAAAGCAATACATAAAGTCAATAGTTTTTTAACATGTAAACAATAAGCAATTAGAAATCCCATTTATATTAGTAACAAAAATGATGGGACTGAGCAGTCAACATATCAAAAATTGTTCAAGATCTGTTTGAAGGAAATTAATACACTATGAAAAGATCTGATATAGCATTTTAATATATTTTCCAATCATATAATATTTTTTAATAGGATGCCTCAATATTCAAGAAATGACAGTTCTTCTTATATTAATTATGGTAGACATTAACACTGTACACCAAAAATTGTTTGTCATTTTTTTTTCTTCTGGGCATGTAGAGTTGATGTTCATGTTACCTTGAAGTGAAATATGGCCATGTGATTTTCTTTGGCCAATAAAATATGAGAAGTTACATATGTCACTTCCAGGAAGGAGTTTTAAATGCCAGTACATGAGTTAACATGTTTCCATTATGATATTTTTCTACAGGATTTATGGTAGAAAGTTTCAAGATGTAGCTTCTGTTAGCCGGGGTCCCTGAGTAGCTATTATAAGAACTGACAACCCCTTCCACATTCACTAAATTGCTATGAATTAAAAGTAAGCACAAGAAATACAATATTAGTATGTTGAGCCAGTGAAAATTGGTGATTATATTGGAAATTTGGATATATATTAAACTGAAACATTAATCTACAACAGAGATCAACAAACTTTTTCTGTGTAGGTCCAGATATTAAATATTTTTGGATAGTACCTAAGTGAATAAATGTGGCTGTGTTCTAATAAAATTTCATTTACAAAGACAGGTGAAAGGCCAGGTTTGGTCTATGGGGTGGAATTTGCTGATGCTTGATCTGAAACTTTAGTATGATTCCGACAAATTCACAACTAGCTTAAGTTGGTTCTGTAGCTCATATGGGGAAAATGTGTAATCATAGTAACAAGAAATCTAAAAAATAAAAGTAATTGTGCAAAACTAGCCTGAACAATTATGAAAATGTATTTGAAATGCCAACATAGATACTGACACATGAATGGCTAGACCAACATGTATAAGGGAATATATTACATAGTAAAGGTGTCACTACATATCAAAGAGGAAAATATAGATTAATTGATAATATTTTAACAACTAAGCAGCTATCTGAGAAATATTTAGATCTATATCTGACTCCTCAAAAAATTTTCTCATGTACTAATATAAAAACCAACGCAAATGCACTAGAAGAAAACATGGGAAAGTATTTTATACAATTAAGATATAGAGGTAGAATTATTTCATATAATATCAAACCCAGAAATCATGAGAGACAATTGATGAATGTAAATTAATTTAAAAACTCCTATAAATTGCATGAACAAAGTCAAAAGACAAAGAAAAATTTTGGAAATATACTTGCAAAAATTATGACAGTTCAATTATTATTTACTTAGTGTATAAAATGTTCTTGCAAAGAGATAAGAAAAAGATCAACAACACATTAAAAAGATGGTATGGGGCATGAAAACAGAAGTTACCATAAAATAAAATAAGAATGGATTTTCAAAACATGAAAAGATGCTCAACTTCATGTTAAGATAAATGAAATAAAAACTACAGGTTTATGAAAGTTTAAACAGCTCTTTTTTTGTGTGGAACAATGTAAATTTCTATGTGGGACAAATAGCTATCAAAATTTTAAACGTACATTCCCTTTAACTAGAGAATTTCATGTTTAGGAATTTATCCTATAGATATTCTGATAGAAACTCAGATATAAGCAAGAGATGCTTTGTGTTTATTACAGAGCAAGACTGAAAACACCTACATGATTACAATAGAATACCACTCCTAGACATTATTCTGCATGTATTAAAGGGACCTCTATGAACCTACTAGAAGAATAAGTGTCTTAAGTACTGGTATGGAATTGTCTGTAAAGGAAAAGAGAAAGTTCAGAAAAGTCTGTGAAGCGTTCTACCAATTATGTAAAAAGTTTGCATAGAAGTAGAATATCTCTGGAGCAATATGCAAGAAACTGGAACAGAGGTAACTCTGTAGGGAACAGGTCTAGGGTCTGGGGAGGGACAGAGTGGAAAGTAGAGTTCTATAGATTATGTATCTTTTTGTAACTAATATGGTTTGTTACTGTAGCCATGCTTTATCAGTGAGAAGTAAATTATTTTAAATTATATTGCAAGCTTTTATTTTAGGAAAGGAGTTTTTCTACAACATGCTATAATTTTACACCCAACTTTTACATGCTTCCAGTGATAAGAATTAACTAATGATGATGTAGATCTTTCCAAATTTATAATTTTAATATTTTTTGAGAAAAATTTGGTTTCCTATATCTGTTAATCCTTCGTCCTCTTCTCCCTCCTAAAACTATCTAAATCAAATTTAACTTCTTTCCTTTTGGCATTTGTAAAATACCTTTCTATCTCCATAAATCTATATTTCTTAGGTCTATGTTCTCAGTCCCTCAAGACAGTCTTCATATGATATGATTTTTAAGTCTCTTACATCATTCTCACTATCACTAATTTAGCTCCTGTTTACTAGCGTCATCTTAAAAATCTGCCATAATTTTTTGACCAATTAAAAGTACAGAGCTTAATATATTTTTAATCCCTTGAGAGTGACATTGCACTTTGATTATTGTAATTTAAAATTAAATAAATATTTTTTCATTGTAATATATTGTTAGCTCAGATTTATTTTGCAGTGAATTACAATTAGTAGGTTGTTTATTTTTTGGTGGAGTTTAAGGACTAATGATGTGTTTAGGATCTTGAGCAAGACAAATTGGGATTAAATCTTTGCTCAACTACCAGGAGGGTTGTGTTGGACAATTTACTTATCTTTGACATATTAAATTATAAAATTAGAAGATAATAGTATCTACTTCATATGGATTTTATTTGTAATAATTCAATAAAATATCCTCTGTGATCTTGATACAAGGTTGTGACATGGGATTAGGAAATAAGGCCTGTGAGATAGTGACATGAAACTAACAAAAATGTTTTTGAAGTAAAAATCTTTAAAATCTGAGACCTGCAGAAAATTTGACAACATGAAGAGAATGTTTATGTTCATTGTATGAAGATTGAGGAAAAAATGGGATCAATAAAATCTGTAATAAGAAAAAGTAACAAAGAAATTTAATGCTTCCAATTAATTTGACTATGTGTTCCCTTTCTGGAAGGAAAGACATAAATGTATTCCCAAACAGGTAGGTAGGAGTCAGCAAAATTTATAAGGTTGAAAATGCAATCGAAAATTTGATAGTGGTTTCAGTAAGGTTGTGAAAAGGGTAGGAGGTGATGGAATCAAGAATATAGTTTGATGTTTTGTCCTTGATGTAAAGACTCTTCTTTTGCATATGAAACAGTACAAGTGATAATATTGAGATTTTTTTGTGGTAGAAAGAAGGAAATTTGAAGGATCACCATTAAATTGCCTTAATATTTGCTGTACAGCCAGATGGATACTCCTCTGAAATTTATGGGGATGAGCAAAGTGTCAACTGGAGCTAAGTGTTCAAGAGTCTTGAAGAGTCTGAAGGAAGTTGGAATACTAACTATTTCATTAGAGATGGCAAATGCAGAAATTTCAATAAAGAGTCAAAAAAGATGACTATAGAGATCAATAATGTAATCCAGGTGTTGTAGTGATCATATCCATATTTTTTACTTTCACAGGTTAAACCGCCTCTCCTATAAAGTGGCAATCAAAAAGTTTGATCTTTGATCTAAGAACATGGATCCTCTTAGGCATTTCCTAGAGTTTTGGATCTCTTTGTCACTATTTAAAAACCAAGATGACTCCATGTTGGAGTCTACTCAGGATGTGCTGGATTCCTTGTCCATCTGTTTTAGCTGAGTTGTCCCAGAAATTACTAGATAAATCAGGTTCTTATCTTCCTTGAGCCATCCTTACCTTATCAGTCTCTACCAATATAGTCATGCCAATTACCATGTAAATACTTATATATATATATTACTTTTTTAAAAAATCATGCAATTCTTGGGAGTTCCCTGGTGGCTTAGTAGCTAGGATTCCAGGCTTTCACTGCCATGGCCCGGGTTCAGTCCCTGGTTGGAGAACTGAGATTCAGCAAGCCGTGTGGCACGGCCAAAAAAAAAAAAGAAAAAGAAAACAAAATCATGCGATTTTAAGAAAGACATTTTATTGTAGATTAAATAAAGACTGAATGGTAGTTAAATCAGCCATTCCCTTACAACAGTTAGAGAGTATCCTTCAAGACTTAATAATTCATAGGGACTGTGTACTCTACCACTGCTCTTTCTCCTCATGGTAAATTTATCTCACTTGGAGCCCTCTCTTGCTCACAAATAGCCCCCTTTTCAGCTCTGCATTTGGAAAACAATCTCCCTCTCTCAAAAGGAAAGTAACATTCCCTATGACTCATTATACTCCTTCAAACTTGAACAATGTCTCAAACTCTAATATAAGACATACACATTTTCTTTTGTTCAGGTTTCCAATGGTGGATGTGGGCAGAAAAGATACATTATTTTAAAAAAATATTTAGGCTTGCATCATTTGGAAACATTGTCCTAAACATTAGTCTGGTATGAATTATTATTTATTGAACCTGACTGCATTACAAGAAAATCTAGATAGGTTGTCAATGTTTTCCCTTAGTTGTTTTTCTTTGCGACCCTAAGAGACTGAAACCAGCTCCTATGCTACAGTTTTAATTAAATTATTATAATGTTGTGATTCACTCAAAATGAATATGGATTGGGTTACGACGGCATATTTTGTAGAATACATGAAATGAATTGTAATGACTCTAGTTGCTGATTTCTTTCTTCCTCCTTTATTTATTCTAGGAAGTCTCTGATGAATTGACATGAGAAGAGTGGAAGTGGGACTTACTTAGCACATACATAGCCAGATGGGTTAACCAGGTAGATTATAGTGGGAGAAGTGTGAGCTACTCTAGGATATATGTAATATTTAGGAGATAGGAATGTTTTTAATGATTGATTTTTGAGTTTAATGATTCGGGAAAAATAGGAAGTCAAAACAGTTATGATGAGGAAGACTGGAAGAGCTCTAATCAATTAGGAAGAGTATTCTTGCTGCTGATTATAAGTCAGAGATGCCATGCTCTAAACAAATGTAAAGAATGCCATAAAGAAAGTTTATTATGTGACAATAGCATGACAATAGCTTTGAACCATCTGTAGAGAGCAAGAATAAATAGGGAGTGACCCTCTATCTTGTGTATTTGGGGAATGAACATGAAAAGGTAGCGATTACTATTGCTTTCATGGATGAGATAAATTAAGAGGAAATCTATTTTTTTTAAGGCTTGCATGTGGACTGAATAATGAATAAAAACTTAATGCTTGGAGACAACTTTTGTGTTCTTGAAAGAGTGGGAGTTCTGAAAAATACTGTTAAATGGCTGAAGTGACAGAGATGTAAACAGGGATTGAGGAGGAGGGAACAATTAGATAAAGATTAGCATGGGAGGACTAATGAGTAAAAACTTTATTACTATTATCATTTATGAACTTAAGTGTATGGGTGCATACAGCTGTTTGCCAGGCAACATCAGCCATCAGACATAGCCAGGGTTCAGCTTCCATCACAGATGCGTTGAGCAATATTCCCATCTCAATTTATACCTGGAATTTTGATTCCACTCCCCCTTCTCCAGCATGGTAATATCTGGATGCTAGTTGTAACTCTCATTCCTTCCTAATTAGGGAGGGGCATTTCCCATGATCTGTACTTAGCTTTCCTCAGTAGCCTGGATGGTTTATTTGTCACTCTGCCCCACCATTGCCACTGAGCTCATTTGACTCTCTTTGAGTGTCAGCTCTTTTGTGCTAAAAGGAAACATTTTACCTGCAAGTAAGATATGCCCCTAGGTGACTTTACCTATTTTGACCTTCTCTATGTAGTCTCCTCCCAGGGAACTATACTTCCCTGTCTAGGAGTCTAGACCAAGTCCCCAAGGGCAAAGATGTGAGCTAGTAGTGTGACCATCTGTGCAACTGTCTTGGCATTCCTTACCAAAATGGAGCAAGATTTCTTCACATCTATTCTACCCAAGAGGGAGATTTCTGGCTTATGATGACTCCTTTCCAAGATCCTGGATCAGTCTCTAAATCCAAGTCTGTTTTAGGGATAATAGAAATAATGTTGTTCAAAGGATCAGTTCCAAAATTTCCTTCATCAGAGATCCTAGAGACAACCATAGAATCAGTATGTAGGTAATTCCATATTCCTGGCAATGGACTTAGATTAAGTTTCTATGCGAATTTTGCTGCATTTAGTAGAGGGACTAGCAAAAAATGGAATTATTAATCTTCTTGGATACTAAATATCAATGCTTAATATTGACCTTGAACATAACCTTAAACTTTACAAATGATCTCTCACAGAATTCTGCCCCTCTCAAATAGACATGACAATAATAAGTAAAAGTGTATTATAATATTTTATAGAGTATATGATATCTGTTGTTGCCATCTAGAACACTCTGTGACAATAAGTGAAGCCATGAATTTAGAGACTTGATACATTTTTAGTCATGGCTGTCCCTGATGCCTTACCCTATGTAACTGATTATTAACAACTGAAGATTTTCTGTAATTAACTAGTCCTCATGTTGTTGATCTGTTTCAATAGGCATTAAGTCATATAAAATATTCAAAATAGTTGGCTTAAGCACCTCACTTCAATTTCAAAATATTATCTACACGTGTTTAATACAAGAGAGGAAGGAAATAAGAACATGTCTTGATTCTCATTCTGGTTTTAGCCTTATATTTCTTAACAGACATTAAAAATTACTGAGATGAATGCAACAATTGTAGTTTTTAATTTCCCCCAAATAGGCCTCTATCATTTCTCTAAGTAAACACTATCTTGACTTTAACCACTACATCCTTGCTTCACTGAAACAAAAACAGAACCGCAGAGCTGGTGTAACATACTTCTCCTGCTGAGTCCCCATCAGTCCAGGTGTTAAAAATTGGACTCTTTTTCTTTTTTTATCCCTTTGATATATGAAAACAAAACCAGAAGGAAGCTTGTTGAGGAAACTGTGTTTTAAACAGTAGTAGCTCAATCTGTTGATTTACAGGCTACTGATTTACAAGCTGTGAATGAATTGAAGCCTTCAGCAACAGGAAGCCGTGCCATTGGGAAACCCTAGAGCTCCAGCTGGGGACCTACTTGAATGCTTACAGGAAAACTCACTCCAGGAGCCCCTGCAATCAGAGTTGTTAACCAGAAGGAAATGTCTTCAGTGCTCTTACATGGCCCTTAATCAGATACTGACAGAGTGCCTTTGATCAACGCATTTGCACCATGAGGTTAACCAGAGGGTTCAGTATGTCCACATAGATTTCACAGTCAGCTCCAAATGTACACAACCAACAGAGAGACTATTCAAGCCTGATCCGGTTGCTGGCTCCCTCTCTGTCCTCTCAACCTCTGGGGGTTGTTGTGGGGATTAATGAACTACATTTTTCAAGCATCTTGCCATCTCTGGACTAAAACTGAGAGTGAAACATGAGGCGTTGTTATGGAGGCCTGCTTGTTACTTCTCTGTTATCTGCTCATGTCTTAATTGAAACCTTAGACAGTGGTACCAGCCTGCTGCCCTGTGTTAGGCCTTTAAGAACACAGTAGAGGAGAGAAAGAAACCTCAGGGAGGGATTATCTCACAGACAGAGATCACTGGTGGGTGAAATGGCCCTGACTGAGTTATTTTTCATTTGCCAGTTTAGTTGGCATCCAGAATCCGTGACTTGAAATGAAACCACCTTGTAGTCTCGGAGCCGAAAAACAAAGTTGGCACAGAGGTGCCAGAGAAAGCAGCTCACAAGGTGCCTCCCAAAGGGGTTAAGGAGTTAAATATTTTTCTGTAGCTTTCATTGCCTGTGAAAGAGTTCGTGTACTTTGTTCTAGGAGACAAGATGGATTAACTATTTCAAAAGAAATTACTGGGTCTGCACTGAGCTTGATGTGGAGGAGCTATGAATAAGATGATACCTAGATTCTTTGTGTATATGTTAAAGCAACACATTACAGGGTGACAGTTTATAGCTGCACTCTCATATTCATTGATGCTACAGAAAAAATATGAAGGTAAATAATCATGAAATTTTGCAACTCTGAGGGTTACAGTTAGGTTTAAAATAGTCAGAAATAAATGAAGAGCAATAAAGAAACAGACCTATGAGTTTTCTTTCATTTAGATGTTGACATAAGATTGGCAATATGTATCCAAGAGCTACCAAAAAAAAAAAAGCAACTGTTAGAAAGAAATCAGGTTTTTTTTGTCTTAAGTATTTACCTCTATAATTTTAAACAGTAAATGTAAATTTCAAAATACAACTACTTTTATAGTACTTAAATCACTTGGATGTAAGTACTTATAGTACTATAAGTACTTACAAATAAAGTACTAATCACTTGGATGTAAGTGATTATAGTACTATAATCACTTGAAGAATCACCTTTCATGCTCTAGTTTCTGACCTGTAAAAGAAAATATGGAAAAATCATTGAGGCAAAATAAGAGATAAGTGGTTATGATTAGTTTTTGATATATTACCTTGAAACATAAAGTGATTAAAATTTATGGAAGAATTTGTTTTCCTTGCCTCCTTTTAAATTAGTTAATATTATTCCAATTTCGGGGAGCAGTTAATATTCTTAACTTCCAGACATCAATACTTATTTCAAATGGAGTCACCAGTGCACTTACTACTTGAGAATCCTTACATTGAAATTTTTACATGTTTATTACAATATAAAGTAAGCGAACGTTTAAGCTTTTGTCTCTAGAATTCACTTATTTTATTTTTCACTTAGATTCAGTTTCATAAGGAATCAATTGTAAAATCAAAATAAAATATGATTTTTTTCTAATTTATCAAGATAAAGCTTTAACGAGTTTTAGCAAAATCTTAACAGCACTACTATGATGGCAAACATGCTTGCTAAGTTAGGTCTTTGTGCAAGACTTTGAGATGTGCAAGGAGGTGGCTGATTGTCCTTTGGATGGAATATTGGGCATTGTGTAACTGACCCTCTGGGATTATTTGATTCTGTAGGAGTGTTCACCTGTGATAGATAGAAGTTATCTTTGGGAAAACTGAAGTAATCAACTGTTTCCTGGAATTGTGTTTCAGAGCTGTGTGAATGATTCCTGCTTAGGCAATGCAAATGGATTTTGTACAGAATATAAATCTCTAGAATTCTCATTTGAACTGATTTGAACAGGTTACTCTTTCTCTCACTTATTAGTGGGTTAAATCAAAATCTTTGACAAGTGTTCATTTCGTATTAGAAATGAGAGTCACAACTTTACCTGTCTGAAAATTGTAGTTTAATAGACATGCAGCAGAAAAAGAGTTCTTTCAATTAAAATTAAAGCTAGTTTATTTTAGTTTTCCCTTATAATAATGTTATCACAATAGTTAATGTTAGATCTGCTTGTTAAAAATATTCAAGAAAAAAATGTGTAAAATTCTAGAATGCACATTGGGGAAGAATGTTTTTGTTTTATGTATTAGTGTCCTCAAGAGAATGTAACAGTGCTGCATTGTCGGCTCCATATAGAGATAGCAGAACATAAAATGGAAACAAAGGATGTAGCCAAATCTAACAGGAGGGACAATGCACAAATTTAAAAAAAAATTTAAAAAGACAGAAATCTTATTCCTTCCTACCAACATAAAAATTGATTTTAAATGATGTCAAGTATCATAACAGAGTGCACTCCAGAAAGGGTGAGACTAGGACATTTTTTATTATTATATAATTTTGCAAGGGAGATTTTTTTTCTATTTGTTTTTGTTTTCTTTCTTCAAATTTTTAAAGAACCATTATGCTAAACTGGCTAATTTGAAAATACAAATGTAATCCCAGGGTCTGTTAGTAGAACTGTGAACAAAGATTCTTCTCAATATTAAGCTTGGGCTTTTATTCTAACATAAGAATTTAATGAAATAAAAGGTTCTCCACAATTTATATATTGTAATAGAATTATAACATCCTTCCCTTTCACGCAATCTATGGAAAATAATATGAGTGAGGTCATCTTATACTGTTCTATTTTACGAACGAATACACGTTAGGTCAACGTCTCAACTGGTTTAATAAATTTGATTATGATATGTCTTTGTGTGGTTTTGTATGTGTCTTCTTGCTTGCATTTTATGAAGTTCTTGGAATTGTAGGCTTAAAGTTTTATCAAATTTGGAAATTTTTCAGCTATGTTTTCCAAATATTTTTTCACTCCTTTCCTTATAGGACTTTAAATCCAATAAATTAGCCTTCTTGAATTTGTCCCCATCACTTACTGATATTCTTTACACTATTTTTCAGTCTTTTTCTATGCTCTATTGGGCAGCTTTTATCGCTATGTCTTCAAGTTCACTAATATTTTGCTCTGTAACATCTTATCTGCTCTTGATATCATTCAGTGTATTTTTTATCTGAGACATTGTATTTTTAACTGTAGAAGTTTGATATGACTTTTTAAAAATATCTCCCATATCTCTTATTAACATGATCATATTTTTCTTTAACTTCTTGAACAAATGCTGTGTATTTATAGTAGCTACACTAATATCCTTGTCTAGTAGTTCTATCATCTATATCATTCCAAGTTCATTTCTAGTGAATGATTTTTTTTTTTTTTTTTGCGGTACGCGGGCCTCTCACTGTTGTGGCCTCTCCCGCTGCAGAGCACAGGCTCAGGACGCGCAGACTCAGTGGCCATGGCTATGGGCCCAGCCGCTCCACGGCATGTGGGATCCTCCCAGACTGGGGCACGAACCCGTGTTCCCTGCATTGGCAGGTGGACTCTCAACCACTGCGCCACCAGGGAAGCCCATAGTGAATGATTTTTGTATGGGTTGTCCACTCCCATGTTCATGACTGGCAACTTTTTTTTCCTAGATGCCAGAAATTGTGAAATTTTATTTGTACATTCTAGGGCTTTTTTGGGGGGTGGGTATTACTTTAAATATTTTTTATCTTTGTTTAAAAACATAGTCAAGTTATCTGAATACAGTTCAATTCTTCTGAAGCTGGTTTTTAAAGCTGTTTTTGTCAGGATCAGACGTAGCCGTTAGTCTAGCCTAGTTTTGCCCCGTTACAGAGGCAATGATTTTCTGAGTACTTTACCTGACATCCTTTTTCTTCTCTTTCTCTCTTGAAAACATAACCTATTATTACGAGTCCTCTGTGAACATTGGTTGTTGCTCTGTTTCTTCCTTTTTCCCACCTCATGTAGTTTTCTCACATGCATTACTTGATCAGAAATCAGCTGATAATTCCGGGAGAATCTGTTCCACACTCTAGAGTTCTGTCTGTGCAACTCTCTCCTCTCCTGTACTCTACCCTTTGAATTCTTGATATTTCACCTCCTCAAATACTCAACCCTATCTCTGCTACTTGGCTTATATTGCTTATTTTTCTTCCTTCCAAGATAACTGCCTTCTGCTGCCTGTTGTCTAATATCCGAAAACCATGGTTTCATACAAATTGTTCATGTTTTTATTTGTGTGAGACTGGAGAATAAATGTGATATCTCTTACTTCATCATGGCTGGAAGCATAACTCTGTTCTGTGGTCAATTAAAGTGAGATGAAGCTATTTTTTTTAATGTCTTAAATATTCCATGTTTACCAATTATAGAATATTAGGGCTAGGTACTAAAAACTGTATTTTATGCCAGGCAAGAATGAAGAGCTAAGCCAATAGCTCAACATAATGTTATATGTGTAACCCCATTTCATAAAGTGTAAGTCATTTGGTCTCTGTGAGAAGTGAGACCTGAGTGAAAAGTGAGAATCCTCAGGACATGTATACTGGGGAGAAGCTTTAAATAAAATTTCACTTTATATGAGGCAGTTACAGTTGGACTCTGGAATCTTGTTAGTTCAGGAAATATATCTGATTCCTATTGCCCATAGAGATCAGAGTGTAAAACACTGGATAATCTTCAAAATAACAGATTATTCAGAGTAAAGACATCAAACACTATTGCAGTGATGGTGAATAGCTATCTAGGCCTCTTGAAGACAAACAAACAGTAGTTAAATAAGTGGTAGATTTTGACTCTAGTGCAAAGAGAAAATGGCTTTGCTATTGCATACAATTAAAAAAAAAAAAAGGGGGGGAAACAAAATTCTCTGGATTTCTCCATTGGGTAAGAGTGGTATATTAGGTTAGCAAGGAGCTGATTTTTGGAAGAGCGGTAGGTGAAAGGGGAGAATTTTTGTTTTGTTTTTTCCTTTGATGTTTAAAAGAAGTTTATGAAGTATATAGTAGGTGACATGGTTTGCAGTATCCGAGTACTAGAAATGAACTAGTTCTAGTACTAGAAATGTACTAGTTCATTCACTAGAAATGAACTTGGAATGATATAGATGATAGAACTACTAGACAAGGATATTAATGTAGCTACTATAAATACACAGCATTTGTTCAAGAAGTTAAAGAAGGACCAGATCCTTGTGAATGTTTGTGCAGGTTGTTCAGTGCACAGTCTGGGGCTCCTTCCCCAACATGGTCTATAGGCTTTAACCTGGAGCAGTGACATCATTTCTGGGAACTGTAAGAAATACAGAATTTCAGATCCCACCCCAGACCTACTGACTCAGAATCTGCATTTTAATAAGATCCCAGGTAACTTTCATGCTCATTAAATTTGAGAAGTGTCTGTGAGAACAGTGCCCTGGAGTTGAGACTTGTACAACTTACCTGGCACGATGCATCTGTCTGAGAGAACCCAGGTTGTTAAAGGGTCTTCTTTGATGAGCAAGGTGGCCTTCAGAACCGGGTTGAGGCCTCTGGTTAGACAGCCATATGTTTTTAAAGCTCATATACAGAAACCCAAAGAATCTACTCTTCTGTTTTGTTTCTTTTCCTTCTCTTTTCCCCAATACTCTCCTTTGGGTTCCATCTGCCAGCATGAACTTAAAGGTGTCAGCCACTTCACTGGAGGAAAAATTGCTGTAGTTCGTGCCAGTTGGAGAATATTATATGCATTCTCTCCCTCTAGCTATTTGTACTCTATAAGCCTCAATATGAAGCGCTGGTTTAGTTTCATCAAAGGCATTCAGTGAGAGTAGCCTGATAATTCTCAAGAAAGTAGAATATGTATCAATGGAATATGCAGTTTGTGTTGGTACAGACACGTGTTACTCATGTATTTTTTAAGTATAAATCTCACATTCTGAAATAATTATATTGTGGGCAGTTGGCCAGCTTCAGTATAGATAAAAACTTGATTGGATATGTTAATCGCTAGCTGGATGAAAGGAGGAACATTTCCTCTTAACACATTTTCCCCAGCTCTCTTGTTAATCCCCAGCAGTGTCTGGGGTAGAGACCTGTGTGCTTCGTTCACACTGCTGTCAAGCTGTCAGGTTTCTAAGTGGTTAATTAGGACAACAAGCCAAACTGAAGTGACTTTATTCACTTACTGAGATAGTGGAAGAGGCAAAAATAGGCACCAGCTGGCTAATTCTCCAGTTTTTTTCCACAGAACAGCACCAGACGAGGGTCAGGTGAATCAGCACACAGAGGCATCTTCTCACTGCTGACTGTGCTGGACAAAAGGCTCCTGTTGTTTTATGGACCCACAGTGATAGAGGGAGTGAGAGGGGAGGCGCTAGGATTTAGGAGTAGGGAAGTACTGAGCGGACAAAAGAGGACTCCAAAGAGAGGCACCAGGGCTAGGAATGCAGGTTGTCATGTGAACATGCGTCTTTGACTGTAACTCCCTCCAGGAATCTGCAGTGCACTGACCATGCATCAAGCCTGGTATGAAGAGAACAGACTCCCCCCACCCTGAGGGCTGCCAGGTAAAGCCTTGTAATTGCCGATGGTCAGATGTGAAAGATCACACGGAGGATTCTGGCCTGGAGCTGGACTCCTCAAATTCAGCCTGGAGACATCTGATGCAAAGATAAAAAGTACACTTGAGACAGAGAGTTCTGGGATACCTATAAAGCTTGAATGCATGGAACGCACATACGAAGTTTGTAAAACCAGAGGGTATTACTTCAGGCATCTCTAGGCAGCTCTACCTACCCGTTAGAATCCCAATAAGCAGGAGTTGGAAGTCTTACTGAAGAGTTCATACCAGCCTGAAAGGGAATATAAAACACTCGTTTCTCAGTGGAGATTGTAACGCCACTTACCCTTTTCAAGTGCTTGCTTACCTGAGGGTAAATGTTTATTGATTTTTAATGTTTACTCTTTGTTTGGAGCATCATAGATAAAGTCCTGACAATTTTGATATTGAGGTCAACTTATCAGCTGGTTTCAAGGAGAGATTTTTCCAGGTCTCTAGGTACCAGCTCTGATGAAGGGTGATATTCTTCAAGGTAAAACATTTTTATGCTACCAGTTTTAGCAATTTTAGATGATATATTGCTGATTCTATTACCGAAATGCCTTAGCAAGACTCCAAGACTACGCTTATAGGCATAGACATCACCTCTGTTCTTTTTGTGTTCTGCTTCCCTAAGTTGCAGTCTATCTTCCCAACATCATGTACACTTCTTCACTCTAACTCTGCCTTGAGCCATAGCTGCCTTTGCTAGCAGGCAGGTACCACCTTGAAATCCTGAGCACAGCTCAGTAGACTATCACTTTCTGCCTTAGTCTAAGGAAAGAAACAGCAGCATAAGCTTTACAATTCAGGGAGCACCTCTGAGTCCCCAAGACTTTTCTTAGACATTAGTAACAGGAGAGCATTCCCATAAATAACTTGCATTTTATGTTCCCTTAGGAAGTGGGGGATTAGGGATATTTACTCTGATTTTAAAACTCTCTCCTTATCTTGATTCGTGTTTTTTAATATCCTAGTGTCATGAAACAAGTCATACTGGTTATATTTGGAACCATTCAAAACTAATGAGAATTATCATGAGGTGATGGCTAAGAACTCACATAGTAAATATGAATACCAAATGACTTAACAATTTTCAATGGTGGAATCAAGTGATTCTGAGACAATGGCCATGACCCTCTCAGTAATCTGATATACACAAAGGAACATAGACTTTCAATAGTCAACCCTGATTTGTAAATATCACTATACTAGGATGAAAATAAGCCTTCAAGTTTTCATTATACTTTCATAAAATCCTGGAACATACAGCATGGTCAATAAATGGACAAACATATTAATTTTCTATAGTATTTAGATGAGTAAAATAGGATATTAATGGCCTTTAAGAACTTTATTTCAAATTTCATTATTTAAAACTATTGGGGCTTCCCTGCCGCAGTGGTTGGGAGTCCGCCTGCCGATGCAGGGGACACGGGTTCGTACCCCGGTCTGGGAGGATCCCACATGCCGCGGAGCGGCTGGGCCCGTGGGCCATGGCCGCTGAGCCTGCGCGTCCGGAGCCTGTGCTCCGCAATGGGAGAGGCCACAGTAGTGAGAGGCCCGCGTACCGCAAAAAAAAAAAAAAAAAAAAAAAATTAAATAAAATAAAAATATTGAAATTCTTCCAGTGGAGGGAATATGTGATGGTATGACCCTCCGATTTCCCAGTTCATCAGAATATCCCTAGGACACCAAGTCTGGGAAATGGGCTTCAAAGTAGAGAAAAATCATGTGAGACACTCTACCTATAATGAAGAGGGTGATTTATAAGAAATTGAAAGTGTTTACCAGGGAAGAAATGTCTGTACTAGGGAAACAGTTTGCATATTGGCTATTGAAAATGTCTCAAGTTTTATCACAATGATAGCTATCAGAGGTCAGAATGCGCCCATGGCTGACCATATTCATTAAATGCCATTTATGTTTTCAAAGTGAAAAGTAGTTCAGCACAATATCCAAATATCCAGAGAAGGCTAATAACACTTGTCTGCTATTATGACTAGTCTAGCTGTCAATTGTTAAACCTGGAAATTTGCTCCAGGGGGGACTTTGCAGGTGAGAATTTAGACTCCAGGAAAGTGAATCAAGCACATTTTTGAGGGACATAATGTAGTTGCTACTCCTTAGGTTGAAATTGATGTAGGAAATAAGTGAAATTTGAGTATAAGGAAAATAAGGTAGTTTAAAAGAAAATATTCATGCCAGTTACTTGCATTTCTCATTCCAAGACGAAGAAAGCACATATGAAATTAAATCTTTAGAAACGAATCTCCTCGTGGACACACCCTGAATTCTAATGTGATTCTTTTCTGCTTGCATTTATGTCATGGGAACATCTCCCCAAGTCCAAGTCATTTGGTCTCAAGTAACACCCAGAAAGTCTCCAGCAGGATAACTAGTACTGGTTGCCGGTCTAATTGCCTCAGAATAGTTCAAGGAGAGAAATTTAAGGGGGAGTGCAGGCTCTCCGAATCATGACTCTACTGCTCTATACCCATTAGGGAGAGTTCTAAAGCATGCCTATTTACTTCCTTTCAAATGGATTGGAGATGTAGTTTTCCCAAAACAGAACAGTATAAACCCGTAATGCAAATGACATATTTGTTTCTAACTGTCTGATTATTTGACACACTTTGTGGTGCCTCCGTACTCTTTCATGGTGCTCCACTGACGCAGTCAGCAATAAGAAGGTAGCCATAGGGGCTTCCCTGGTGGCGCAGTGGTTGAGAGTCCGCCTGCCGATGCAGGGGACACAGGTTCGTACCTTAGTCCGGGAAGATCCCACATGCCGCGGAGCGGCGCGTCCGGAGCCTGTGCTCCGCAACGGGAGAGACCACAACAGTGAGAGGCCCGCGTGCCGAAAAAAAAAAAAAAAAAAAAAAAAAAAAAGAAGGTAGCCATAGATTTCTTCAAGTCCAGTATTCTGGTTACATAAAGAGGAGCTTTGATATGACTGTAGCCATTGTAATGAGTAATTAGAATCTTGATGAAGATTTTTCTCAGTTTTAAGCTGCAAAGAGAAGGGAAAGGAGGTGGTTTATATTTTTTATTCCAAATATAAATTATAAGTATCTATTTTCTTTTAAAATAATTATTTATTTACTACCTAAATAGTGGTAAATATCCAAGTATGTCAGACTCTGGGCTAGGAGAACTAGAAGAAACAGAAATTGACTTTTTCTCTGTGAGGTTTCAATTTCATAAGGAAGATAAGACATATATGTAAATATAGGGACCATGATAATAATAGATAACTATCATAATGTAGAAAATTGTTAAATTTGAATTGCAACAGAGGAACTGTTAGAACCCTAATATTTAAAATGTGTATTCTGTGTATGAAAAAATAGGCAATACAATTTCATATATAATTGGGTAAACTTTAAGTGAGGCTTTTTTTTTATATATATAGAACTTTTCAGAGTCTTTACTACGGTAATGTATGTGGTGAATTTACAAAAACTATATATTAAATTTACAAGAAGTATGTGTTCAGTTTTGGACACTTTGAATTTGCTATCCTATACAGACGCTGAGGAATGATGTCTAACACACAGAAAAAAAAATTAGAATATGGCTTTCTTAGATTGAAACTGCATATACAGATTTGTGGTTTCATCACAAAGAGGTGTTATCATTATGAATTTGGAAAGAAGATATAAGAGTCAGGTAAAATCAAGATCAACTATATTTGAAAAATTAAAAAAGAAATTTGAACCTGAGAAATCAGATACATAGAGATAACTAGGGGAGGACTATACCCTGGGAAGCCAAAGAAGATAAATCGTTAAGGAGAGTGGAGTGGCATCAATATTTGGATGACACAAAAATCGAGGGGGCTATAAGGACTCAGAACAGGTTACTGAATTTAGAAATTTAGTGACATTGGTTTTTTTAAAAGAAGTTTTGTCAAACTGTTGAAGACAACACCAGGTGATAAATGAAATAATGAATATGCAAAAATGGAAACAAAGCATCACACACACGCGCGCACACACACACACACACACACACACACACACACACAAATCATGCTGCACATGAAGAAAATGATATAAACAAGGGTAGGCAGACATAGCTAAAACATACTTGATCCAGTACTCTAAAAGCATGAACCTCATACCACTGTCAATTTAAAAACACAGATTTCTTAGACAAATCTCATATCTACTGAATCAGAATCTCTAGAAACAAAGACTGGGCATCTGTATTTTTACAAGTTCCATGTCTGACTATTCTGTATACTAAAGTTAGAGGACCACTGCTATTTATGTAATATCTTCCCAAGATAAAGTCAGTGCTTTATTTATAAATGTCAAGTGTTAGAAAATGGAAAAGGAATAAAAATAAATCCAATGATAAGTATTAGAGGATAGGTGTTTTCCTTCTGAAATACTAATATCAAAAGAGCATCAATGGGACTTCCCTGGTGGCGCAGTGGTTGAGAATCTGCCTGCCGATGCAGGGGACATGGGTTCGATCCCTGGTCCGGGAAGATCCCACATGCCGTGGAGCAACTAAGCCCGTGCGCCACAACTACTGAGCCTGTGCTCTAGAGCCCATGCTCTGCAACAAGAGAAGCCAATGCAATGAGAAGCCTGCACACTGCAACTAAGAATATCCCCCTCTCACCGCAAATAGAGAAAGCCTGCGTGCAGCAACAGAGACCCAACGCAGTCCAAAAAAAAAAAAAAAAAGCATCAATGAACTAACAATAAGACCAGCATTCTAAGGTAATAGCTTCTTAAAATAGGCAAGGTCGCCATGGTAAAAATGGTGAGCTAAGAAATGGAAGATTTAAATGTTTCTATTTTCATATAAAAGGATTATAATATATAAAATTTGAGTATTGACATAATGTCAAATTAAAGCAAATTCATGATTATTGAGTCTATGTCTACACACATAGGTAGCTAAGTAGCGAGAAAGAGAGAGAGGAAAGAATATAGTTCCATTTTTTTCCCAAACACAATAAGAATGGAGGAGAAAAAAAACAAAAAAATTTATAGGAAAAAAAAAGAGACCCATTTATGAAAAGCAATTAGGTTTAACAAGTTTCTATTTTTTAAGTCTTCAACCCAGAACTTTTCTCGGGAAGATCAAATATCCATTCTTCATAAGGACCAAAATCCCTTCCTGTGCACTAACCCCAGCATCTGATAGATGTCAGATATTATATAACATTGTTGTCATTGTGCATGTTTGCATATAATTCAAGAACCAAAACATAAATAAACAAATGGGACCACTGTGTAAGTTCCAGTACAGGGTAATTCTGTGCTCTGGTTTAGAGATTGGAAACAGATGTAAATATTTGTAATTATGCATGTTTCAGTCTGCCTTTCATGCACAAAAACAGTTGCTTTAGAAATTCTGGGCGGGGCTGGCCCAACACAAACATTATTTGTCTTTCTGAAGTGTAGAATAAGAGATTAGAATAAATGCAAGCACATGCATCACGAAATGAAATTTGGGGGAGGTCACTTACTTGTGAACGTCTGGTGTCACTCAAACATGAAAGTTTTGAAACTACTTGAGTCATTTTCCTATGTTTATGAGCTAATATAATTATAAGGTGGGAAGGAACACGATGGAGGGCATTTGCTTCTTCCCACATCACATTTCAGCCATTTCAGGTAGATGATATTTGGGCTTCATTTTCTGACATATAAATATAACATCAGAACAAAATACTAAGCAACCCCCAAAAGAAGCATTAGTGTGCATGTTAAACTCCAACATCCATTTTTCCTTTTTACCTTTGTAATTGGACTCCAGTGTTTAGCTGATCATAATGCTCCTCTCTAAACAACCTCATTTCCAATCCTCTCCTGTAGCTAATGGGACTAAGTTCTGGACAATTTCATGTAAGCCAACATATATCAGACTTGCAGGAGGTCTCCTTAAATGAACTTCCTCCTTCCTTCATTCATGCATAAATGAAGTCCCTTCAAGAACGGAAGCCACATGTTGAGGATGGTAGAGTATATCAATGGGAACGAGTGACTTAAACACTTGAGAACAGTGAAGCTACCCTACCAACTTTGAATTGCCTCCCTCGAGAATTCTCTTATGTGATAGAAATATCTTATTTAAACCACTTATTATTTGTTTGTTTATTAGTAGTTGGACCAAACTCTATACAGAATACAGATTAAATTCAACCAATCTGTATGGCCAGGGGCTATTCTACTACTTGAGGTTACAATGGTGAACAAGAATGGCCGTTTTGCTAACAGTTTAGTGCAGGGGTCAGCAAGCTACCACCCATGGCCAAATCTCCCCACTGACAGTAAATAAAATCTTATTGAAACACAGTCATTCTTATTTTCTATTGCTGCTTTCATGATACAATGACAGAGTTGAGTAATTGTGTCAGAGACCTCATGTCAGAGAGGTGTCAGAGACCTCATGACCCACAAAACCTGAAATAATTACTACCCGGTACTTTACAGAGAAAAAAAAATGACCACTCTGATCTAGCAGGAGATGAAGGCAGATAAGTAGAGACTTAGCCTAGTGTGTGTTATATATATTAGGAAGGGTTCTGGATGCTTATAGAAGGCAAGGAATGACCTGGACTTCAGAGACCAGAAAATATTACCCAGAGATGGTGATGTTTAAGATGAACTTAGAAGGATGAATAGGTTAACCAGATAAATGAGTCAGTGAGAGCATTCTGAATTGAGGAAACTGTGCAAGCCCCAAAGCCAAAAGTGACAAATGCTGTCAAGTGGAATGAATACTGAAAATTGCCCCATGAAACATGGAAGAATAACACCAACTTAAGAAGTGGCTACAGAGGAAGCCAAAAAGCAGTAGGACTGAGTTTAGTAAAACTTAGAAAAATCAAAGTCATGATTTCCTTTTCAGTGAATTTTACCAGGTATTTGCATTTTAAACTTTATTGCCTTTTAGTTTAAAACAGAGTTACAACTTAATTTAGGGATGCAGTAAAGTTAGATGTAAAGTGGATGAGTGTATATAAGGAGAGTGAGACAGCAGGTGCAGAAATTGCCGTTGATCCAACCTTGCCCACTAGTCCTGGGTGCCTAAATTAAGTATGAATAAAAGCACTTGGGTTACTTATTGCATTGCAGATCTCAGGTTCCACCATTTAGAGACACTGATTCCGTGATCTGGGCTCAGGCTCAGAAATTGGGAATTTAAAGAAATGAAAAATGTAATTTCAGTTAAATTGATCCAGAAACTATTCTGTGAAATGCTGCTTTGGTGCAGAGCCATACAGCAGAACCCTCTGGGACACTTGGAAAATTCAAAATATTGGGTGATATCCTGATCTCGAGAATATAAATCTGAGGGTGATGCACTTGAATGTGTGGGCAGAGAAGCAAGGAGCAGTGTTTCTAAGTCGGCACGACTGAGTTCGGGGAGGACAACGATGATGTGGACGTGTAGCAACTGCCAACGCAGGCCTCTTGACTCTGTTTTCTGCTTTTTCTCCCTTTATGTTTCATGCATCTCTCACCTTGTTCTGGAGCTGTTCCTGACTTCATAGCTCGACATAAATAGAAACATAAAGTGTTCATAGAGGCTCTGAACAGAGTCACTGCTTGACTCAGGAATTACTTTTCTTTCCTGTAATTTCTGGTCACAGTCCTTTCATTTCTAGCTGTTAACTAATCTTCTCTGATAACACCTGACATGAATGTAGAATTTAGATTCTTAGGCACCTTCAGGCTTCCCTGGTGGCGCGGTGGTTGAGAGTCCACCTGCCAATGCAGGGGACACGGGTTCGTGCCCCGGTTCGGGAAGATCCCACATGCCGCGGAGCAGCTGGGTCCGTGAGCCATGGCTGCTGAGCCTGCGCGTCCGGAGCCTGTGCTCCACAACGGGAGAGGCCACAACAGTGAGAGGCCCGCGTACCGCAAAAAAAAAAAAAAAAAAAAATCGCGTTCATACACATTATCCCATTTGATCCTATGAAAGGCTCTGCAAAGTAGGTATAGATTATGGTATTCACTTGCCAGACAAAAATAGGAAATTCTGACATGACTCTAGTTGATCAGAAAAGAAGCCCAGGCTTAAATCAAAATATTCTGACTTCAGTTCTACAGCTTAAGTGTTTATGCATATTTAACATACTAAAAGGATAACTGGTTAAGAAGTGACTCCTTAGAGTAGATAAAAGACACACACACACACACACACACACTATAGGTAGCTATTTTGCAGTAAAAGGCTCTTTCTTATCCATTCCCAATACAGCAGTCTCCCCAGTTATCTATGAAGAATAGATGAGGTTCTGGCAAATCTCAGCTGACTCTCCACTACTGAGACTTGCTCTAAATTATCTTCTCAACACTGACATTGAAAAGGCTCTTCTCTCTGCCAAGTCATATGGGACACAGTGTGAGGTTTGTATACACCTATAAGTCTTACCTTCTAATTGTCCCAATGAATAAGCCAAGTTTTTCTCATGAATAGGTCATTTTTCAGTCCAGAAAAGAGAAACCATTCTAGATATTGCAAGCAGAGAAAGAGCTCATAAAAAGGGATGATTTTAAAGGTGTTGGAAGGGCTGGAGGAGCACATGTGAGAAATGAGTTTTAACTAAAGAAAATAAAAGTTCAGACCTTCTAGAGGTCCATAGCTGACAACATGCAGGAGCTTACACCAGCTGCTGGTGCTGCTGGATCACTGTGACTTACTTACACTGCTGAAGGCACCTTGACAACCTTTGGTCAGGAGGGACCCAGCTGTCACCATTGGGACCACCAATGTTCCTGGAGTCCCTAGTACCCTAGTTTCCTTGCATCCACTGCAAGAACCAGAAACTACCCTCTGTCTCCATCTTGCCTTCTAATCTCTAGCCAATTTAATCCTTTGGCAGAACCTAAATGTAAACCACCTGACAAGAGAGTCTGGGAAATACATTTTCCAGCTTCTAGTCTCTTGTGATGGAGAGAAGAGCACAGAAAGGCAGGTATGAAGATTAGTTTCAACAGAAAGTTGATGGCAGAATCTGGTTCATCAAAACTACCAAAAAGTTTAAAATAACCTTACACACCATATGGTGAGAAGACTGGAGATATAAAATAATATATAGCATTAGGAGAAATAGGAATGTAAAATTAAAAAGCTATAAATTTAAATCTTTATTTTTTGTGCATATATATTATTATAACTAAATTTAGGCATCTTTCTGAGTGTATATCAGGATATATATATATATATATATGTATATAGATATACATATATATATACATATATATATACATATATATATATGTATATATACATATATATACATATATATACATATATACATATATATATATAGATATACATATATATATATATCTATATATATATATATATATATATATATGTATAGATATATATGTATATAGATATATATATTGCCAGAAAGATATTTGAATTTAGAAATAATTTGGAATTTCTGTTTCAGCTGAACACTTTACTTTTATTGGCCCTGAGGGAGACACATTTTCAAGGCATAGAAGTATAGGATTCTGGGTATTCATTTATAAGTTGATTTGTACAGTGTATAAAATTTGTCATTTTTCACAGAATTAGAACAAACATTTTTACAATTTGTATGGAAACACAAAAGGCCACGGATAGCCAAAACAATTTTGGGAAAGAAAAAGGGAGCCAGAGGGATCAGACTCCCTGACCTCAGACCATACTACAAAGCTACAGTAATCAAAACAATGTGGTACTGTCACAAAAACAGAAATAGATCAATGGAGGAGGATAGAAAGTCAAGAGATAAACTCATGCACCTATGGCCACCTAATCTATAACAAAGGAGGCAAAAATATGCAATGGAGAAAAGACAGTCTCTTTAATAAATGGCACTGGGAAAACTGGACAGCTACATGTAAACAAATGAAATTAGAACACTCCCTAACACCATACACAAAGATAAACTCAAAATGGATTAAAAATCTTAATGTAAGGCCGAATACTATAAAACTCTTAGAGGAAAACATAGGCAGAACACTCTTTGACATAAATTGCAACAAGATCTTTTTTGATCCACCTCCTAGAGTAATGAAAATAAAAACAAAAATAAACAAACAGAACCTAATTAAAGTTAAAAGCTTTCGCACAGCAAAGGAAACCGTAAACAAAATGAAAAAACAACCCTCAGAATGGGAGAAAATATTTGCAAATGAAGAAACCGACAAGGGATTAATCTCCAAAATATAAAAAACAGCCCACGCAGGGACTTCCCTGGTGGCACAGTGGCTGGGAATCCACCTGCCAATGCAGGGGAGTGGGTTTAATCTCTGGCCTAGGAGGATCCCACACACCGATGGGCAGCTAAGCCCGTGCACCACAACTACTGAGCTCACATGCAACAACTACTGAAGCCCGCATGTCCTAGAGCCCGTGTGCCACAATTACTGAGCCCATGTGTCGCAACTACTGAAGCCCGTGTGCTCTAGGGCCCATGCTCCACACAAGAGAAGCCACTGCCATGAGAAGCCTGTGTACCACAATAAAGAGTAGCCCCTGCTTGCCACAACTAGAGAAAGCCCATGTGCAGCAACAAAGACCCATTGCAGCCAAAAATAAAATAATAATAATAAAAATAGCCCATGCAGCTCAATACCAAAAAAACCAAACAACCCAATCAAAAAATGGGTGGAAGATCTAAACAGACATTTCTCCAAAGAAGACATACAGATGGCTAAAAAGCCCATGAAAAATGCTCAACATCATTAATTATTAGAGAAATGCAAATCAAAACTACAATGAGGTATCACCCCTCACACCAGTCAGAGTGGCCATCATCAAAAAGTCTACAAAAAATAAGTGCTGGAGAGGGTGTGGAGAAAAGGAAACCCTCCAACACTGTTGGTGAGAATGAAAACTGGTACAGCCACTATGGAGAACAGTATGGAGGTTCCTTAAGAAAACTAAAAATAGAGCTACTATATGATCCAGCAATCCCACTCTTGGGCATATATCTGGAGAAAACCATAGTTCAAAAAGATACATGCACCCCAATGTTTATTGCAGCACTATTTACAATAACCAGGACATGGAAACAACCTAAATGTCCATCAACAGAGGAATGGATAAAGAAGATGTGGTACATATATACAATGGAATATTACTCAGCCATAAAAAACAATGAAATAATGTCATTTGCAGCAACATGGATGGACATAGAAATTGTCATACTGAGTGAAGTAAGTCAGACAGAGAAAGACAAATATCATATGATATAGCTTATATGTGGAATCTCAAAAGAGGGTACAAATGACCTTATCAACAAAACAGAAATAGAGCTAGAGGTAGAAAACAAACATGGTTACCGGGGGTAAGGCTGAGAGGGAAAGGATAAATTAGGAGATTGGGATTGACATATACACACTACTATACATAAAATAGATAACTAATAAGGACCTACCTTATAGCACACAGAACTCTACTCAATACTCTGTAATGGCCTATATGGGAAAAGAGTCTAAAAATGAGTGGACACCCAAACTAACACAACATTGTAAATCAACTATACTCCAATACAAATTTTTTTCAAAAACTTTGAAAGTGCTTAAAATCAAACTTACATGAACATGAAGTAAACATTTTAAGTCTTAATTCTTAATGAAAAACCTCCTTCAAACGTAGTATACATTTCTTGAACTCCAGTTACGTTTACCTGTGTGATCTCCATCTGCATTTACTATGCAACTCAGATTTGCAGTTTGGCAATAACTTTGAATTATTTACTTGACTCTGTTTGGTGCACAAGGATGCACTCAATTAGAAGATAATTTTTGAGATATTACTTTCCTCAGTTTTCATTCCATTATATAGGCACATGATTAAGTCTTATTATACATTTAAAAAAATAGCCACAACGAAGAAAATAGGAGTACATTACGTTTCATTATGTTTCAATTAAATTTCGTCAGTAGTGCTACCTTTTTTACCTTAAGCAATTCAAGTATTAGGTGCTGTAAGTGATAATATGTCCTAGGAAAACTTTCTTTTCGATGGACAATATAGATTGTACACTCAAATAAATAGAAAAAGGGGAATTGTGTGAAAATGTTTAACAAACATGTATTCAAAAAATATCCCTTCTAGATGAAATAGGGGATGAAATAGGAAAATCTGTCTATTAAACTCTACCTATAGCCTTTGATAAAATCAACAAGGCAAAATAATGGAGGAAAAAATATTAGAAATCTCTAATTCTTGTGATAATACAGAAGTCATTATGCATTTGTTCCAGATGAAAAAGGTACTTTACCAATTAATTTGGCAACTTCAAAAGGCTAATCATGCAGGGTTGAGGGGGCATATGGGAACTTTCTGTACTTTCTACTCCATTTTTCTGCTCAATATGGTAGAGCTTGGGTGAGCACAAAAGGAGGAGAAAACAGATGTGCTACTGGTAAAGAAATATGCCATAGACCAGTGATTTTCACATATGAGCATGATCAGAATCACCTGGAGTACATATGGAACAAATTACTAGGTTCAGCCTCTAGAATCTCTGGGTACTGTTTAATGAGTTACGTAGATAGAACAAGAAGTGTTGAGTCATTCGATAATTATGAATGCTTTATTTTTAATAGTATTTGAAGTACTATAGGAAAGGTGACACAAAGCCATTATTTCATCAAAATATATAGGAGCAACCCTCCATATAAGCAGTTCACAGATTCAGTCAACCCTGGATCATATAGTACTATAGTATTTATTATTGAAAAAATTTTGTGTAGAAGTGGACCCATGCAGTTCAAAGCCATGTTGTTCAAGGGTCAACTGTATACTGCATTTATGCTCTTCCTACTTTATCCTATGTCCACAACAGACATTTATAAACAATTAAAGCACCCCATGAACTTTCCTGATACAGTATCACTACAGATAAATCAGAACTACAAATTAAATAAAAGTTATTTGCCATTCCAAGCCTAGCGTAATAAATGTATTAATTAGATCAAATATAATCTTATAGATGATTTCTGAATAATCTTGAGATTGGAAGATACGTGACAAATATTCACAGGAAATCATTATTCCAATTTTCATAAAAGGTAAAATGGGTAATGTATCAGTTCTCTATTGGTGATACAAAAATACCACAACTTAGTGGCACAATACAAAAATATTTATTATATTTTTCCTGATTTATTGATAATTAGCAAGTAAAAATTGTATATATTTACATTATACAAACTGATGTTTTGATACATGTAGACATTGAAAAACGATTATGACATCAAACTAATTAACATATGCATCAGCTCATATAATTATCTTTTATGTGTGGGTGTGGTGAGAACATTTAAGATCTACTCCTTCAGCAAATTTCAAGTATACAATATAGTAATATTAACTACTGTCACTATGCTCTATATTAGATCTCCAGAACTTATTCATTCTGAATAACTAAAATTTTGTATTTTTTGACCAACATCTCTCCATGTCCTTCACCATCCAGCCCCTGGCAACCATCATTCTACTCTCTTCTTCTATAAGTTTGATTCTTTTAGATTCATATGTAAGCAAGATCCTGCAGTATTTGTCATGGTGTGTCTGGCTTATTACATTTAGCATAGTGTACTCCAGTTTCATCTATCTTGTCTCAAATGACAGAATTTCCTTCTTTTTTAAGGCTGAACACTATTTCATTGTATGTATATATCACATTTTCTTTATCTATTCATCTATTGATGGACACTTAAAAGTTGATTTTATACCTTGACTATTGTAAATAATGCTGCAATGAACATGGAAGGCCAAATATTCTTCAAGATAATGATTTCATTTTCTTTGGATATCTAACCAGAAGTGGAATTGCTGGATCACATAATATTTTTGTTTTTTAATTTTTTGAGGAATCTGATACTGTTTTCTACAATGGCTATACTAATTTACATTCCCATCAACAGTGTATGTACAAGAGTTCCCTTTTTGTACATCCTTGCCAACACTTACCTTTAATCTTTTTGACAATAGCCATTCTAACAAGTGTGAGGTGATATCACAATTTTGATTTGCATTGCCCTGATGATTAGTGATGTTGAACACCTTTTCATATACCCATTGCCCATTTATATGTCTTCTTTTGAGAAATGTCTATTCAGGTCCTTTGCCCATTTTTTAAATGGGTGATTTGTTTTCTTGCTATTAAGTTGTTTGTGTTCCTCATATATCTCGGATATCAACCTCTTATCAGATGTATGGCTTGCAAATATTTTCTCCCATTTTGTAGGTTTTTTCTTCACTCTGTTGATTGTTTCCTTTGCTGTGCAGAAGTTTTTAGTTTGATGCAGTCCCACTTGTATTTTTGCTTTTGTTGCCTGTGCTTTTGAGAGCATATCCAAAAATTAATTGTCCAGACCAACATCAAGAAGCTTATTCTTGGGGACTTGATCAAGATGGCTGAGTAAGAGGATGCATAACTCACCTTCTTCCACAAACACATCAGAAATACATCTACATGTGGAACAATTCTCACTGAAAAATAACTGGAGACTAGCAGAAAGAAGACTCCTGGACAACCAAGACTGAAAGAAAGATACACATGGACTTTGTTAAGAAGGAAAGAGAAGTGGTCAGATTGGGACCTGATAAACTATATACTAATGATGAACTATTAGAAAGAGAAATTAAGGAAACAACCCTATTTACAATCATGTCAAAAAGGATAAAATACCTAGGAATAGACTTAACCAAGGAGGTGAAAGACCTACACTCTGAAAATTATGAAACATTGATGAAGGAATTTGGAAATAATGCACAGAGGTAGAAAGATATCCTGTGTTCTTGGATTGGAAGAATTAGTAATTGTTAAAATGTTCATACTGGGCTTCCCTGGTGGCGCAGTTGTTGAGAGTCCACCTGCCGATGCAGGGGACATGGGTTTGTGCCCTGGTCCGGGAAGATCCCACATGCCGCGGAGCGGCTGGGCCCGTGAACCGTGGCCGCTGAGCCTGCGCGTCCGGAGCCTGTGCTCCGCAACGGCAGAGGCCACAGTAGTGAGAGGCCCGCGTACCACAAAACAAAACAAAACAAAACAAAAAAAACATTTGGGCTTCCCTGGTGGAGCAGTGGTTGAGAGTCCACCTGCCGATGCAGGAGACACGGGTTCGTGCCCCGGTCCAGGAGGATCTCACATACTGCGGAGTGGCTGGGCCCGTGAGCCACAGCCGCTGAGCCTGCGCTCCTCAACGGGAGAGGCCACAACGGTGAGAGGCCCACGTACCGCAAAAAAAAATAAAAAAAACCAAAAAACACTCTTAAAAGGCTTATCCAGGTAAGCCAGTCTATAACTGGACCTTTTGAGATTTTGATTTTATTGCAGTGCCTTAAATTTATTTACATTAAAATTTGCCACATTTAATTTAATTCCTTATTTCATCCTGTCAAGGCCTTTTTGGATACTAATTCTGTCATCCAGAACACTATCTATTCCTTCCAGATTCATGTCATATAGATTAATACAGATTATGTAATATAATATTACATACAATATAATGTAATATAGATTACATTAGTATGTGAACAGAGTATATTCTAGAATAAGAAATAACCTTTTTTAACCCAAACCTCACTGTGACTTACAACTAAACTGTTGAATATAATAGTGATAATTAGTTTTAGCACTATTTTTGATATTGAATTTCAATCAACTTAATATCATTTGCAAATCAATTTCTTTGGTCATCCAAATTCTCATTAATTAGTAAAAGAGCATTAAAAATTGGTAATATTCTGAGTCAAATAGCAGATATTATAAGTATCACTCTCTTATTATAATGTAATAAACTTAGAAACTTAATAGGGAAGCTTATACATACTATCAGTAATGAAAATAAGAAAAAACGATACCTAAGTTTTGTACTATTAATAGAGATTGAATTTTTAAAGATACAATGACTCATCAACTTAAAAATAATTGCAATTAGGGACTTCCCTGGTGGTGCAGTGGTTAAGAATCTGCCTGCCAGTGCAGGCAACATGGGTTCGATCCCTGGTCCTGGAAGATCTACATGTCATGGAGCAACTAAGCCCATGCACCACAGCTACTGAGCCTCCACTCTAGAGCCCGTGAGCCACAACTACTGAGCCCACGTGCCGCAACTACTGAAGCCCGTGCGCCTAGAGCCCATGCTCCGCAACAAGAGAAGCCACCTCAGTGAGAAGCCCGCACACCACAATAAAGAGTAGCCCCCACTCACTGCAACTAGAGAAAGCCCGTACACAGCAATGAAGACCCAACACAGCCAGAAAATAAATCAAAAGATTTTTTAAAGTAATTGCAATTATATTTTACATAAAAATTGATATGTGGTCAAATGCATACTCAGAAAAGAAAATATAGAAGTATTATTTTTAATTTAAAAGAAAAGAGATATACTCCTGGCTTTAGGTTAAGATGTAGGAACCTGGAAACAATGTAACTCCCATTCTAACAAAAGGAAAACTCATGATAATCTATAAAGTCATTACTTTTCTGAATCCAACCAATCAATGAAATTTTAGGGCAACCACTTTAAAGACTTTGAAAAATTTGGGGAGCAATAGAATCATTGAGAAATTATCCTCAACCATTGAGTGAGAATGGTTTCAACCTCTGAGACCCAGGGACACAGGGCCTGCCTAACACTGAGGCTGGAGGAGGACAACAGGAAACTCCCTGACTCCACCAGAGGGTAGCAAGCCCAAAGTATCTAGCAACAGCAGTCTGTTGCTAAGGGAAAGACAAGAAATAGGCAGACCTTCTATGAGGCACATATGCAAAGGGAAGACCTAAAGCTGAGAGTGAAGGAGACTTTGAGGAAAACTTTATGGCCAAGCACACAAGTATAAGAAATTCTAGAGGATTTTGAAGTCAACTATGAACTGAAAGTAACCACCACAACAAAAAACCTGAAACCCAGCTCAACTCTGAATAAGATTGGCCCAACCCTAAAACAAAGAGCCAAGAAGATTAGGCCCAGAATATGATTTACCACAGTGAATGTTCTGTATGTGCTTAAAAATAATATGTATTCTGGATATGGAACTTTCACTATGGTAAGTCATATTCTGGGCCTAAAATACTAAACCCAGACAAATTAAAAAATTTAAATCAAACAAGTTCATTGACTAAAGTGGAATTAAATTAGAAATCAATAACTGAGATATCTAAAACATTCTCAAATATTTGTAAATAAAACAGCACATATATATCCAATGGGTTAATGAAGAATTAAAAAGAAAAATTTGCAAACAGTTTGTATTGAATGAAAATGAAACATATCTATGTAAGTTGTAATGTCCTACCAAAGAAATACTTAAAGGCAAATTTATAGCAATAACTAATATTAGAAAAGAGGAATTATCTCAAGTCAATGATTTAAAATCCCCTTTTAAGAAAAAATATAAAAAGAGTAAATTAACCCAAAGGAAGCAGAAGAAATGAGATAATTATCATACAAGCAAAAATAAATTAATTTTAAAATAAACCATAAAATATTAATGAAACCAAAAGATGGTTCTTGAAAAGATCGATAAAATTGATAAATCTCTGGCCTCACTATCCAAGAAAAAAAGAGAGAAGAAGAAAATTACTAACAACTGTAATGAAAGAGGGGACATCACTATAAAACCTAGGGACATCACTGTAAGACCTAGGGATATTAAAACTATGATAAGAGAATATTATAAACAACTTTATGCTTTTAAACCCATTTAAGTGAAATGGACAAATTCTTTGAAAGACAAATGACCAAAGTTCACTCATAAGAAATAACATGAATGACCCTGTAACTATGTGTAAAAACTTTAATATTTCATTTAAAGATCTTCTCACAGACTTCTGGTTTCTCATTCAATGAAAGGAGTTTGGAAGTCACCACACCACCCAAAAAAATAGTAAAAAGCTAAACAGACTGAAAAATCAACAACTCTTTTGGGAATCTGTAAGAGAGGGGAGAAATAAACAAGCAAACACAGGAAGTCATGGCTTACTGGAGCAATAAGTTCTTTCCTGATCTGTTGTATGGGTTTTGAATAGAGAAGTCCTCTTTCCATTGGGGTGGCTTAGATGGGAAGATGTAATGCTCAGCATGTCCATAGCCATCAAGGAATTTTACTGACAGCCAAATGAAACCAACATGCATGGAGAAAGCACAGCCAAACTATAGAGAGAAGGAGACAGAGACAGATGAGACCCTAGAATCAGTTTCCTGCAACTGCAGCCAAGTTATACATTCCAACTGGTCTCCTTTTTCTCTTAAGCTAGTGTAAGATTTACTTTTATGATTTTTTAACTGTGTATGTGTCACCACAACCTACAAAGCAACAATAAGGAAATGCTTATTAGACTCTGAATGTAACTTTACATTTATATTTAAAATTTACATTTGTGTTAAAAACATTAAAATATGAATAGAGTTTGTATGGTGTGCTCATGAGACTTTTCCCATATTTCTCTACTTTTTTATTGTTTTAAATTGAATATTTTTGTTTGTAGATTGAAATTAAGAAAGCATAAAATCATGCACAGAATGCTATGTCCCATAATTTTTGGAACTATACATTTAATCTGATTTTTAAATGCATCAACATTTGCATGAATTCAGCCTATATTTTAATCTTATTGTGTGCATGCGTGAAATTATTTTTCAATTACAGCTATTTAAAAAAAGTCACTGTAGTAACTCCTTTCCTAATGTACCATGGGTTTAATGATAGTACCATGGGTACTAATGATAAGTCAGTAGGTTGTGGTCTCAATTACTTCATTATTAATTATTGCCATATTTTCTTTCATTTCATTTAATACACTATCAAGGATGGAATTGATCATTTTCATAGTTTTCTTAATCTATAATGATTTTTGATTCTTAGATAGTTTAATTAAAGCAATATAATTTAATTAGTCATCTATTCAGAATTCTTTGAGTGCTGAGTTGAATAACAAGAAGGTATATACCTACTTCACTAAATTATTTTACATCCTCAGCTTTTATCTAAGGTTAATATAAGGAACAATTGTGTGAAGAATAATTTGTATTTTTAGTAAAAGTAATCAGTTAAATTATTTCTAAAAGTTGTCATCAAATATGTTATGAGTGGCTCATTGTAACAAATATCTTTGAAAATTTAGGTTTTTTTTCTGAAGTTTGTTTTGACATTATCATCTTAGCTACTAAATATGCTTCTAAACATTAGAAATTCCTTGACACTCTAAATTCTCTCAGCACTCCTAATATACTGCTGGGTAAGGAAGGATTGCTTTTCATTTTTTTCTGTCATGATCTTACTTAATTTTAAATATTTTAAAACTAGTGCTGAAATAGGAACTCATAAGCCTCTTTTCTTCTCACTGTGTATATTATTTAATTTATAAATTCTTTAGTAATCAGTTTATTTTACTCAGTGTTTCAAATATTTTCCAAAATTTCAAAAATAAAAGATTTAAAAAATTATATTGTAATTATTAATAGATAAATCATTCTCAGTAGTCATATAAAATAGAGATAAACTAAAAGTTACCAATTTTATCATCAAGAGATAACTGCTTTTAAAGGTGTTTACAAATAATCTTCCTGTTGTATCTTGTATATATTCAAATATACTTGTGATATAAACACAAAATCAGTAAATTTATATGTTCTTTTAATCATTTGTATAGTCTTTTAATCCATTTTCACTTTCATACTATTCTATAATCATAAATAAGATATTTTAAAACAACATTTTTGCATAATGTCTTGACTTTGTATTAAGCAATATTCAGCACAAGCCAATTTATTCAAATAGGGAAAATTTCTACTTATTGCACTTTTCATACGTAACTAACAATATTAAAAGATCAATTTGCTATGGGAACTTTCAATGTACTACAGGTTTACACTGTTTATTATTTCTGTCATACCAGATTAATGTCTTTTCTATAAATTTAGTACCTTTATTAGCCCGTAATTATTTCAGAAAAACAGAGCTATTTACTCAAATCCACATGAGGAATTTTATATATCTGGATTTTTTTCTAAAGCCGTCAATTCTAAATGGACCCATAGTTCAGCCTTTCTCTCCTTCAGGGAAGAATTTCACTTTAACCTTGGTGCCATCCTGAAAACAAATTTCTCTCAATATCCTAGTCCAAAGACATTAAAAATTCTATTTGTCATTCTTCTACCCCTGCCCTTTCTCCTTAAATAACTTTATTACATGAGCTAATACTTGGCACCTATATTTCTCAGAATGGACTCTAAAAAGTCTGTCCTCCTAATTAACGCATGACCTGCCTCCTGTTCTCCTACACAGTGCGCAGCTGATGAGAAGCAGAACAGTTTGACAGCAATGTGTGTGGTGACCAATGGTTCCGTGGAAAATAGGAGGAGCTCAGATTGTACTGTCTAGGATGTGATTTTACATCAGCCTGTTTTTCTTAATAAAGGGAAATCTAAACCACAAATTGGAGGCAGCAAACAGAGGGATCAAAAATGTGATTTTTATAGTAAGTGCTATTGTCATTATCTCACTGTTTGACTTCCTAAGAGGGACCGACCACACAAGTTTCATAGAAAGACTATTGTGAGAATGAATAGCCAATTGTGCACAGCACAGCACAGATATCAGGCAAGGTTTTGGATTAGGCCACTTGTAATTTTTTTCCAAGTTAAAAAAGTATGTTAAATTGGTATCCTGAAGACTAAATCTCATTCAATTTGATACTGCCTCTCTCACATCTTCTTGTTAATGCCCTGAAAGGCTCTAAATTTATAGTAAAATAAGAAGGATAGTATTTTTACTATTTAACTCAAATGAAGAATTTTGCAGGGAATGATGTATGAAAAATATGTAATAAATTTTAAATATGTTCATAGAATATTATGCAGTTATAGGTAGTCACTGTCATATCTTATTGGACATTTCACTACTACGTTTACTGATTCTGCCTCATTTTAGTCCTTTTTATCTGCCTTGCCCAAATATACAGCCACAGAGTTGTGTTTTTGTTTCTGTGAGCTTTTTTGTGTTTTCCAAGAAAATTAATGATATTTAGGAATTTAGGATGTTGTCGGAATAGTTTCTATATCTAAGGAAACATGGCCTCATTGATACTAGTTGTTGCTTAGAATTGCATCCTAAAATTATTCTGTAGACTTTCAATAGAATATTTTATTTCTCATGGATACTTTTAGTTAACATTTGGTTGTCACCTTAATAAGTATATTCATATTTAGGTTTAGAATGAATTTTTGTGTCTCCACTTTACCTTAGTTCTATACTACTGTTTAATCAGGAGCTGTGTGATATAATATTTACATTTGTTCAATAAAAAGCTAAATTCATTCTGAATCTCTTACTGGATTGGCCTTATGTAAGGTAAGTAACTCTATATATGGAGTGGTTTTATGGATGTTGCAAAGGTTCTACAATCAAAAACTGACCTTCATCCCCTATACTTGAAAATTATTAATTTAGGTTAAATACCCTCTAGTGGAAGGACTGCTATAAGTCATAACAAAATTTTCAGATTTATTCTGAGAGCAGGGTAAAAATGCAGAGTATAAAAGTCCTGACACCCCCAGTAGCTGGGAGAAGTAAATGGTACACTGAAAAAGAATGTGATATACTCAAGTTTGAAGAAATAGGACTAAATTAGAATCTGTTTGCAGTTATGAACAGATGGAACGCTTTTTTACAGAATATGAACAAGAGAGGGGGATAAAGGAGCCAAAAATCAAGGATGTCAAAATCCACAGTAAAATAACTGTTTTTCAAATTTAACTATTTGCCTTTCAACATAAGCAGGTTTAAATAATAACCTTGCTGAGTTTCATGAAACAAAATTAAGAGAGAGATGACAGTGTCAGTCTGATAAAAATGTCCCCTTGGTGACATTTCTATACTCAAGATCAAGTTTTCTTTTTGTTAACCCCAATCAAATATAATCAAAGGCTACTTTGTTCTTACTGAATATTTTTGTTTTCCAAATAGCATAAGTCCAATATTTTCTCTAAATTACTTAGTGAATTTAAAACACAGATATGTTTGTCTTATTTAAAGTAAATTTTAATGTAATAAGAATGCATTTTCACCATGTCAAATCAACTCAGTCTGTGACAGCAGACTATGGCAAATGAAAGGGAGGTTCTTTTGCATCTTGTTTATAGGCACAATAGAGTGATAAAACTCTTAGATTAAAAAAAAAGTTGGCAAACATTTCCAAGATAGAAAGGAAAATGAACTTTTAACTTAATTGTAGCGCTATATCTCACCAGTGGCAGAGTACATGTGAGAAAGAGCTCAAATCCAACTAAAACAATTAAATGTTCATACAACCTTATTCACTTTTAAAACAAAAGACTGTTTAAACAGACTTCGAAAAATAGGAAAGTAGGCTTCAAATTTTCCCTCTTAAAATGCCCTAAATTCATTCATGTGTAGTGTGTAATCAAACTCATTGCTTCTTCTTCCTTTACTATAATTTTTTATAAATGTTTGAACTCTGCTTTTTATATGGTTTAACATGGCATGATCTTTCCCTGACCACCCCATATTCAGTGTTCTCACTTTGTTATTATTCCTCTTACATGTATCATAAGCTTCCTTATATTGTTTATTATATTCGAGAGGATTTCTGCCTTAATTATTGAATTGTACTGAAGGTCTTTTGAGGTCAGGGTATTGATGTGTCCTCTCTCTCTCCATACCACATGGCATGTTTTTCTCCCCGATGGGTGATATTCAAATGTTTATTATTGAAAATACTGGAGAGGATATCAACAAAGTTGAGAGTTTAAGAGGTTTATATGTAGAGCCAATCATCACAAATGGGTCTGTTTAAAAACTAGATTTAACCTTGATAGAAAAATGTCTGGAACTAAATACCGAACACTGTTACCAATTTGTTTACTGTAAGTTGTGGGTGATTTATTTCTTCCTGAGACTATCACTTTCATGATGATAGTAAGAAATATTTAACTCTTCATGTTTTATTTAAATATTATTTTAACAAGTACATTCTGAAATAAACTGGAAGAGTGCGTACTCCAACTAACTTTATAGAGTTCAGTTGATATCACAGTCCAGACTATAAAAGAAGAAATTAAGTATAGATGGGTGGCTATAAAAGAGGACCAGTTGTACATACAAATAAGTTAATCAGTAAACAAAATCTATCTCTGCAGAAAGATCTGCAAATCAAGGAAATGACTTCCCTCTGAACTGAAGAAAGGATGCGTCTTTCAAAAAGTGGTCATACTGGCAAATTTATGATAAACAAGAGATATACAGTGTGTTCTTGAAGTTGTGGTAGAGAAAAAAAAATGTAAGGATATGCAGCACATAAAGCATGATGAGGTAGTATAGTGAAATTAAACCTCTTCTGAGAATTATAAAAAATTCTTTCATTAGAAAAGTTAAAATACATTTTGCTTTGTTTCTGATATTTGATAAAAGTGATGCTGAATGGCTAAAAGTTATAGACAACCTTGAAAGTCTAAGAAAAAGCAATGGTGAATTAGGATAAAGTGTGCACCATAGAACACTAATTTCATGAGAAACCACTAAAAGAGGTTTCCTGAATGGAGTTTCTCTGTCCAGTTATTTGAGGAGAGCTTACTATGCTTTTCCATCTTGGAAAGAACAATGGACTAGCATATCAAAATCAGAATTATAGCAGAAAAGCACAAACATACATATACACACAACTCGCTTTAATATTATTCAATTCCAAATGAAACGCTTTTGCAACCTAACGCTCATGAAAGTGTCAGAACTGGTATTCCATTAGCAAACTTCGAAAGAGTGGTACAATGTTCTCTTCTGAAGCAGGTGAAAAATATCCTGATTGACTTAGGAGTGTTTGATGACAACTCAAGATTACTGAGTGCATACTTATTGTAATAAAGTGCTTATGATTTTAAAAAATATTTCTCTGAGCCTTGTATTATCTTTCAAACTAAAATGTCTTGGTAACATAAACTCATATTTATGTTTAATAGATTTAACAGAAAGCTTTATAGAAGCAATTAATGATTTCAAAAGCTTTCTATTTTACATGGAAATCCATACTTTTGAATATCATAGATATTCAGATTTAAGAATATAAATTACAAGCATCACTTGCCACTGGATAGAAATGGTCACGATAATAAGAACCTTTTATGGAGGGATTACTATCCCAGGCAGTGAGGAACTTCCTCTTCTCTAGTAAATGAGGTTCCAAGAATTTTTTTTTTAATGTTAGTAGCAGAATTACTATAGATTTGAGTCTGTAGATGTCAGACTCCAAAGGTATGTAAGTTTTAAGCTTACCCTGGAAGGAAAACAGTAATCTCTAGGACAGAAGCCTTTTAAATGTCAACATAAAAAGTGTCACAAAATGTTGCAGTACGATTTACATATGCGGAGGAGAGAAAGGAGGTCATTTCAAAGAGAGTAATATCTGGTAATGTTAAGAATGTGATTGCTATAAATTAGCTAATAAAGGATCTAAGCTTTTTAAAGAATTCTGTGGACTGATATAAGATGTGTTTTTTTCCCCTTTCAATTATAAAAGAAATATAGCTTAAATTTGTATGGTGTAGTTATCAGTACATCTTTTTTCTGGTAATTTTCAGGTGTTTGTGCTTCCCCGCCGCCATTCCCTGCTGTTGCCATAGCTCTGACATGAAGATGGGAAAATGGAGCTAGAAGGAAACCAACTCTTTAGTGGGTCATTATTACCACAGCATCATGGCTGTTCTGAAAATTTGTTTCTGTCCCATTACAAACAAGGAATTGGCAGACTGGGAAGGTGATCCGATCGTAATCAGCCATGGAAGGAGTGATCTGTAATCAGGATGAGGCAGAGAAAAAGACACCGGGGGCTAGAATGCAGAGCACTTATATCATAGGACTCCGAAGCTGAAAACAGAAGTCTGTGTAAAACTTAGTAAAAGAATAGTCTTCAGAGAGTCAGAGAACCATCAATGAAAGCAGCCTGTTGATAGGTGCACAAAAGAAGCCTTTGTGTGAACACTGGCTAATTAAGTCTTGCAATTACCGAAAGAGCTTTCTTTTTTGTGAAGAAGAGAGACATATAAGGGTGATGTACAAGTTCAGATTGAAAATACTAATTCATATTCTGTGGGGGAAGGGCCATGTGCCTATTAAACAAAGCAAGGTCGCCCATTTCCCACTTTGAGTAGACCTGGGGAGAGTGGGAAGAGACGGGCTTCTAAAGTAGGTGAAATTGTTGGCCATGAAAAGTGCCTTTGACTCAGTTTCAATGGATTTAACCTTTATTAAATATAGACCCCCCCTATCAAAATAGCTATAAGCTGAGAGAATTACTTCCAATACACACTCCTTTTCTTAGCAGTCATAAAAAAAACAAAGCTTGATAAGCTCTTGGGGCTGAAGTATTCTTCTCCCATATGGGAGTTATTATTTCCAGTTCAATGTGTCTCAAAGTAGGGGTCAGGTCTCCCAGAGGCTATAGGGGTCTGAGAGGGTTAACACAGAACAGAACTACAGAACTCTGAAGTGATCAGTGTTGATGATGGTGGTGAACTCTGAGCTATATAAACCAGATGAAAAGGCCTCTACTTACCAGCCTAGCCTTCATTTCAAAGGTTCAAATATGGTCCATCTCCGAGAGAGGGCTCCAAACTGCTATCTGATGGCAGTGGCGATGAAGAAAAGTTTAGGGCAATCGGAGTGTACTAGTTTTTCTGTGTGGGAGGCATGTAGTCAGCATGAGAACCCGAAGCCAGGAGAGCAAAGAGGAAAGACTCAGAGAAGTTTCAAATTTGTGAAGGAAGTTGACAAGTCTCTGTGGAGGCATAAACTAAAACCCCAGGTGCTCCAAATATTCTGGCCCCAGAAAATGGGGACCACAATTCCTTTCTTTTCTCCCAAAGTTCTTGTCCAACTCTTTTCTAATGATTCCTCCTGTCATTAATCCTTTCTGTTGGCTCTTGAAATCTACCCAGGAACATTATATTCCAGGACAGTAACTTCATACAAGAAACGTCTCAGGAATCCATGGAATAAGGAATGGGGATTTTGTTCTTAACTGCCTAAGTACTGTCTGCTTTCTGAGTCTTCTCTCAAGCTCTTATCATTGGTGACAAACAAGTAAACTGATAGGTGGGACAGAGATTTTTGGTGATCATCAGAACCCGCCCTTTCGGCATTCACAACCTTTACTCATAGAACAACAAAGAGACCCCTTCTTTTTTTCCAGCCTTGTTGACACTTACAGTAATTACTCCTGGGAAAGTAACTCTCTGAGGCAATATTTCACTTCTCTTTAATTGCATGGGTACCAACTTACACACTATCAGCATTGATGAGCAGTGAAACCCTGCTGTCAGCCAGGTAGTTTGATGGCAGAAAAAGCCACAAACACTTTAGTTTCCATCTTTCAAAACTCCTCATGCAAATGCGGGACAGTCATTAGTGCTGACCTTCCACTATTACTAGTTGTCAATCAGCTGTGTATCCTGCTCAGAGGCAATCTGCCTCATTCCACGCAGAAACATGGGTACATGTAGCACGATGGGAGCTACGGGCAGTCTAAGAGGGCATTGTTACAAAAATTAGCTTCCCAATAGAATACACTGGTGGACTCATGGAGGGCAACATGCTATAAGTGTTAAAAGATAGTAGTTTCCAAACTGTTCTCCAGTAAACACCAGGTATCAGTGTCAGGTGTCTGGTATCAATTCAGGGTCTGAAGCCACATGCAGGCTTATTAAACAAGAAAACCTTTATATGGGGCCCCTGAAAATAAGTTTTGCACAAGCACTTTACAATTTTCCTCACACTAAAGTTTGGGAATGACTGGCTAAGGTCACTGTGCTTACATTCACAACCATAAAGCCAGAGACTAGGCTTTCCCATCACTAAATTCAAGAAACACTGTTACCTTTTTGTCTGTGCGAGATGCCACTGTATTTATAAACTTATGAACAAGGTATGCTATCTGCTTTCAAAGGTTTTAAAGTTTATCGACCTAAGAAACAGTCAAGGACTATAGATGGAATCTGTAACGAACTCCGTTTAAGAGGGAAATACACAGCAAACACTGAGAAAATGTCATTCATCTGAATGTATCTGTTGCTTTATCCCGTCTGTCGTATGATGTACTCTTACAGTTATGTATCTTTAATATTTAGCAGTTGCTTATAATCAAGACTGTAGCACAGATTTTAAAGGATCTAGCCGTAAGCCCAGGATCAACTAACCTGGCAATCTGGGGAAAGTATGCACTTAGAAAACTTTGTTGTTTTCAGATATGTGCAAATATACGTGAACTATCTGGAACTTAGCTTATCTAGAAATCTGTAACTTTTCAAAAAATGTTTGTGTTTCTTTAGCAAGATGTAGTAGGGGATTTATCATGATCTTTTATTTCTGTAAGAAATCAATGACCATCCTAAAGACTGTTCAGGTTTCTCCCAGGAAAAAGAGAAATAAGTTATTAACCAAAAATAGAATAAGTATCCCCAAATATTCAAAAAGTGAATGAACTAACCATACCTGAAGCTCAGAGGTGCTTATGTAGTTTGGGAGAGTTTATTTTACCAGAGGATAATGGATGGACATCTTTATTTATTTATGTTTCTTTTTTGAGAAATCAAAATTTTAATTTTTGCCGGAGAATTATTCACATCATTCTCACCATTAAGACTATCTAAGTGATAACGAATAGCCAAAGAAGTTTATTTATTTTGACCAACATTATTAATGTCCTTCTGAACCGTGAATGTATAAGGCCTAATCCTTTCCCACTGTGCTGGCTATTCCTCTTGGGCAAGATCTGACAACTAAAGAGCCATTTGCGTGTTGTGGAGACAGAGCGCTAAATCTGGAAGGGCTGACTCAGCTGGGCAGGAGGCGGTAAGATTAATGGACACCAACATGGAGGGAAAAGCAGTCTGTGAGTGTCAAGGACCTTGGTGGGAGAAACATTTCCCCAGTGAAAGAGAGAACACACACTTCGTCCTTCCATTCACCCCACAACCAGACATCCTGTGGAACATGTCTAAGTCCCATGCATAAATTTCCTATTAGAAATTTATATCTCTATTCGGGAGTGATTGAATCAAGACCAACTCATCACACATTCTATCATAAACTTTAACTACCGTGATACATGCTTTAAAAAGAGGTCAATTGTATTTTCATCAATAACATATGCATTCTACTTGAAATAACAAGCATAATTGTAGCAGAGAATCTATCAAAGTACATAATGAAAACGAGATATACTCGAGGGCATTTTTTAAGTACAACTTATAAACTACAAGATATTGAGTAAAATAGTGAATAGCTATGCAATGGAACAAGATAACAATAGATTAAAAGGATATAAATGGCATACTACCTAGTTACTTTTGGTTCTTTAATATTTAGTTAACATTTGCTTAGTGTGAGAGAATGGGCAGGCAAGTGTTTTCCTGTCAGGCAAAATATGTTCCATTCTTAACACAAGTATTTAATTGTACTGCAGCCAGAGAAAACGTGACATTTTTCAGTTTCGTATTTACTGTTTGAACAGGATGTTTGACACCCTAATGTATCCCATTAATAGATTCCCAAAGAGTGACAGTGATAAAGCAACACTAAAGTGATTCAAATTGTGCTTAGCTAACAATTTGTCAGTATGGATGGTTCAATTTCAAGGCTTGAGTTAATTCAGTAAGTGTGTTAAAAATATTAGTTTTGCAGATACAAAATACAATTTATTTATTCTGTAAATATTTACTGATATCTACTATGCACCAGGTGCCATTTCCAGTCACTGGGCATCTAGTAATAAATAAATGACTAATCAAGTGTAGAATAGTGCTAATGTCAACAGGGGGAAAAATGGAGGGTTATACAATTCAAGGTCAAGTTAGATGCAATCTAGAATGAAGGTCATAATTCTCTATTCTTCCAGAAGACAAACAAGTCAATATTACAATTTTTGTATCTTTTACCTGGCTGCACCTTTGTTTTTGCTCTTGTCCTTTGTAAATTCAGTGTTCCATGGATAATATAATAGAAACTGAAGAGGAATGAACCAGAAAACCTAGAAATTTGGGTTCATCTCTCACACTAATTAACCTTGTGACCTTAAAGAAATTAGTTAAAATTTTCTGAGACTCAGTTTCCTAGGATAATTTATAGAGTTTTACTTAAGAGAGAAAATAAAGCTTCATTTCTGGAAGGGTATATTATAAACTGCATAAAGACAAAACAGTTTTAGCTTGTTTTGTGGGTGTCCACATGAACCTTATCAATGTCACATCCAGGAGAAATATTTCAGTTATAACAATTTACAGACAACAATCATCACTGTGTGTATATTAGGCGATTTCACTATATTTCACTTCTCACTTCTTACTTTTCAGACCTATTTGTCTGAGTAGGGGATAAATATTAGTTGTAAAGGGAAAAAAACCAATAAATACATTATTCAGCTGAAAAAGTTATATTCAAAATACATATGTATAGTAACTTAAAATACCTACAGGACCTCATGGTTTACAGTCCTCTTGTAAAGTTTCCCTTTTATGTTGTCTCAAAGGAACAGGTCAAGAATGCAAGGGCAGGGATCCCGTGGTGAAATTTAGTAGAGTTGTGGCTAATGGTGATATGAACAATTTGTCTTTTGAAGACGTGACAAGACTGAGATTTTCTCTATTTCCATAAAATATTTTTATTTGTCATCCTCCTTTTAAATACATGTATATATATACACACATATATATATACATGTGTATATATGTGTGTGTGTGTATGTATGTATATATATATATATATATATATATATATATATATATATATATACACATATCCTCCTCTATCTTGTGGGAATGCTTTTCTCAGCAAAAGAAGAGAGGATAGATAAATCCATTCCACCTGGGAAAAGTTCAAAAGTTTCTGTTGTTTAGTAAATAATGAAATGAAGTTATAAATAGCATCACTGCTTTCTATTCTATCTTTAAACTAATACAAGCATGTCCTTCCTCTAAAAAATTGATCCATGTTAGCTGTTTTGAATGTCTCCTAGTTAGCATTTTAAACTTTAATCTCTAAACCATTATCTTCTTCCTGGCTCAGCAGGAAATTCTGCCTGTCATTAAATCAGTAACTCCTTATGTTTATGACTACCAAGAACTGCAAAAGCCAGACTATGTGTGGAGTAAAACTTGTCTAATTAGCATCAGTCTACACATTACCATATGTTGACAATAGCCATTCACAGGTTATATTACTTTGGCATCTGTGATGGATGACAAAACCTAGAATCATTCTTACTATTTTATCTTCTTGCTATAACTTCTCAAGCATTTCTTTTCTTGCCTTTACTTTTTTTTTTTTTTTTTTTTTACATTTCCTGAATTACTCTTAACATCATGCCCTTTAGGTGCCTCGTTCTTGCTTCCTAAAGAGGGATCATAGGCAGTACTAAGTTCAAATATGCTAATATATTTGTATCATCAAACCATTTACCTCCCTACTTTACAATTCTGTCTGTTGTTTTAGATCTACTTCAGAATCCATAATTCATTGCTCAAGATAGCAGAAACTGACTGAGAATTGTATAAAACCCAAACTACCATAGGTACAAGGGAAATAGCTAAAGGAGAAAAAAAGGGAAAGAAAAAAGCATGGTAGAAGTGAACTATTCCTATTAAAATAACCTAATAGTTATTTAAACAAAGTCAACTCAACTAAAATTTATGAGGCTGTTTCCTGGATTCAAATTTCTGAAAATTCTACTCTGCCATTTTGAAAACAAGAAGTAAAGTATTTGGGTTTTTATTACCACAGTAAGGTGATAAATGTGTATTGATGTAACTCTTCTAGTGTAAGTGAAAGTAAATTTCAAATACCAGGCTGTATGAGTATTTTTCAGCCTTATGTAATGGTAAGATAATGTAGAATAAAGGCGAGCTTATTTTTTAATCTGTCGATTAAGAACATTTTAAACAAAGATATAAACAAATCATTTGTACTTGCTAATTGCACAAGTGATTTTGAATGAATGAGATCAATTGTTTAAAAAATTAATAATTGTCATGGGAAATCTGTCATGTCCAGAATTCTCTCTTACATACTTTTTGATCATGTATTCTATACTAATTTTCATCATAATTTAAATTAATATGCTTTAGATTTTAACTCATTTATCTTATTTGCCACACATATCATGTATTTACAGCCCTTTAAACTTTTTATGACTTATTTTCAGTTTGCATCAAGCTTATAGTTTAGAATCTAGAACAGAGTTAACAAAATAGTTCCGTCTGTCACTGATTGGCTTTGTGGCCTTGGCCATCACTATTGAGCAATATATCATAACATATTTAATCTGGGCATCTGTTTCCTTCACTGTCATCATTCCAGTGAAACTTTTGGCTGGAGAACACAAAAATTAATAGTGTTTAATGAGACAAAAAATACAAATATATACATTTTCCTAAATGATAATAGGTGACAGTGTTTAAATCATTCAAAAGTTTATTTTTAAATAATCACCCCTAAGTGAATTTTGATTAGAAACATTGGTATGGTTTGAGGACAAAACTAAGATCCTAGATTATACACTCATCAAAGGGCAGGCCAAAAAAGAAAGAAAACCTTTTATCTTACCACTTACAACTTTCCCTATTGACAAAGGTCTGACTCTGGTAGTGTTTTGCCCCCATCTTTGAAAAATTTAGGGGCTCTTTCTTGGAGGTGTCAATTGAAAAATATGCACAACCTAAAAGTTGAGAATTATGTTTTATTTGGCAGACAAAATGGAGGACTTAAGCCTGGGAGGGATCCTCACAGATAGTTCTGAGGAACTGCTCTGAAGAGGCAAGGGGGGAGCGAGGATACACAGGAGTTTTTGCAAGAAAGACCAGATAGTACTGTTAATTAAAGAAAACCATATACCTCAAGTTAATGAATTTAACACTTTTCTAGGTATGGGAAGTTGCAAGAGTCTGGGCTCACTGAAATCGTTCCTTTGATATGCACCTTAACTACCTAGGGCCAGTGGCCTGGTTTCCTCCTTCCTGAAGCCCCTCAGGGTACATCGTTGTGGGGTGGCTGCAGTGACTGAGGGCTTGGCAGCCGGCAGCCCATTTGTCTCCACCCTGAGTTCCCTCAGGGCTCACCATCTGGGGTGGCTTTAGTGGCTTGCTGGCTCAACATCTTTTGTTAACTGATATGGCAGGCAGCAGTTTTTCATTCACAGAAGGTCCAGTCCCCCTAAAACATACATTTTCCCTGGATTATTCCTCTTCTCTAGGTACCCTTCTTTGGCTGGTAAACACAGATTACAACACACTTTTAAGCCAATTGTTTTGTTTACCTACTCTTTAAGTTTTGGGAAGTCACAACCTGTACACAGGTGGATAATTATAGTACAAAGAATAGTTACAGAGCCCAAATATGTCATAAGTCCGGTTTAGATAATGAGTTACTTAGAAATTCCTGGCTCTGAATTGTTCATTGCCTATTTCTGTTTTATTGCGGAACCAAATTGTTTTCTAAAAGAAATGTGAAATGTATTCTAATTTTGAACAATTTCTACCTAAATCCAAATAGAAACCTATATGAATTTCTCTTCCACCATAAAATTGTCAAGAACACTCCACTTTTGCTGTGCTTCCATTTCCTAATTTCTTTTTTTTTTTTTTTTGTGGTACGCAGGCCTCTCACTGTTGTGGCCTCTACCGTTGTGGAGCACAGGCTCCAGATGCACAGGCTCAGCGGCCATGGCTCACGGGCCCAGCTGCTCTGCGGCATGTGGTACCTTCCCGGACTGGGGCACGAACCCGTGTCCCCTGCATCAGCAGGCAGACTCTCAACCTCTGCGCCACCAGGGAAGCCCCGCTAATTTCTTGACTTAATCCCCTGATGCAGGTTCTGACTTCTCACAAGTGCTCTAGTTGAAGTTAACCAGTGATCTCCTTTTGTAAACTGCAAAGGTTTTCTTCATGATCATCACCTCTAATTTTTCCAAACTGTGTGACTTCTCCTTGAAATTGTTTCCTGATTTCACAGTCATTACAGGGTTCCAGTTCTATCCATTACTCTCTATTTGCCACTTCTGTTTCCTGGGTCCTCTCACTTCAGTCATTGTTGAAATTGTGCCACAGGACTCATGTTTTATCCCTCTGCTCTTCATTTATTTTTTCCCTTGGAGGTTTCATATCTTCTAATGATTTCAGCTATAAACTCCACTGAAATGATTTCTAAATTTACCAGAGTTCTCTGGTTCAGCCCCATATAAAAGTTGTTTTCAGTGGAATGTCTGATCATTGTCTCAACTCCCTATGTTGATCAAAGACATCAAAATTTTCCCCAGACTTGGTTCTCCCACAAACAGCTTTATTTTCTCCTGCTGGAGCTTTCATTTTCTAAGTTTTCAGCTCACATTCTTGCAATTTTTCCTGACTCTTTTTTTCCAGTCTGCTTAATTATTACATTCAGTAAATTCCTGCACTGCTTGCTGCTTTCATTTTCCCCTTTCCATTCCCAGTGCTGTTATCTTCTTCTTGTCTGAGTGACCTAGACTCATACATATATGGCTAATTTAATGATCTCCTCAGCTGTCTTCTTGCCCCCTTAAATATGCCCTATCTACTGCTGCCAGAAGAACCTTTCTAAAGCATTAGCTTTTGCATGAGTCACTGTATAAAAAGTTTGTCAAAAGTTCCACCAATCCTACCATGCAAAACAAGACCGAATGTACTCATCTTCCTAAATTTGTTTATTTTCAACCTCATTTCTTTCAACTAAAAATATGCAAAACTGTATTCAAGAAAACTGTTCTAACATTATTTTCTTAATATTTAAAAAAATGTATTTCAAATATCTGTACCTTTTTTCTTATAGAAAAGATCTATGATTTACTCATTAGTGTCTGACTATGCTATTTGCATAACTGAAACTCTATTTTTATGATGTTCATTACAGGAGGAATGAGTATATTTCTTTTTTTAATCTTTGTTTTTTTTGGTAAACATTCTGAGTTTCCAAGTGGATCTTAAGCACCTTGGATGCAGGAACTTAGTCATATACTTCACTGTTACATCAACTTCTTCAAAAATTCTTCATCGTTAAAGGTGAAAACAATAATAATAAAAAAGAGAAATGAGAAATTGAAAGAGAAAGTAGGAGGTTCCTACCAGTTCATAAAATTAATATTTCAACAAATTCCTCTGTAACTGCCCTAAACTAGGCCAAATTAAACTCAGAAAGCTGACATATCTCTTTTTTAAAAATTTTGAATGTTTGTTTGTCAACTTTATTGCTAATTGCTTCTCACATCTCATCTCTTTTTTACTTTCATATAGACTTTATATTGAGTGAATCAGATTGAGGCCTTGGAACCACCATTTTAAACAATCTTTTAAATTCTCACCCTTAGATCAATGTTTTCAAGTGGTTATTGGGTACATTCCTTTTTTTTGTCAGCTTGACTAAAGTTGAGGGCAAGATATAAACAATTTAAAAACAACATCCACAGAAACATAATAAAAAGAAAAAATTAAAATATAAGCTAATGGGAAGCTTGCCACCACAAAATAGAGAAATGTAATCCACATTGAAAGTGAGTCCAATTTTTAGTTTGTGAACCTTGCATTTATATTGATTTCCATCATAATTTTAAATAAAAAAATCTTAGGGAGTTTGGGATTGATTTATATTTAAATATAACACACTGTTATATTTAAAATGGAAAAACAACAAGGACCTACTGTAGAGCACAGGGAACTCTGCTCAATATTCTGTAACAACCTAATTGGGAAAAGAATTTGAAAAAGAATAGATACATGTGTATGTATAACTGAATCACTTTGCTGTATACCTGAAACTAACACAACATTTTTTATCAACTGTACTCCAATATAAAATAAAAAGTTAAAAAAAATCTTTCAGATTATGTTTTTATCCAGTTATTATTAAAGCAAACCAAAAATTTTAAATTTAGTTTTAAGTCATTTAAATCAATGTTTAATAATGAGTTGCAATAAATATTAAAAAAACATATGTTTGTTATAAATTAAAGTTTTACCTATACTCTATTACAACTATTAGTTGAAGCTCTGTGTAGAGGCTCCTTGGAACAAAGCAAACAAACAAATGGCAGTCTATTTCTTACAAGGACTTTACTTGAAGCTCAGGCTAATTAAAGATACAATTGCAATATAAGCTCTTTTTAAAACTTTGGATGTTACAGTAATTCTCTCTTTAGACTGTCATTATGTTTAAATTGTGTTTAAAGCACATCATGATGTTCTAAATCCATGCATTAGATCAAAGCTAAGCTCTCTCAAAATAAATCAGCTAATTTCAACATCAGATGTGTTTCTAGTTTGAAGGTTAAACTTCCAGTTTTAAGCTATCAAGGAACACTTAAATACTTTGACTCTAATCAACATAATATCATAGAATTCTAGATACGGAGTAGAACTTAGAGATATCTATTTCAACCGCCTCATTTTACATGGCTGCAGTATTCAAAGAGATTAAAATGGAGCTTGCCCAATGCCTCACAACATTTCTGATAAAGATAAGAGGCTAATCAGGTGTTCTGGCTCCTAGTTTAATTCTCTTTTCATCATAATCTTTTTGGGGGTGAACAGTAAGAATCAATTCTGTATCTCACTAGAGTCAACTGGAAGCCTCTTTGGGAGTTCTTTGCCCCGTAATTGAACTGAGGACAGACAGTAAATCAAATATCTGAAAAGAGACTGTAATACAGGACATATAAAGTATTCTTACAACTCAACAATATAAAGATATAGATATTAACCCAATTTAAAAATGGGTAAATATTTGAATAGACATTTCTGCAAAGAAGATATTCAAATGCTAACAAGCACGGGAAAAAGTTGCTCAACATCATTCTTCGTTAGGGAATGCAAATTAAAAACACAATGTGACCATTCACACCCACTAGGATGGCTATAATAAAGAGGGCTGGTGAGGATCTGGAGAAATTGGAACCCTCATATATTATTTGTGGGGATTTTAAATATTGTAATTCCTTTGGAAAACAGCTTGGCATTCCTCAAAAAGCCCACTGCATCTAATCTCACCTTTCACCGTGGCTCCAATGTAGGACAAGCACAAGTAGACTTCAGTTATTATACAACCCAGGAATTGGGAGCTAGAGAGTATGATGTGTGCCCATACCACCATCCAGTCTCTCTGCTCAAGACTTTATCTGCTCTAGTGATGTAAATAAGGGCAGCAGCAAGTAAGATAACTACTGTGATGTCCACTTTTGGAAGTAGATGTCAGTCTCTGCAGGAAAGGGTTAACTCAGCAGACTTGTGTTGCTCAAATCTGCACATTCCCAAGAAAGAGTGTCTTCAGGACTGGCTGTTGGCTGGCTCCTGGGAGGTGAGTGTTGAGTCCTTGGAACAGTCTACCTAATAAGCGTGTTTTTTTATGCCTAGAGGCATTGAGATTCTAGGTACAGCTACGTTTAGATAATTCATGATAGCAATGTGATTTATGGTGAATGCAGGCTTCTGTCTCTGTGACTGGCATCTGAGTAGCTAAGGTCAGCCCACGTAGACGCTGCATGCCTACATGACTGACTCTTAGGACAAAACCTAAACACCAAGACTCTACTGAGCTTCCATGGTTGGCAACACTTTGTGTGTGTTGTCACAGATCATTGCTAGGAGAATTAAGCATGTCCATGTGACTCCACTGGGAAAGGACACCTGAAAGCTTCTGCCTTGATTCTCCTGCCTTGATCACCTCATGCAACTTACCCATTAGCTGATTTTAATCTGTATCCTTTCACTATCATAAATCATAATTATGAGTGTGACTTTTTAAAATCCCCTGAGGCCTTCTAGTGAATCATCAAACCTGAGGATGTTTTGGGAATGCCTAAAGAATCTGCCCTTAGTTGTGTCCCTCAACTAAGCCCTCAGAACACAACTACTGAGCTTATGAGCCTCAACTAGAAAGCCTGCATGCCGCAAACTACGGAGCCCACACACTCTGGAGCCTAGGCACCACAACTAGAGAGTGAAAAACTCACATGCCACATCTAGAGAGAAGACTGCATGCCACAAGGAAAGATGCCACATGCCTCAACGAAGATCCCACCTGCTGCAACTAAGACCTGACTCAGCCAAAAATAAATATAAATAAATAAATCTTTAAAAAAATAATAGGATAAATCTTCATATTTTAGATTAAGAAAATTAGATAGTTGCTATAAGTGAATAGCCACAGATTCGGAACCCCTTGAATGAAGCAGGGCTGGGTCTCCTTGAGGAAGTACCCTGCTACAATGACAAAAATTTATACTGCTAATCTTTCTCCAGCCTTCCTGAAAGGACCTATGACCTTTTACCAGGATGACTGTGCATTGGGGAAGGGAAACAATCAAACTTTTCAAGGATTACTATGCATCAGCTCTGACTAGATACTAATTCTTACAGACCCAAAACATCACTGTGGTCCACCAGTCAGAGTAGGGGTTTGTTTGTGGAGGTCAAGTGATCAGTGGAGTTTGGACTGAGGTCCATATCCCAGTGGGTCCAGCAGATCCCTGAACCCATTCTGGGATTATTTCCCAGTTCTGGAATGAATACTTGAGTAGTTATACTCAAAAACTGACAAAAATCTCATATATATATATATATATATATATATATATATAAAACACATACATATATATATATATACACACATACATATATAGCTTCTAGGGCTATGTAGACATACATGAATCCTGAGAAGTGCTACCTCTGGGAGACTGGGGGTGATGAACAAAGCAGATATTAACCTTGTGTGTAATGCTTTTAAGTTTGTATTACAAAAAATTGTATTCATTGTTAGACTTTTAATTAAAATTAGAGGATCCTAAAGTGACTAGGGTTATTTAACTTGGGTAGCTGAAAGCTAAATGAGTTCTTAACAATCATTTTAAAATTCATCCATTTTTATAGGAGTATATATAAATAATTCCTCTTTATCACCCAGGTTACATCTCAAAGATGCGGAAATAATTTTTGTCTTAAATATTGTATGTCAGATAGTATCATGAGCTTCGTGAAGATGAATAGTAAAATAAATTGCTTATGAAAACTGGAATCCTCTTCTGTGGAAGTCCTTAAAAACACTCTTATAAGTCTGGGATAAGACAAGTACGTGTACTAAATTGTTATAGTATGGTGTACATTATAAATTGATGGACATTTCTAACCATTTCTTTTCAATATTTCATATGAAAAACAACAACAACAAAAAACCCCAAAATCAACCAAAAGAAAAACATACCCAGAACCAGCATGGGGATCCCGTCACACAGCCTTTCCAAGCAATTTTCATGAGCCCCCTTCCAAGGACTGTGGGGGATGAACCAGATGTCCAGTGCCCTCCCCTCTCAAACAGGAAGACACCTGCTTGTGGTCTAGGGAGGACTGAAGCTAAGTGCATTGACCATCACCTATGAGACATTATTTGCATGACCATCTTGTGCTTTGCAATGATGACCTGATAATTGTTTTACTTGGCCAATTATTCTATAACATTTTCTAAAACTCAACATAAATCCTGTAATATGATAAAACTTAATAAAATGCACATTTATTCACAAAGGGTACACAGTCCAAGTGAAGTGCAAAATGGCAACATAATAATTAAATCAACTTTCCAATGAAGAAATAGGAAAAACAAACTTGATACTAATGTAGTCTTTTAAATGAAGATTAAAAGCCCATCCAAGTTGGTCAGACTTTCCCAAGTGGTTTCTTTTTTTTGGATGGTTAATAAATTTTATTGACTATGCTGTTTGGAGTTGCATGGAATGTTCCAGAAGTTTCACAGAGTTTGGACCCCACCACCACAAACCTTCTTGGTCTACCTCCATGTTCTGGGGCCCAAAGGAATGTGCTTGGCTGTGATCTTCACTGAGAGAAAACAAACTTGAGAGATCTATGTCAAAGAGCCCATGAGAAAGATCCCAGATATCACAGACCACTAGTGCTTTTACAAGCAAAACCCAAAAGAACCCAAACTCCATTTGATCAAAACTTTGATAGAATCTTGCCCCAAGGACACTCTGTTATGCCCCAACTCCTTGGTTGAGAATCACCAGCCTCTGTACATTTTACTAAGCTTCCCTTCCTGTAGTTTGTGTTTTGAAAAGAACAGACTTTCCCTCTTGTTTTCCAAATATGAAACATAATAACATTAAATGTTCTTTTTTAAAGTACATATGCCGTTCCCCCTAAACCAAGGCTCTGTGAGCCCAGCATGTCTGAACCGGAGTGGGCTTCAATCTCTACTACTGAATCATATGGTTACTGCAAAGCCATGACTAAGAGTTTGCCCCCAACCTCCAAGGCTAGAGAAAACAGAATGGTTCCCAAGACCAAGTTGCACTAGCTATGGATTTATCCCAATTTATCCAAGGATCGCACACAAAAGATTGAGTGCAGGAACTGCAAAGCACCTCTGGCTTTGTTTAGAACCTACTTAGGCCCTTACCCTTGTAGAAGATCTCCTGCAAAGGTTTTCCTACCCCACAGCTTTACACTCAACAGTGTATACACACTTGAGTACCTACCATCTCACAGCTAAGCCACACCCCACGTGCAGTGATTCATGGTTAAGAGAACTGGATTACCACAGCTCTAGCCAAGTGCTAATCCACTGCAACAATTAGGAAAAGAGGGGAAAGATACCCCCAAAAAACTCTCAGCCAGCTCTGAATAAGGAAGCATGTTTCCATCCTGTGCCTCCTGTCTCTCAGAAGTACAGTCTACTCAAACTCCCCCAATTCCCACAGCCTCAAGTAGCCATGTTTCAAGGACTTGGCTTGTAGGGCCTGCAGTAAGCACTGCCAGTGAAACAGGAGGCTGGGCCACACTCAGGCGACTCACATTCCCAGTCTGTTGTTCTATTTCTGGGAAGGGAGGAGCTGCACAGTTAGCAATGGGGCTGGCTGGTTAAGGGATGACCAGGGGCCAGGCACACTGTCCCAAGGACAAACCTGACTCTATTGGCACTATATATATATATATTCTTGCCGCTGCAGCATGTGGGATCTTAGTTCTCCAACCAGGGATGGAACCTGCGCCCCCGCAGTGGAAGCGCAGTCTTAACCACTGGACCGCCAGGGAAGTAAGTCCCTGGCATCATACTTTAATCACTGAGCCTATTAGAACATGAATAATCAAGTGTGACAGACCGAAAGAGAGCCAAATGATTTGCTCCTCTGCCATCACGCCCACAGAGTAACTTCTCCGAGGTCATACATTAGATAAGCATGGGCACAGGAAGGCTCATTCCTTACGCTCATGACCTTGCTTTCTTTCCCACTCACACTCACCGCCAACACAAGGCGGAGTGGGGGTCTGACCACCAAAGAATGGCCATGTTCCCACAGATCACATCCTTACCCTACACTGCGTCTCACCTGTGGCTTGGGGAACTCACAGAAAGACAAATGTCTTATAAACCGCAGAATTTTTCTTTTGGCAGTCACAATTAGTAACATTGCACGTTTCAAGGTTACATAGGAGCCCCACGTGGGGCAGGAACAGACGAGTGTTGCACGGTGCTTTACAGGAAAGCCACAGCAAGTGTTCCAGAAATTGACAACATCTGGAAGCAGGCACCCCAGGGCCTCCAGGAAACCCCTACCTCTCGGGCTTTCGGGACTCCTCATTGGGGGCCTTTTTCTTGGGCATGAAAAAGCCTCCTTTTCTGGACCAGAGCGGTAGGGATGTGCAGGTCAATGGCTAAGCTGGCCGGGTGGGGAAGGGGAAGGGGAGAGCAGTTCCTTCGGATCCCAGCAGAGGTAGACAACGGTAGACAGTGGAAGGCAGCGGGTTCAAGGTGACAGGAAAGGCCAATTCTTGGGGGCGGGGGACTGCTCTCCTTCCCTCCGCTCTCCGATTAAAAACGAAAGCCCACGATGATGAAGACTGCGCAGAATCAAGACGAAAGCCATCTCTCGGCTCCCGTCCCAGCGTAAGCCCTTCTTGGCCCGGTCCTCCTGCTGCTGGCGAAGGGCCTCCCGCCGGGCGCTCAGGCGCCGCTCGCGCTCCAGCTGCTCGCCGTGGTGAGCCTGGTAGAAGGCGTAAAAGTCGAGCGTGGTGCGGTTGGCTCCCGACGAGGCCTGAGAGCGGCCCTGGGTCCGAGAGGCGGGAGGCTGGGTGCGGGGCGAGTCGGGGTCGGCGGCGGGCGTCTTGGAGGACTGGACCCCGGGGCCGCGCAGGTCCTCGTCGCTGAGCAGGCCGCGGTCCTACCTGCGACGCTGGGTGGTAGTGCCCAGCACCACGTAGGCCTGGGAGACGTGCGTGAAGCGCTCGGCAGCCTTAGCGCTCCCCGAGTTGCGGTCGCGGTGGTAGAGGAAGCGCTGCCGGTAGTCAGCTGCCTTGATCTGCACCTGCGTGGCCGTGGAGGGGACGCCGAGCCGCTCGTACAGCTCCGTGCGCAAGTAAGGGCCGTCGCTCCGGGAATAAATCCTCGCTTCCAGGCCCAGACCCGATCCTGAGTTTGGTGGAAACCCCCGGGCCTGCCACACCCTCCATAGTAACAGCCGCGACCCCCAAATGGTGTTTTGATTAAGCCCAGCGATATTTCCCATTCTACTGGAGTACATCTGTAAACAGGTCTCCACATCCAGGGAAAGGCCTGATTCCACCCACACCGTTTTGTAAACCTTCGGAATTCTACATGTGGTATCTCTCAGTTATTAAATGGAAGCCTGTGCTTTTACTGTATCCCTGTCACTGTGTGGATTTCTCCACTTCAATATAATGCATCATTTTGTCTTAGACAAGCAACAGCATCTTCTGATTTAAACTGCAAAATATAACAGATGAAAGAATTTACTAAAATAAGAATTGTGGGCCTTGAGAATCCTTTTTCATAACCTCTTCTAGGACACATCCATAAGTGGCAGCATGCAGCCCTGTTTTGGGTAGGCATCCATGTTTCTGTTTCAGAGGCAGTTTCGTACTAGTAACAGCTGCAGCTTAAAAGGAAGAAGCTCACCCACACATAAACCAACCCTATCATTTTACTTAGTCAATGTTCTTACAAGAAAAAATTAATTTTGTTGATATGTGACTACAGACTCTAAAAAAAAACCCCTTATAAACAAACAGACCTTGTGAGGTTATGAAAACTTATTTCTAAACCTGAATAGTTTAATCAAATAACATTCCAACCTAGAACACTCATGGAAATATTATGTATTAACTCTTCATCTTTTATTCTGGCAAAACAAAACTCTGCTGTTGAGAACTTATTTCTCATGACTCAGAGGTAAGTCCCTAGATAATCATGATGTCACTTGAGTTTCAGAGCTCTAGTCTGACACTTAAAGCTCCCAAAAGACAAAGTCTGAATAGTTGTTTCAAGTGCTTCTTAGACTTGAAGTTGTGGCATTAGAGACCCAGGAAATATTTATTTCTGGTAGGAATGAGTCAAGGTGGTATCCTATAAGACATTTAAAGAATGCTCTATTTATTTATTTGCACTTTCATGTCTGGGAAATCTTATTTCCCTTACACATGCATCAGGGAAAATTTATATTTGATAGAGTTTAAATATTTTTGAAAGGTTAATTCGTTTTGAAACAAAGTGATAAATATTTCATTCTGTACAGTTTTATTCAAGGATGACTGGAATCACCTACATCTCCTGATATAAGATAAAAATGATATGTGGAAGCATCCTGTTATCCACAAACAGCTTCCGATCTGTATAGTTGCGAGTTCTGATTTGACTGATTTGTGTCTGGCTTGATGCTACTTGAAAATAAAGGTTCAGCTCCTGCCTGTTCATACCTATTCCCTCTTAGAACCATCAATCAGGTCTTCACTAGCAGAAGTTCAGAAAGTTATTGAATTTATATTGTTGATTTCAACAACAAGGTACCAAAAGGAGTGGATGCAGATAAAACTGAGATAGCTATTATATAGGGCAGAAGTCCTAAATATTTTTGAAAGATTATACATATGGTATCACTCAGTTATTAGATGCTTTATCTTTTCCTGTCATGATGATAAATTTTCCCTAGTCCTATGTAATACACTATCTCTTATATTAGACAAATGAAGAATCCTGCTCAGTATATTTCTCCAAGAGGTCACCAGCCAGCTGTATCCCGTTCGCTGTCTGAAGATACACATTAAAAATGAGCTAGAATTAGCCTCAGTGAAAAACACTGGTCTTCACTTTATACCATGTGTTACTCTTGATAAAATGCCTTGTATGAAAACATTTTCACAACCAGCTCTGATAATGTAGATATAAATTAACATTCTCACATCTTTCCTTCATTCAAGCAGTTTTACTTCCATCACTGACTACGCTCCTGGTTGGAGACTGTTTGTAATCATTAAAATCTCTTTGAAGATGTTCGGTTGTAATTTTGCCGAACATTGTGACAAAACTAGACACATTTCAGTTCAACTTTATAAGTACCACGTGTCATTTTTCTAGCCATAAAGAGCCTTAATATGGCATCTATATTGCAAATCTCAGGGTGACTGGCTGGTCTGGCTGAAACAGCCTAGAGAAACATGCAGAACTATTTAAGAATCTAAACTGTTAGCTGGAAGCTGTCAAGGAAGAGTTGAGGTGACCTCATTGCTTTAGTTAGTGGCAACAGGATTTTAAAAAGAGGTCAGGGTAAGGTTAAAAGTAATAGATAAAGATAGTGTCTTAGGGGAGAATTTGTATATATGAAGATGCTTTTCCTTCAGATCGATTCTGGTATATGTCACTGCCTTCAATTTCATGTGTCATAGCTTACATTTCCATTTTCTGTCAAAAATCATGATGCTAAACATAGTAGTATATGTTGGCAACTAAAGGACCAGCACTGAGTGGCTGTATTTAAACGGTGGTCAGAAACCTTCAGATTCCATTCCTTCTGTGTCTCACACCCTGAGATACAACCCAGTTCCCCAAGGAGAGCCAGGTGGCTGCTACAGCTGCAGGTCTAATCATTGAGCAAGAAAGCACCATGACCTGCTGACAGCTGCAGAAGGAATGTTGCTAATTCTCTCTCTACTATTGTGGAAGTGAAACTGAGGTAAATCCTGGCCCAAACAGCATTGATCCCTACTGCTCCTTTTCCCCCTTCCTTCGGACCTCCTGGGACATCAGAACATTTACCATTCACATGTTTAGCTACATCAAACTAACTAAGTCATCAAAGAGACATTGGATCAATACTGGAGCAATGTGAAAAAAGGTAAGCAAATCAAAATTTCACTGACATAAGGGGTATCACATCTCATATTTTATAGCAGTGCATGAGAAACTTTAAACTGTCAAAGAAACTTCATCCTGGCACTGCTACCAGGTCAGTTTTGCCCCATGATGATTTATATCTCAGTACCTTTGCAAGCACTTCTGTTTGGGTTGGCCTGCTCTTAATGTCTTTGGGCATTATTTCAGGATAAAGTGATTCACTCTAAAGAAAACTGAGTATCCCTCTATTGGAAGAGAGTTATTTTTCAAGTTTAATAATTATACATTTTCATCAGACGAAAACTGAATATTTGTTTTCTGTTGTTGTTTGCAAGGTGGCCTCACACTTACCTGGTATGAAGCTATGAAGGGTTTCATAATAGCAACCAGATCTGAGATAATTCATATTCTCAGAGAAGTTCATTTTGTACTGTATAACAGACATAAAAAAGGCACACAATGCTAAATTAATTTAGGTTTGAAGAAATAAAAATTGTGTTCTGTACCAGCTGGATCCTGGGAAGTATGAGTATTTAATTCTATCCTCATTGATGAAACACTGCTGAATCAGTAGTTCTGAAGAGACAAAACTTGCACACACTAATAGATAAAAAGTCTCTTGATAATCAGTGTGCCTGATATATTTTGCCACAAAATTTTTAAACTTAAAAAATCACAAAACAATACAAAATCATTTTAGCCTCTGTTGGTACAAAATGTTGTGCCATGATTCAGTGCAGTACAGAATAGTTTCCCAGCATGTATTCTGCAAAACAGATACTAGTGAAAAGTGTTCTGTGGTCAAATAAATTTGAATGATGTAGAATGAGCACAGTTAAACAGATGTTTCAGAGCTGCACTTTCTAGAGACTTTAATAAAGATACAAGCATAGAGATTCACCAATAGGAGGTATAGAGCATATAATATTTTCCAAATTCAGTTAGTCACAATCCCACTACTGCTTTTCCCAAAGCAGAGCATTTTGTGCAAACGGGTATCTTTCCCCTACCCCAGGAGCTCTTTGCGTTTTTATTTAAATATATGTAATTTGTAGGAATAATTATTAGCAATGCACAGTTATTGTGATCCTTGGAAATGAATAAACTATAACTCAACTTGATGTGATAACTACTATTTGTCTGCAGTAGAAAAAAAAATGAAAGCACAAATTGGCATGTAAAACCATTTACTTAGGGCAGCACAGGTAAATGACTATAAGAGTTCAATTTTCTTTTTTTGCATAGAGACTTCCTGATGAACCTGCTTTGATTTCTAACACATTTAGATTACAAAATTTTCTACAGAAAAATATTAGACAAAACACATAAACTGCATAGCTCTTATCATGAGCAGTTGTTCAGATACCAGTTCTGTTTTAATGGAACAGTGTGTTAAACAGTATGTGGGAGGGAAATTGATGCCAAATAAAATATCATTGACCATTCATAAAGCTATTGGAGAGTTTTGCAAAAGTTTGTAATTTCCAGGATAGAAAAATAGGTACAAAGAATTTTAAAGAGTTGGGTATAATTTGAAATTTATTTTTCTATTGATTACATTTCTAAACTCCCTTTAATTTGTTCATGCCAAATAAAAAGTCAACAATCCCTTTTGATGCTTCACAATAAAAAAATTAAAAAAAAAACCACACATAATCCATTATGACATTAATTTGGTAAATATTAATTCTAGACAATAATGCTTCTTTGGGAGGGTGATGAAACCATCAAGAAGTTATGTTTTGAAATCAGTTAATATAATTTTAAATGGTCACTTTTTAGATTCCATAGCTGTTACACAGTTGAAGAAATAAGAGGAAGAAAGTGAATCTATATGTAGCTTTGGAAATCTTTCTCAGTATTTAAAAAAATGTTTACGGTACTAAAAGACAGCCAAAGATTTTTCCTGAATAATTCTGAAAATGGACGCAGGTCAGACAGAGATTCTGGAACTAAAAAGCCCTTATAAAACTCCAAAATTATGAGCATCTGATTCTATCCAATTCATGTGAAGTGGAGTGCTCTGGTTCAAGAGTTTTCTTGTCATGCAATCAAAGGACGGAAACATTAAGATTGCAGATGTAGAGTGGTGACACACTGTAATTTCATACAGATCATAAGATGGTTTGGTGACATAAGAATTACTAGACCATGAGGCCTGGGGTCCATGAAATGGATTAAAGCTTTATTGCCCTTTGGAGTTCTGACAATGACAAATGCTCTCTCTGATGCTGGGATTATCTTGTCTGAACTTTTGTTTCCTTAGTTTCAGGTTACACTTTTTCCTTAACCATCTTCTAAGATCCCAAATAACTTCCGTGTTTTCTGTTATTGGAAGACATTTAGAAACACCCCCTTGTCTTATGCTTTCGCCTCTGGCATCATATCCATGCATAAGTCATTTTTAATTTCCAATATCCTGATGAAGGTTTTGAATGATAGACTTAATGATGTGATCACATGACCTAACTCCAAACTCCTATTCAAAACATGAAAGAAAGGAAAAGAATGAAAACAATGAGAGAGAATTTTTTTTTTTTAATGAGAGAGAATTTTAAATGAAAAATTCAGGCACAAAATATTGTGAATATTCGTTAATACAATTATTCAATTGCTGGCATCAATAAGCATACCTTTGACAGCAAGTTTTTATGGATGAGTCAAGGATATGTTATCTCACATGATATGTGTCTTTTCTACCATAACACTCATATAGACACACATGAAGACTTTCACGCATAAGATTTCTGATTTAAGTTGGAAATGAAGAATTTAAGTACATTCCAAAAAGTGTTTTGCAAATGTATTAATTTTTCTTTATTGAAACGAAAAAGGTAACACATAAGAAAAAGAAGAGGTTTTCTTTTTTTTTTTCTTTTGACTCAGAAACTGATGGAATTTTCTCTCTTCCTCTCATTCTGTCTTTGTCATTATCATGCATTGTGAAAACACTACTTCTGGTGAAATTAAGTGGGTGAAATATTTAATGAGAAAGGAGTTATATAGTACAACAATTCAGCAAAAATCAAGGACATTAACATTCAGTGTTTTTCTAGTACCTGATAAAAAGTGTGTGAAAATCTTGCAGATGGAAACACATTAAGGTATTACTTATTGCTAAAAATTTCCAGTAAGCAGGATTGGAAATTTTCTTCTAAAAGTTTTACTTCCCAACAGAGATTCAGACTGCATTTGAATGTATTTTCAATCCATTTATGCTTTAAAATTTTTAATAATTGAAGAGTTGTAGGTGTGAAATGAACTAACTCACCTGTTAGTTTTTCTGTTCTTCAAAAAATGCAAAACAACAATAGCATAACCTACCAACAAAATAGAAGTTATATCAGTTGGCACAACAAAGTGGCATAAACAGCAAAGTGGCATAAACATTATTTTTGGGAAGGCAGAGAGAGAGGTCAGCAAAAATGACTCCTTTTTCAGGTAGAATGTAGATTTTTAAAATTTTGGAGTAGAAATTTCCTGTGAATTGTGATTCATTATGAGGGGAAATTTTTAAGAATAAGGGGGGGATAGTTTCAAAATGGCGGAGGAGTAAGAAGTGGAGATCACCTTCCTCCCCACAAATACATCAGAAATACATGTGGAACACTCCTACAGAACACCTACTGAACGCTGGTAGAAGACCTCAGACTTCCCAAAAGGCAAGAAACTCCCCACGTACCTGAGTGTTCGGCTGACAGGGTCTTGGTGCTCCAGCTATGTGTTAGGCCTGAGCCGCTTAGGTGGGAGAGCCGAGTTCAGGACATTGGTCCACCAGAGACCTCCCAGCCCCATGTAATATCAAACAGCGAAAGCTCTCCCAGAGATCTCCATCTCAACACTAAGACCCAGCTCCACTCAACTACCAGCAAGCTACAGTGCTGGACACCCTATGCCAAACAACTAGCAAGATAGGAACACAGCCCCACCAATTATCAGAGAGGCTGCCTAAAATCATACTAAGGTCACAGACACCCCAAAACACATCACCAGATGCAGTCCCGCCCACCAGAAAGATAAGATCCAGTCTCATCCACCAGAACACAGGCAATAGTCCCTTCCACCAGGAAACCCACTGAACCAACCTTACGCACTGGGCGCAGACACCAAAAACAACGGGAACTATGAACATGCAGCCTGTGAAAAGGAGACTCCAAACACAGTAAGTTAAACAAAATGAGAAGACAGAGAAATACACAGCAGATAAAGGAGCAAGGTAAAACCCCACCAGACCAAACAAATGAAGAGGAAAACAGGACATTCAGGGTTTTAGAATGAAAGTCAAAATGTCGCTCACACCTACATCTCCATTTGTTTCTTCTCTAAAAATGGATGGCTTTCTTGAGCAAGCTAACAGTTCTTAGTCAAAAGGCATCTCCCACAGTTCAAAATGTAGTTTTCGTAGTAAAAGGAAAGCCAAGAAAGATTAAAAAATTTATGACAAGTGTAAATATGTTATAGACTACATTATGTATCATTGCATTTTTTTTTTTAATGGGCAGAGTACTTTATTTTTTTGGCTGTGTTGGGTCTTCATTGCTGAGCGTGGGCTTTCTCTAGTTGTGGCGAGTGGGGCTACTCTTCATTGCGATGCATGGGCTTCTCATTGCAGTGGCTTCTCTTGTTGTGGAGCATGGGCTCTAGGCACGCGGGCTCAGTTGTTGTGGCGCATGGGCTTAGTTGCTCTGCAGCATGTGGGGTCTTCCCGGACAAGGGCTCGAACCCATGTCTCCTGCATTGGCAGGAGGATTCTTAGCCACTGCGCTACCAGGGAAGCCCTGTATCATTGCATTTTAATGGAATTTCTAAAAAAGGAAAATCTATAGAGATAGAAAGCAGAACAGTATTTGCTTGGGTTTGGGATTGGGAGTTGGGAACTGCAAAAGGGTACAAGAGAAATTTCTGAAGTGAGGAAAGTATTCTAAAAACTGGATAGTAGCACGATTATAAATATTTACTAAAAATCATCAAAACTGTACACTTAAAATGGGTGAATTTTATAGTATGTAAATTATATCTCACCTATGAGATATAAAAACAAGTCATGAAGAACCTAAGGGTAAGATGGGAATAAAGACACAGACCTACTAGAGAATGGACTTGAGGATGTGGGGAGGGGGAAGGGTAAGCTGTGACAAAGTGAGAGCGTGGCATGGACATATATACATTACCAAACGTAAAATAGTTAGCTAGTGGGAAGCAGCCACATAGGACAGGGAGATCAGCTCGGTGCTTTGTGACCACCTAGAGGGGTGGGATAGGGAGGGTGGGAGGGAGGGAGATGCAAGAGGGAAGAGATATTGGAACATATGTATATGTATAGCTGATTCACTTCGTTATAAAGCAGAAAACTAACACACCATTGTAAAGCAATTATACTCCAATAAAGATGTTAAAAAAAAAAAAAACAAGTCACAGTGCAGAACTATGTTTGCATTTAGGGAATATCAATATCTTCACATCAGTGATAAATGTACCAATTTTGGCCTTTGCTCTATTTATGAACCTACACTCTTGAGAACAGTCTGTCATTATTGTTTCTATATCTTCCTCTCAAACTGTCAGTACCTAAAAAAGTAGACTCCTCCACCAGAGCAGAGACTCTCTGTATCTGTAGTGTATTACACACAGTACCTGGACACCCATAGATACTCAATAATATTTCTGTTGAGAAAATATGATGCATTTTGAAGGGTAAATACGAGCACTAGGAAGAGTAAATAAATATCAATATTTCTAACTCACTAGTCAATATACTTTCACTTAGATCGTCTAAATATATTCAACTCTACTGTTTGGAATTATTTGGAAACATAGTTGAACACTGCATTTAGCAATAAATGAGACTAGTGACAATTTACCCTTGAGAAAAACAAACGAAGACTAAAGTTTGCAATGTAGTTTACATTAACTCAGACATTTTCATTATTCAGGATTTTTTCAATAAAGTTTATCTTTGCATCAACAAAGAAAGGGTATCTTTTACAAATTATAAAGTGAAATCAACAATATACAATGTAATTGATTCAATAACTTTGCATATTTTAAATTTACTTTTTAGTGTTTGTGAGAGTTTCAATATTATCATTGTCCTTCCTATCTATTTAATATTACTATATCTGTTTAAAAGTGATTAAAATTTGATTTTGATTAAATGCTTATCATATATACTTATGATTAACTTATGATGAACATCTCTAAAGTAGGAAGAACTAGAATTTCGATATAGAACTATCAACATTTTGTGTTGTTAACTTATGAGGCATGTGGACATTTTGGATAGATTCATTAGGAATATTCTCAGATAAATCTAAGAGATTTGAATCTGAATCATATTACTTATAATAAAATATTTGGAAAAGTTACACATACAATTCAGCGAATACAAATTATAACCAAAACACGTAATTGAATACAAAAGTGAATTGCATTTAGAAATTGCAGACAATCTTTACAGTATTGAAAACCTGCAATTTGAAATATTATAGGCCCTGCGTATGGCTGACACACAATGAATATGAATAGAAATAAGGAAAAAGGAAGGGAAAGAGAGAGGAAGAAAAGCAATAAAGAAGAAAAGAGAGAGAAAGGTAAAATACAGACTCATCCATGTGTTTTTATTAGGAAGGAAAACAGTGGAACCCCAAGTAAAGCTGTGTATGGCCAACTTCATGATAAAAAACATGCTATTAGCTATATCATTAAGTGATGCAAAGATCCCTTGAAGGCAAAAATAGGGGCTAAGACAGATGTCCTTAATCATGAGAGTTCATACAAAAACATGCTCCATATGGTTCAGTACACAAGATGTATGGCTGAACTGGCCCAGGTACAAGAGGAATACACAGCTAGCAGTGGAGAAGAGGAAACAGCACAAGATCAGTGTCATTTTGATAATAGTGTTGATAGTATAACAGCTAATGAGAGCAGATCAACTAACAATGGCACATCTGTACATACAGGACTGAGTTTTTAATTTTTAAGTAGTGTTTTATAACCATGTAAATTTCAGTTGCTGCATACTCGTAAAACTAAAGAGGAGGCTTTTTCAAACTTCATCTTTTGATGTATGTGCCCATATCTTTACTAAGGGTAGAAAAAAATTGTTAAAATTCATTTTAGAACGAAAAGAAGAAATTGCATTCAGCCCTTTAGGAAACCGTCTGTCTTCTGCACATGTCTAAGTATCAAGTCATGTACTCTAGTTCTGTTATGAGATCAACTCCAGAGATCTGCATCTAACATTTTAATCTAATGCTTCCTGAAATAAGCAGTTACTGTTAAGAAAACCAATAAAAGTGCCTTTTGCCCACAATTTAATAAGGAGATTTCCACCATGGGTAAACAAATACAATCACAAAGCTACACAGGCTAAAACCCTGCATGAGAGCCATATTTTCTTCTCTAACAACCACACTGAATCAAACAGCTGGCCAACTTTTTTCCATGCACTTACTCTGTAGGATCAAATAGTTCTTTTAATCAGAATACAAATTTGCTGAATGAATCAGATCTTCTCAGAGCCTCACATTTTTTTCTTTTAATTGTTAAAAGATGTTGGAAACATTTTCAACCATTTCAGACTAAATCTAATAATTTATGTGTCCTACATAGCAGGAAACTGTGCTCATGGAGTGGCCATTTACCACACTTAACATCTCCTCATTTTAAACAACATTTCCAGGCCTTTAAGTGTATGTAGTCCACTGTAAACCAGGAATATATGGCCTATAATTTAATACCAGGAAACGGAAATTGAGTTTTTTATTATTTAAGTTGGGACTGAAAATTAGCTTCCATAGAAAGTCAAGATATTCTATTTCACTGAAGGAAGCTTTCTACCTTATATACTTTTTATTATTACGCACTTCAAATGTCAAAAACAAAAGTCAGTTTAGTAGCAATGAGAAATAGGAGAAAGCTTGTTCTGTATTTTGAAAATAATTATTGATCAGTTTTAATGTAAAAAGTTATTATCAGAGTTGACCAAACATTTAACAATGGTTCCCAAATGTCTTCCCAAAATTTACCTTTTGTGCTCACTTCCTGCAGAGTTCAATTTTGGTGAACATAAATCCTAAAACCAGGCTTTTCACTGGACCAAGTTAAGTAAATAGGGAAAAGAAAAGTGCTTTTTGAGTAGGTAAACTAAGGAAAACACCTTATCTATAATATTCCATTTTATTTTTCAAACTGTATTAGCTTGATATAATTATTTTATATACATCGTGAATAAATTGAATCTCTAGAATTCAGCCAGCACTGAGTTCATCTAATAAAAATACCTAAGGGTCTTGAACTCAGGTTTGTTTGACTCTAAATCCTGATTCCTTTCCACCACAGTACTTTTTAACAAGCATAAGAGGAAGTACTTACAGTGACATACAATATCTGATGATATTCATGTTTATTCACTTATCCATTCAAAGTAGTCACTTTTAAATAGCTCTTTAGTGTTCAAAATACCTGGGAACATATAAATAAATCTTTTACCCAATCCTCCAGAAGTGCAATAACTAAGGGTGCCCTTTAGACTGTTCCAGAATGTAGAAAACTAAGAAAAATGCAGTTTACTCAATGAATGTGGGTTTATTTAATGATTCATGGATTGTGGGAAGAGCAAATCATCTTAGCATCTGAACTCTACAAGAGTCAAAAAGGACTAACATTTTTTTTGGCTTCAGCATTAACTTCAACATTCATCTTCACTACATTCTTTTCCTTTCTATTTCACCAACATGTCCAAGGGCCTGAAATCATGCCTGACACAGAGTAGGTATCCTAAAACAAGCAAACAGGCAAAAAACACAGTATTTGTTGCTTAAATGCGTGGACTTTTTGTCTTCTGTTAGTACTAATAGATAACTCAGCTAATTTCATGCTTTTGTTTTTATTGTCTCAGTTGTTCAGTGATCTACAACCAAGTAAACAAATCACAGATGTGAACTTACATTACAGCAGTGGTTTTTACAAAATTTAAAGCCATTGATACCTTTACTAATATAGTAAAAATATAAAAAATACAAAAATTAAATGAAGATGCTTTTTTTGGAAGAGGAAAGAATTAGCAGAATTCCTCCCATGTGTCAAATAATCCAGAATTATTACAAACAGTCAAGAGGGGACTGAACTGTTTTCAATTAACTCCTTATACTCTGGACAGGTCAGTGCAAAAAACTCTGCTCAGTAGCATGAATAATAAATCATCTTTAATATTAATTCCTATAGAAATATATGACCATCTCAAAAATTATTTTACCTGATATACATACCTATATACATACCTATATATTCATTCTTTTTCACTTAAAAAATCAGTACATGTAGCAAGGACATACGGGGTTTTCTTTCATATGTAGCACTATAACTTTCAAATGATAATAAATGTATAATACTGAATTATACATTATACTAAAATACGGAATATTTATCACATATTAAAGAATGTTAGAATATGAAGGACCTATAGAAAGCATCTAGACCAATTTTCATTTCATATAGGTAAAATAAAGATACATTTGTTCACCTAAACATTATCAGAATTTATATAAATGTTCAGAGTTACAAATGTTTATTCTACTACTTTGAGCAACTACTAAGAAAATTGTACAGTGTTATACTCAAAAACATTAAAAAAAACCCAAAACATAATTCTAAATAACATATTAAGTTATAAGAAGGCAAGAAAAGAGAAAGAGCAGAATGAGAACAGTGAGAAAACACAGAAAAAAATAGTAAATTGGTAGACTTAAGTCACAATATAATTAATTTACAAATAAGTTATCTAAATACACCAATTAAAAGACAGAGATTGGCAAAGTGGATACTAAATCAAGACCCAACTATATGGAGTTTACAAAAAATTTGCTTCAAATATAATGACACAGGTATGCTATTAATAAAATGATTAAAGAAAATATATTACACAAAAATTAATTTTAAAAAACAAGAGTAACTAATTTTATATCAGATAAAGTGACTTCAGAACAAAGAAAATTAGTAGGGAAAAAGAAAGGTATTGCTTGATAATAAAAGGACCAATTTACCAAGAAGACATAATTATCCTAAATGTGCCTGCACCAACAACAGAACTTCTCAATACATGGAGCAAAAATGGACGGAACTGAAAGAAGAAGTAAGAAAATTCTTGATTATAGTTGGGGACTTCAAAACCCCACTCTAGGCAATGTAAAGAGAAATAGACAAAATTGAGCAATAATATAGAATATCTGAAAAGCACTAATAACCAACAAGATCTAATACACATTGATAAAAAATACTCCACCCAATGACAGCATTCTATTGATGGGTCCATGGATCATTTACCAAGACAGACCATACCTTGGGTCATGAAAGAAACCTGAACAAATTTAAAAGAATATAAATCATATAGTGTATATTCTTTAATTATTATAGAATCAAATAAGAAATCAATGGCAGAAAGACAGCAGGAAAATCATTTGAAAATTAAACAACATACTTCTAAATAATTCATGGTTGAAAGAATGTCTCAAAGGAAACAACATATACATGGAATTGAATGAAAAGTAAAATAAAATGTATCAATATTAGTGAGATGTGCCTAAAGTAATGATAAAAGAAAAATTTATAGAACAATATTTTTATTTTAAATGGAAGGAAAGACTTCAAATTAATAATTTAAGCTCTTAGTTCAAGAAACTAGAAAAAGAAGAGCCAAAAAAAAACACAACAAAACAAAAACAAAAACAACTCCAAAGAAAGTAGGAGGAAAGAAATAATAAAGAGAGAAAATACCAAGGAAAATCAAAATAAAAAACAATAGAGAAAATCAATGACACAAAAGATGGTTCTTCCTCAAAAAAGCAATAAACATGTTAAACTTCTAGAAAGACTAATGAAAATGAAAATAGTAAAGATGCAAATCATAAATGTTAGTAATAAAACAACTAGTATTCCAGACCCCATACTTATTAGAAACAAGAGAATACTACAAACTACTTTACACTCATAAATGTGACAACTCATTAAAATGGGTACATTTCTCAAAGACTGCAAATTACCAAAGCTCAACAAAAGTGAGATAGATAAACTGAATAGTCCCACAACCATTAAATAAATTGAATTAATAATTTAAGATCTGCAGAGAAATAAACTTCCAGGCCTAGATAATTTCACTGGAGAATTATATGAACACTTAAAGATGAATTAATATGATTTTATACAATCTTTTCTAGAAATGAAAGAGGAAGAAATAATCTTCAACTTATTTTATGAAGACTGACACCAAAAGCCCAACAAAAAAATTAGAGAAAAAATAAAGAAGTGAAAGAAAGGAAAGTACATCTACATGTCTCTCATGAACTCAGATGCAAAATTCTTGACAAAACGTTAGTGTTGAATCCAGCAATGTATTAAATAATTATATCCCATGAACAAGAGAGATTTGTTCAAGGTATGAAAAGCTGGTTCAATATTCAAAAATCAATCAGTAAAATCACCTATAAACAGGCTAAAGAAGAAAATCACATGATCCTACCAACTGAGAAGAAAAACAACGTTTGAAAAATTCTAACACCTCTTTATGAAAAAACTCAGAAAACTAAGAGTAGAGGAGAAGTTCCTCAACTTGATAAAAAGCACCACAACATATTTTACAGCTAACATCATACTTATGATAAAAGACTGAATACTTTATCCCTAAGACTGGCAATAAGGCAAGGATGCTTACTCACCACTCTTATTTAACATAGTACTAGAATTGTAGCAAGAAAAATAAGGAAGGAAAAGAAATTAAGGACATATAGATTGGAGAGGAAGATATAAAATTGTTATTGTTACTATTTTTAGATGACATGATTATCTACATAGAAAAGTCCAAAGCATATATAAAAAGTTAAAACTTAGCAGTAATAAATGAGTTCAATAAGGTAGCAGGTTATAAAATCAAAACACAAAAATAATCATTTTCTAGAAACCAATAATTAACATGTGGAACTGAATTAAAATCAAATTATCATTTATATTTGTGCCAAAGAAAGTGAAATACTTAGGTATAAATTAAACAAAACCTATGCAGGTTCTCAATGATGAAAATTACAAAATACTGATGAAAGACATCAAAGAAAACTTAAGTAAATAAACATACCATGCTCATAGATTGGAAAACTCAAGATAGTAAAGATATCAATTCTACACAAATTATCTATAGATTTAGTAAAAAAAATTTAAAAACCTATCAAATTTCACCATATAGTATATGCATTTTCACACAAGTTGCAATATTTACTTAAGAAGCAACATTTAATTATTTTATATCCTTGAAGATACTTACATCCCAATCTTTCTATATAGTCATTCTTAACCAAGGGAGGGCAGAGGACAAGGGAGTTGATCTCTACTCTGCAGCATGATAAAAATATCTCCCATTGAGACAAATGTTAGGCAGGTTTGCTTGCAGCCCATTTAAAAAAACTGCTTCTTTAAACACAGGTGTCCTTACCTTCAACACAACCCACTGCATATGCAGGTATGACCTTGCTCTCTTTGTCCTCTCTGTGGAAATCAGGGCTTGGGAAACCAGCATGTGAAAATGATAACACTCTGTCTATTGCTATCACTAGAATGCCAAATTATCCATTGTCTCCAACCCAGAAACATCATGTCTCCCATCAGTATCTGTGAAAGTGTGACAGGCTAACCAGTTGGCTTGTAAGAAGGGTAAAACCTCAGACTCCACAATTCTTGATAGGTTTCTTTCTCCTTCCCCTCCCTTGGATGCTTGTACTTGGAACTAGCCATGGTGCTATGAAGCAGCCCAGTCCACAAAGACAGGCCATGTGTGAGTGTTCCAGCCAATAGTCCAGCTATGTCCCCAAATGGCAGCCAATATTAATAAATAGACATGAGTGAATGGGCCTTTGGATGATTTCAACCCCCAGGCTTTGAGTCTTCTGAGGGCCAGACAACTTGTTTCTCTGCTCTATGCCATGTGTGAATTCCTGACCCACAGAAAACTTGAGATAATGACTTTAAGAGATTTAGTGTTTTAAGTCACTAACTGAAGTTCTGTAACCATAGTAACTGAAACTTGCCTTAAAAACAAATAAAAACACTTTGCTTTAATATTTCTTGATTTCTTATGTACATGCTCTTTTAGAAGAAAAGAATTTCTCAAAAAAATTTAATCTTATTCTTGACTTTGGCATTTACTAATCCTTTAAATATTAGTAAGTCATATATATATGATCCCTTCCTTCACAGCAGGGAGATATAATAAGATTCTTTTGTTACCCATAGTGATATTGCATTAAAATATTTATCATTCAATAAACAGTAAGCAGTTTATTTTATGGATTAGGCCATGAACCAGGTTATACATTAGATTAGACTTGTCTTACAAAACACTCTTTCTAAATATTTGAGAGAAACATTTATCTAAGTGGAACTAAATTGTATATTATTCAGAGTATCCATGCCATATTAGTTGAAAAAGGTAATATTACTCATTTGTCCTCCAATAATATTTTTTAAATTAATTCAATAAATACTGTGTGCCTACTTATCTATTGTGTGCCTGACACTGTATTAGACATTTGATAAATGATCCATCACTATTACACTAAATATTATGTGTCATGCTAGAGGCTTCCATGATCAAAGGATGCCTCAAACTGAACTGTAGCCAATTAAACAAAGAAAAAATTCCCATTTGTAAAATGTCTCTGAAAATGAAACTGGGAACAATTTAATCTATTTGATTCTGGAAGCACATACTAAACATTCATATGCTGAAATGATTTTATTACCCTAAGATATCATTGTAACATGATGTTAATATTTCATAGAGTATGAATATATATATATATATGATCTCTAGTGTCAGAAACATGGAACAAAATTGAATATTAAGGGATCTCTAGCCCAAGATAAATAATAATATTGGCAAATTGATCATTCTCTGAAGGAGAGTATTCAAATGAATTTTAACTATGGTCTTTTCCCATATTTGTGTTGCTGAGTTGCTGATATGAAATATATGTTTATTATATAAAGCATACCTATGGCAGTTAAATTCAGATAGTGTTATCTATAACAATTTGTATTGGCTTCCTCCCAAGGCTTTTGATTTGCCATGTATGAGAATAAATGAGAACCATATGAAAGTCAACAAGTTCTTGATAGTACATGACATTCTGTGTTCTCTCATCCTTGATTTCAGCAAACGTTCCAAGGTTTTGGCTTCCATCATTGAGGGTGATGGGCTTCAAAAATGTAAGGGCTTTTTTCTTGGCTTCAGATAAGAATCCCAAACTTAACACACTTCCATAAATCATTGGTGTGGAAATCTGTCAGAAAATAGCACAAGAGTACTACTTTTTCCTTGTGGTATTTGGTTTTTCCAAATTAGATTATTTGTTGAATGTTCAAGGGAGCATGTTTGCTTGAAGGGTTCACCATATGTCAGACAAATCTTATACTCTTGAAATGGAGTTCACAGAAGTGAAATCAAGGGTAACTGCCTGTTCCTTCCTCTACCACAGTAGTAAGAATCAAAGGATTCTGCAGAAATGTGTTCTGCTAGAGAGTCACTGAGTAACATCATGCACATTGAAAAGTGGCAAATGGGAGACTATGCAAGATCTTAAATCCAGGATGCATTTCATAATTGTTCTTCAGATTTTTATCCTCATTAGTAATATTATACTGACAGGTAATAAAGTGTAGTCATTCAGAATAAGGGTCTTAGAGTTGATTTTTGACTTCAGTTCTACTTGATAGCTGTACAAACTTGTATGATTATTAACTACTCTAAGCCTCAACCTATAAAGTAGATAATAACACACTCATATCACAGGACTGTTGGGGAAAATTAAATAAAATAATATATATTAAGTGCTTAGAACACAATAATGCTTAATTGATAATAGCATTTGGAACAGGAAAACCTAATAATACATATATATGTACATATATGTAATAGAAATTATGAATCAGGTTTAAAATTCTTATTTATTGTTATTACTGTTGTCACTTTTATTAATTCTAATTTAAGTGGAAAATTATCCTTGTTCAAAAGAACAAAGAAGATAGCCCACTTAGTGGGAAAATTTGATTTAATTATGACTATTCTCCATCAACTTGTAACTTGGTTTTCCCAGAGAATTTCAGGGTGAGGACTTCTGTAAACTCCAAAATCTTTGTTTTATAGTGTATTTAACTCTACCACTTATTTTCCTGAATTGTGTCTAGATCCCCTGGGTCTAGAATGTGAATCCCAGATGCCCTATAAGAAGGATAGTTTTTAGTACGCATGTTGACGTTATTTGTACATAGTAAGAGAGTAGAAAGGATCAGAATAGTTTTGGCATTTACCTTGTTAAATTTTTATAGCTAAGCTCTGGTTCAAGGGTCTACTTAAATGACTTAACTGCACTAAGAAAAATGAGAGCATTGAGACCTATGAAAGGAGTCCACAAAATTCTATGAAAATGAACCAGTTCTAGGAGAAATCAGTATGTTTAATGATCCAAGATACACAACTGGAACATTAACTAGTTTTTATTGACCTGAAGAAAATTTATACTTTTTCTTATAAGAACAAAAAATATTCAGGGACATCCCTCTTTATTATATTATCAAAAATAGTTTTAATACTTTAAATCAAAAAATTTTGAATGCTTATTTTATACCAGGCATTGCAATGGGCAAGGGGACAGAGTGATTTACAACGCATAGTTCCTGTTCAAGGAACCCTCAGCCAGGAGCGGGGATGGGGCATAAAGAAGAGGCAACTTCAGTATAAGATGATAAGTGCTGTGTAGGCTCAATCACAGGGTTCTTTTGCTGCATACACACACACACACACACACAAAGGACACCTAACTCAGTGCTGGGAAGATAAGGAGACCTGAAGAATGAATAGAGATTGGCTCGGTGATTCTGGACAAATGAACAGAAAGTTCAAAGGCTCTGATGCATAAAAAAGAAACAAAAAAACATGTGGCATATTCAGAGAACCGCAAGTGGTTCAGCACAGTTGTATACAATATGAAGAGATAGTGGACAGACAGGAGAATATAGAGAGAAGTAGGGTTTTATTCCAGGCAGGTCTTATGTACCAATACTAAAGAGTATTCTGTGTTCTAGAAATGATAAGTTGGCAGCTGCAGGCTAAGTTCAGCACTTAGCTGTGTCTTCCTCATTATTAGATGGGTGATCACATTTAAAATATATAAAAAATTCTCACAAAAACTCAGATCAGAAATTCTCTTGAAAGGTCAGGAATTAACACTGGATTCTTGTAGCCTTATTGCTGAGAAGCTGCTTCTGGAGGAACGAAGGGTGCTTTTACGGGTCACCACACTGCACTTGCTTCACTCTTATATAACCTGCCAGACCCCTGAGGCATTTGCATTTGCAAGTATCCTGAGGAGAAACTACAAAACTAAATTTGCTTCAGTATATTAGTCTGACTGATATTGGAGATATCAGGGCTGGAGTCAGATGAATTACTTAAGAGATTCCTTCGGTAATCTAGACAGATAATGGGGGCCCAACAGAGGCTGTGGAGAGATGTAAAGAAGCAGACACCCAGAAGGAATTAGACCTGCAAGAAACTTTTTGGTGGGCATGCCGGTGAAGGATTGGGACAGGGGAGAACAGAAGGCTTGGAGAGCTTACAGATTGAAATACAGGTCTGACACCTATGAGAAGAAAGAGCAAAGGATGGGGATTGGATAGGAAGCTCAGACTGCAGTGCAGCTCTGGGAACACCTCAGCCAGGATGATTGCAGCAAGAGATTCAAAATTGCTTGTTGAAGGAGTCTGTTGCTTGAGAAGAAATGGCCTGGAACTAGTACCCTCACCACGCTTCACGACCTGGTATAAACTAGGCTGGGGATTTTGAAAACACAACAGTTTGAGTTTGTCAGCTAATTGCTCTCCTTCTAATAAATTCTTTCTTGATATGAGATCTGAACAGTGAATGCCCATAGCAGACACAGTTACCACTAATATATTGGATTCAAGTAATGAGAAAAAAGAGTTCAAAATGGTTGCCTGTAGAGAAGAAGAAATGGGTGGCTTTAGCAAGAGACTGATGTTTCAATCATAGCCTTTTGCTTCTAACACATTATATACGTGAGAAGAAGGACTTGTAGCAGAGATGGCTATGTGGATTCCAAAAGCTCTTTCCTTTTCTATGTGAGCACACTACTTGCCCCACACTCTCTTTCAGTCAAGTGTAGCGGTATGATTGAGTTCTAGTCCGTGGAGAGAGGTAGTGATGTGTGCCACTCACAAGCAGGGCTCATGACATCTGCCACAGACAATCCTCCCTTCCACTTTACTGGCTGGGAGCAAAGGATTCCAAGGCTTTACACTCCACAAGATGGAGAGAGTGTGGGATTTGGATCATTGTTAAGTGAGGCCACATGGAAAACGACTACTTTGGGTTATTCTCTGTCTAAAATTGTATTTTTTAGTATGGTAATCTACAGGTCCATCTATGTTGCTGCAAATGGCATTATTTAATTCTTTTTAATGACTGAATAAAGTGAGTCAGACAGAGAAAGACAAATATCATATGATATTGCTTATATGAGGAATCTAAAAAAACTGATACAAACGAGCTTATTTACAAAACAGAAACAGACTCACAGACTTAGAGAATGAACTTACGGTTAACCGGGGGGAAGTGTTGGGGGGAGGGATAGATTGGGAGTTTGGGACTGACATGTACACCCTACTATGTTTAAAATAGATAACTAACAAGGACCTCCTGTATAGCACAGGGAACTCTGCTCAATACTCTGTAATAACCTAAATGGGAAAATAATTTGAAAAAGAGTAGAAACGTGTATATGTATAATTGAATCACTCTGCTATACACCTGAAACTAACACAATATTGTTAATCAACTATACTCCAATAAATAAAAAATTTAAAAAAATAATAGAGATAAAATTGTATTTTTCATAATTTAAGCTGTTGACGCTTGGAGATTTGTTATAGCAGCTAACATTAACCTAAAAAAGGTGGTCCAAGATAAAGATACATGTATATATACCACAAAAAGATATATAGATCTCTACATGATATCAGAGACACCTTTTTCCTTTGAATTCTTTTTTCTAAAGCTTCAGACTCACATCTTCAACAATTGTGAACTTATTAAGGTTTGGCTAGCAACATAAATTTAGCAGACTCATAATGTCAAAGTAACCTCTCCTTATTCCCTCCTTCTAACAATAGTGCCATCATTTCCACAAACATTCCAGACATTTTATGATTCACTTTGATTCTTACCTGTGGAACAACTCTCATGTCAAGTTGGTAAATTCTGTTAATCCTCCTTTCTTTCTGTGTCTTTGTATGCATCCTGTTCTCTATATTCTATTACCACCATCCTAGAGTAAGTGAAGAGCTTCTTGCCTACAACACTAATACAGATTCCTAACATCATATAGTCTACTTAACCTACAGCCGTTCCCAAATCATTTTTGCAAATGGGCACTGTCACTGTCCCCAGAGCATTTTGGGGATTACAGTAGCAATTATATTATGGAAAGAACACAGAAAAGGGGGATTCTAGTTTGAAATATCTGTTTATCTATTTATTAGGGTTACCTTGGGAAGGTGACGTGGACATTCTGATCCTTGATTGCCTCATCTATTAAAAGTGGCTAAATCTATTCACAGGATTGTTGCAAAATTTAATGGAATAACTTGTAAATGGTGAAAGCAAAACACCTGTCTCATAATAGTACTTAAAACATAGTTATTGAATGAATAAATATATTCTTCTTTACCTGCTCCCTTTATCTCCTGCTTACAAGTTATTCTCTACTCCACTCAACATGATTGAATGCTATTTCTCCTTCAGGGAAAGCTCCAACCTGATCTATTTTGTGACTTCACCTCTATGGAAATCTTGATCACTCATCTTATCTTGCCCCATACTGTGAGTTAGCAATGGTTTTCATATATAATCATTTTCTTTAAATAGGTTGCAAATGACTAGGGATCTACTTTATACAAAGTACCAAGTGTTTCTTAGAATATTATTTGAAGTTTCAGTTCATTGGTTGTTTTTAATTTTTGTTTTATCTGGCCCATTCAGAATTCCTTTCTTCTTTTTTCATAAATGATATTCTGACTTTCTTTTGGACATAAACCACTCTGACACCTCTGATCCCTGTGGATCAGTTTCACATGATCCCACCCACTATCTCCAACGGCAGGCTCAGGACTAAGAACTACCAATCTAAGTCATTCATTTTCTTGTCCAAAGGGATTCAGACAGGGCTTGTGAGCCAAGTAAGGCTCCATGACTTCTACTGGAACAACTGAGGGACAGTAATTCTCTCACAGGAATTATAATGCAGAATTATATTAACTAGAAAACAAATACTGTACGCTAACACATATATATGGAATCTAAAAATAAAAATAAAAAAGGTTCTGCTAAACCTAGGGGCAGGACAGGAATAAAGACACAGACGTAGAGAATGGACTTGAGGACGCAAGGAGGGAGAAGGGTAAGCTGGGATGAAGTAAGAGAGTAGCATTGACATATATACACTACCAAATGTGAAATAGATAGCTAGTGGGAAGCAGCTGCACGGCACAGGGAGATCAGCACGATGCTTTGTGTCCACACAGATGGGTAGGATAGGAAGGGTGGAAGGGAGATGCAAGAGGGAAGGGATATGGGGATATAGCTGATTCACTTCGTTATACAGCAGAAACTAACACAACACTGTAAAGCAATTATGCTCCAATAACGATGTTAAAAAAAAAATGATTTACAGTCAGGCCTCGGTATCCACGAGAATTGGTTCTAGGATCCCCCATGGTGTATATCAAAATGCGAGGATGCTCTAGTCCTATAGTTAGCCCTCCATATCCATGGCTCCACATCTGTGGATTCAACCAACCACAGATCATGTAGTACTGTACGTATTTATTGAAAAAAATCTGTGATAAGCAAGCCTATGCAGTTCAAACCCAAGTTTTTCAAGGATCAACTGGAGTTTGCAAATTAACCTAGTTGAGAGAAAAAATAGGATCAGTTAAAAAGAAAAAGAATAAGACATGCCTGGAACCAACTGTTCCTGATTTCTCAGCTAGGAAGTTTATCTCCAGACTTTTCACTCATGTGGTCTGAAAATTTCCTTATTTTCTTTAAGCTATTTATTTGTTTTTCGTCACTTGTAATTGAAAGAGAACTACCTAATACAGTTGTTTTTTAACCATAAAGATAATATTTACTGATTATTTTTCTAGCTGATTGATAATGACATTTAAACAAAAAAAAAATGTGGATAACATAACACCAATCCTTCCTCACTAATGGAGAAAAAAGAAACAGCACATTCTTCTTGACTTACATAAATTTCATTATTTTGCTGTTTAAATAAGCACATATTTGTATAATATTTAAAAAAGGTTCAAAGACCACTTCTTTATTCCAATCTGTAAAAAATATTTTCGTTATGTTTATTATAAAAATATAAATGTTTCCACTACAAATCATTTTACATTAGTAAGAGGCCATCTACATTGTACAACATAAACTAAATGAGTAATGTTTTGAAGATACAAATTTAAAGTACATACATATTGCCAATCATATCACATTTATACATGGCTTATTTGATACTTAGTACAGCTTAAAGTGGGCAAGTTACCAGAAATAAATAATATATGTAAAACAAATTTAAGATACAAAACAGATAATATGGTACATGACGTTGCGAATGAGTTGTGGTTTCATGTTTATTGAAAGCCAATGCAGTTTCTGTACAAAGAGATGGCCATTAACATTCTAGTACCTCTACTCCACGGTTAAGAATCGTACACTGTTATGTTTACATATGTACAAGGTAAGGATTGTGTAAAGTAAATTTATAAGAGGTCAGATAGAAAAATAGTGAAAAAATGAAGAGCAATATACTGCGTATACAATCTCAACTTTCAAATGGAAACCACAGCCAAAATAAGTGAAATAGATTCAACAATCCTCAACTTCTATTAATTCATGAAATGCACAGATTTTGTTGCGTATGCACAGACGAGTACCTAAGAAAGTAAATGCTAGTCTGGAAAAAAAAATGAGATTGAAGCCAGATTCATATCTCAATCTAACATTCCACAACACAAAATGTTTGCTTAAAAATGTTTTTTTATCTGCTTCTAGCAGGCTTAAGTGAAATTTGTAATTAATTTCATAATCACATATATTTTTTAAAAGGTTCATGCTCTTATACACCCAATACATGATTCTAGTAGGATGATTTGACTATAAGAAATATTGCAGAAATTTGAGATATAATTGCATATATGAGGAACACAACCTAAGCCTTATTACACTAAATTTACAATAGATTAGCACTTGTGAATTTTGATCTGTGACTGTAAGCCGTGTTAGTGTTCCATTTTGCATAAGAACATAAAGGTTGCGGCATTGTTTTATCCATTCTATTTTGTGACGTATGCATTTCTTATTCCAATAACATGACCATATCAGCATTAGAAAGAATATAGATATAAGTAAAATGTTGCTTCACAATATATTATGGCTAGATCTCCACCAGGTATATATTTCAAATATTAATGAGTACGTTCATATTTGACCTTTATGGAACAGTAAGTGTAAATTCCTGCAATAAGAGATCTTTCCAGATTTTGAGTCCTGCTAGACAACCAGCAATTTTGAAAATATGTTCAATAAGTGTCAAGAAGTTCAATGCTTCTAAGATATACACCAAAACTACAATAGGTGCATTTCAGCAGAGACTCTTAAAGATAATAATGCTTGCTATTGATGATGACAATGTTTAATTAATTTAACAAAACCCCAGTGAGGCAGATGAGTAGTTTAGTTATCATCATTCTCTATAAATAGCTCAACACGTTTAAACAAAGATATTAAGTGGCATTTCAAAGCCAGTCAGCAAGTGATTTTTTGACTCATGCTTCAGCTTATAGGCTATATTGCCAATTAATGCAGCAATCTAAATAGGATTCCAATCCTTTCCAGTGTAGCTATTCTCTATTCAGGAGTTCTAACGTAGCTCTTTTACTAATGGAAGGAATTGATGGTCTCCTCTGGTGTTTACCAGAGCAGGGCAGGTATGTCATTGAGAATCCATTACACACAGCCAGTATATTACACTAAATTAGGAGCGTACAGTTTATTATAAAATGGAGAGAAAAAAATGGATGGAATAATTCAGACTGTGAGAGATTTGGTTAGTGTATGAACAAGGAAAGGGTTTGGTTTCCTTTTGTATGTAGATATAGATACATATAAGTGGATGGTTCAAAAAATCTGGAAAGAAACCCATCACTTTCTATGTTTCCTACTGCTGACAATTTGAGAGAGCATTTGGCACTTGACTGTCACAAATCCAAATTAAATCATCAAGGCATAAATAGAAAACAATAAAAACAATTCAAAAGAAAATAAATATGTACCTTTCTTCAAAATTAAAACATTTTTTACACGGTAATACTTAGAGAAGCTAACAATTAAAAATGTGTAGTACTTAAAACAACTACGAACTTCATCTCCATATGCCTTTTAACAGATGAAAGGGAACAATACAATGAAAAGGTAGTAAATATGGCCAGATAGTTTGAGGTATGAATTCCTCTATTTTGCTTGCTTTTAAAGAAACAAAATACCTGTTACAGAGTTCTTCTGTGTATAAAAATATCACATCTTTTCTTTTGTGGCTATTTGTAAACAGAGCCACCATGTTCATTATGTTATTTCACTTGTTTTGCTTTTATGACAGTTTATGATCAATGGCTCTATGCTAGTTCATCATTCTGCGCTGAAGAATTTTGATTTAATCCATCAACTAATATCAAAAAGCAATTACAAAACAAAATATACCCACCCACCCATCCACTAAATGATAGGGGAAAATAAAGAGTTTTTCAATTCCATTTTAAGGCATTTGTACTCGTATCTGAGTGTCTTATTGGGCTTGGAATGTCCACCAGTATTTCCAGTGTTGACATCTGTCTGCAGAGTGACGCCACATCTTCCACAGCCACCACCTCCTTCCAGAAATAGCACTTTACACTGGGACTGGACTATTCTTTGATTGTGTTTCTAGAGCTTTAATACTACTGATGATCTTCTTCTGTGGCCCAACCACAGTGACACCAACTTTTTTCATGTCACTGTAAAAAAAAAGGAGAAAGTTTCTGGTGAGAATCATGGTTTCCTGGATAGTATGTAAATAGGAGATTTTCAATTAACAAAGCCTGTGCAATTATAGATCCCAATGCTTTAGACATAATTTTCTGATTTTTGCACCATTTGTATATTATATCCTGACTATTCCACCTCTATTCTTGTGGAAGAGTATAGATGGTATAGTGGGTTGAATAGTGTTCCCCTCAAAATTTCTGTCCATCTGGAACCTTACCATGTGACCTTATTTAGAAATAGGGTCTTTGCAAATGTAATTAAGAGAAGGGTCAAGATGAGATCATACTAGATTAGGATGGACTCTAAATCCAGTGAGACTATCCTTATTTGAGAAAAAGGACACACAGGGACGCAGAGAAGAAGACCACATAAAGATGGAGGCAGAGATTGCAGTTACTTTGCTGGGATCCATCAGAAACTGGAAGAAGTAAGGAAGGATTCCTTTTTTTGGACTTTGGAGCAAGCGTGGCATAGCCAATACCTTGATTTCCAACTTCTGGCTTCTAAACTGTGAAAAAATAAATTTCTGTTGTTCAGGCCAGTAAGTTTGTGGTAATTTGTTATGGCAGCCCTAGGAAACTAATGCAGATGGTCACATATTCTTGTGGGGCATTACCTGTCTCCCTTAAATCTGGGCCAGTTTGGGGACTGCTTTGACTGATGGAATATGTTTGAAGTGACACTGTATCAGTTTCTGTACTCAGATTTTAAGATACTAACAGATTCTACCTCTTATCTCCTGAGACACCCTCTCTAGGCCCCAGAGCTGCCATGTAAGAAGTATGACTGTCTTGAGACTATGATATCAAAGAGGTCATCTGTAAGCACTTGGTCTACAGACCCAGCTATATGAAGCTTCTGCACCATGGCAGACAAGAGTGAAACCATCTCAAGCCCTCCGGACTAGACCAGATGCATGTTAGATGAATACCTAATTCAATACCAACACCATAGCAGAAGAATCAGCCTCCTGAGCTCTGGCCAAATTCATGACTCACGACATTGTGTATACAATAAAATAGTTGTTGTTTTAGCCTTTTAGTTTTGAGGCAGTTTGTTGTACAGCCATAGATAACTGTAACAATTTCTTTAAAGTAGAAATTTCTTTCAAAGTAGAAAAAATGGCAAGGATATTTCTCTATCAAAATTATTAAATTTAAAATAGTTAAAACTCAGAAACAAGGCATTAAAATAAAGATTATAAGAACATATAGAATTTCATTTGGGGGGAAAGACAGCTAAACATGTGCAAATGATTAATTAAATATTCTTGATTTAAGTCATTCATTCATACATTTCATCTCTTTCAGGTCTTTATTCAAACATCCCCCTCTTACGAGGTTTCCCTGATCCTCCTATTTCATATTGTAAACCCTCTCTGCACTCATACCTGCACTTCCTATTTTCTTTTTTGTTTCATTTTCTTCCAAAGCATTTATCATCATCCAGCATATTGCCATTTTTTCCTGATTTATTTTCTTTACTCTCTATCTTGTCCCACAAGAAGGTGAATTCCATGTGAACAAGGTTTCTTGTCGGTATTGTACTCTGCTTATCAACCACACTCTGAACAATGACTCTCATTTAGCCAGGGCTCAACATGTACTTACTACAGGGTGAATCGATAGTCCAAAATATGTTTATCTGGGGAAGCTGATAGAGGATTAAGTGTCACTTGGCAAGGAGTGCTAGGCAAACTGAAAGTGGAAAGAAGGAAAAGTACACACATGCAAATACACGCACGCACACAGATGGAGCCCCTTTATATAGAGCATTTAAAAAAGAATGAAAAATTGTGAATTCAATCTCACTGAATTGAACCAATTGATTTCTTAAGGAGTTCCCTGGGGTGGGGAGGGGGGGGTCGTGGTGATGTTGGTGGTGGTGGGATGAATTGGGAAATTGGGATTGACATATATACACTAACATATATACAATAGATAACTAATAAGAACCTGCTCTATAAAAGTAAAATAAAATTCAAAAAAAAAAAGGAGTTCCCAAGCAATAAAGGTGTGCAAGAAGACAATAGGTAACAACTTAAGAAGCAATTTACACATTATTTAAGCATCTGCTGCATAAAAGTAATTAAGGCTCAGTTGCATTCCTATCACCTAAGCTGGGGATGAAATCCTGATGCCCTACAGGTTACCCCCCTGCTGCCATTCAAGGGTCTGATAAATTCTCTATGGACAACTTGTATTTTGCCTGAAGTCCTCTCTGATCACAGTCTTCAGCTACCTTGCTTCACCAGGAAGGCTAGTGGGGAGCTATGGTGACATCAAGCTTGCCGTCCTTTGTGTAACTATGGATAATGAAACCTTCGCTTAGAGTAACGTAGTCTATTTATGTTGACCCCTGCTTTTGAGAATGTGTGCTCTACAGGATTTTGATTCTTTTATAAGGATACCATGGATCTATCTTTAAAATGAACAACAAACATTTCCCTACTCATCCTCAAACTATAACAAAGTCAGGTTATGAATCTAAGAGCTAGAAAACAGGACAGATATAAATGTATATAAATCAATAGCTCCTCACTGTTTTTGTATTTCTTCTCTCATCTTTCTTCCAATTCTATATTATATTTTTTTATAACTTCCTGATTTTTTTCTCTGTCTCTTCCTTCTCCCCTTCTTTACAAGCTTAAAAAAGAAAATGTAATCATGGAAAGCAGAGAAAAAAACAATGCTCCAAGGTAATATACTAATTTCCTGAGCTCATTGAGAAATTTAAACATAGTAATATATGCTATGATGCCTGGCCCTTATTTCCCCTCTGGAACTGAAGCACCAATACCCTGGCCACTGGAAAAAATCAGATGCTGCAATTTCGCAGACCAGTTTGGGACAACTCTGAAGGGCCAGCCAAGCTCTAGGACTCTTGTTCCAGTAGGTAGGACTGAGTCTTCTCCTTCAGTCCAAGGCCCCCTTATCACTTCTTTATGGATGTATGTCCCCAGGGCACCTGGAGAAATCTTCTGCATAAAACTGTTTCAGATTCAGTGTCTGGGAACCCAACATAAGCAAGTAGATACATAATCTTGTTTATATTTGATGCAAAGGATTATACGGGAAAAGGGAATTACAGTAAATATCCCTTTAGGTTATGCCTTGAGTTTTTATGTACCCTCTACCTTCTTTTCCCCCTACCAAAATGTGTTCTACCCACCACCCTGCCAAGTCCCAAATCTCTCTAAACATCCAGCTGCTGTAGTCTCAGTAACACTCCCATATGCTTATCTTGTTAGGACTACCCTATTCAGAAAAGCAGTGGAAAAGTTCAAGACTAAAGAGCAGCTCAAAATCGAGACCAGAGGTTAATAAGCTATCTGGTACTTCAAAGGCAAAAGGATAGGTGATGATACTTTGAAAACAGCATCCAAGGGTGCAGGATAATAACATGTAGCAATTAATCTGTCTCCTACTCATTCCACACACTTAATTCTCTCTCCAGTTTCTACAGTCACTCTTGCCCTTTCTCATTCTCTCTTTCCTTCTCACACTAAACTTCCTAAATCCATCCTAGGCTATGAAATAATATTTTTAAAAAATATGTTGACTGACTAAAACTGCACATTTTAAAAAACTTTTATTTGAAAATTAGATGACTTGAGTAGCTGGCCTAAAAATGAAATCCCTAAACTAATTGAAATAAGTTAATATTTATTTGAGTATGAAACTCTTGACCTTTTCCTATGATTGATAGTCTGGATAGTAAAAAACAAATGTAATCTCCTTTTTAAAGCTTCTCTGTCTTATTCAAGGAGAATCTCTGGAGTTATTTGGTCAAGGGAATCATTTCTGAATTGACTCTGTAAGACACAAAGAAAATAGAGATTGGAAGGAATCAAATTCAAACAACAAGCCTAAGACTGCAAAAGGAAGAGTGAAATATCGAGTTAAATATTTTACAGCATTTAAGGTGAAAATGTTGCCTCACTAAATTTTTCCAGATTTTTAGTGTATTAAATATTTTTTAATTCTCGTTTTTATAATATAAACAAGAGTGGGTATGAAGTAGAGATTGCAGAGACCCAAAAAGTAAACAACTCTTTTCAAGGAGTTTTAGGTCAGTAGATGTTAATTCTATGTTGTCTCTGAATTGAGGAGAAAGGACAGAAGAAAGAACATTGAAATACAGAGAGATCTGAAACCATCTGGCTCAGTGTGAAGGGCAAACCTAAAAGAGCCGAATCTCTTAGGAAAAACCAGTTTTCATTCATCGTGAATCTACACTCACAGGTTGTTTAAATAATCATAACAATTAAGTGAAAATATTCTAACCAGCCAAAAAGAGCTTAGCATCCAATACTGTACTGTTGAGACAAATACAACCTTAACTTGGAAGTGTAACAAAGGCTGCCACTTTACCTTTTTAAGCAAATAGCTTTCTGACCGTATTCATAGATTAGAATGTCTGACTATATTTAAATTGTGAGCTAGTAGTTAATCATATTAACAATGTTCTGCTTCATCTGCTTCAATATAGTTTTCCATTATCTAAAAGCTCTGAGTGTTGATATTTTACTGAGAATAAACATTTGCCTTTGAAAATCTGGCAATGGTGTAGAAAATTTTAACTTTGTGCTTGTTCTTTGCTATGCTTCTGTGCTCTGAAGCAGGTTTCTTGATATCATAACCCAAACTGTTTACATTACTAAAATAAGAACTTATAAAAATATTTAAATACATTAATATATCCTGGGACTGTGTCTGATCAAAATAACTACCATAGAAACCCAAAACACATTGTCGATTGGGTCAGAAGTCTATTCAACAGATACTACGTTCTATTTTAAACAGGAATGCCAACACATATTAAGTAGACTAGTGTGAGTTTATTTTCTAAGAACAAATTCTCCTCTTCAATAGTAATATTCCCTTGCTATAGACCCTTTTGTGATGTTTGTGTTTCTGAATAGGATGCTATACCATAAATGGTAAACTTCTTTACCTATTTCTTAGGCACTTGTATCTCTATTAATTACACTACACACCCCTTTTTGACATCTCATCTATAGCTCTCGAAGGTGATTTTGTTTAAATGATTGACAGGATGACAATGAAAGTCCTTAAATATTCAACAACATTTAAATATTCAAATATTGGATATGACTTAAAGGAACTTGAGAGCACAAAAGGGTTTATTTAATGTAACAAAGGTCAAAGATAGAAGGTTTTGACTCAAAGATGGATACAGTTTCCAAACAGACCTTGCAAGCTACAAAATTGTGGACAAATTTTGATGTATCTGCCCCCCACAAAACCTCTTTCTTTGGAGCAGTCCTTTATCTTACCCTCAGGAAAGGACCCCTAGAGTCAAGTTCATGCTGTCTCACTCTTCCTCCTTTGAATAGAAATGATTAGCTCATGGCAAACATGACTTTGGAGAAGCCAGTCTATAAGCAAGACTGAGGCCATCAGAATGTCTCTCAGGGGGACTTAGAAGAAAGAGAGTTGGACCCTGCTCAGTTGAGTGGCATACCAAGGTTGTATGACCTAGGCTTGAGAGAGTCATTTTCAGCTGTGTGCATGGGAAAACAGAAAAAGTCACTGTGTAGAAAAAGAAAAAATGATGCAGTCTCATTGGAAAGTGAAGTAAATTGTCTCTCATTCACAGAGAGATGAAGAATATGGCTTTCAGTTTTTCACTTCCTGTTCCCAATTAGCATACCTGGTGAATGAAGATGAATTTTATGGCCATGGGTTTCTCATATCAAAGAATTCCTGTTACCAAATGATCCCTATTGTACCACAGGACCGCTGTCTAAGATGTATAGATATTATACTTGATTATTACTGGCTTTTAACACATGAAATCATAAATTAATACTAATTAATATATATTAATTATGCATATTCTCTCTTCCAAACTCACCATAAGCTTTTTTAAGGAAAACCATGTCTTAAACCTATTTATAACTTTATTTTCTAGCATGAGATCACTCAGTAATAGATGATGGTATGTTTATTTAATAGCTATGAGAACTACTTTTAGACTATAGCATGTTTCCCTATATACCAGGTTATCCACTTAGTTCTCAATTTTCCATTTCCATAGAGGTTAGGCTTTGTTAAAAATAACAGAGAATCACAGATGCAAGGATATACAAATCATCATGCCATATCTGCTTATGTTTTAAATTAGGGTCTTGGGTCCTTTGGGGTTGGGTGTGGCTATGTATCTGTTGGTCTATCTGAAGGAGATCATAGTTCAGTGAAGACACCTATTGTGGGGATCTAGCATGAGAGAGGAAGACACATTAACACACCTCAATCTAGAAAGTGTCCTTGACAAAGACCCAGGATCCAGCTCAGTGGTTACAGGAGAAAGTTAAGTACCTCAGAGATTCATCTATTATTTATAATACATTAATCCTAAACACATATGTCCACTAGAAAATTCAGTCAAAACTTATTCTTACTCAGTGGAAATCTTGGCTATGGTGTCACAAGAACTGTACTCTACGCCTGTGAAGATTTCCTTGCAGTGCACTGTCCGGACACCGTTAAGCCAGTCACCTGTTGTGCGGAAGGTAGTAATGTCGACGTTGCTTTGGTCCAGAAGAAGGTTTGATGGCCTGCAAGAAAAGAAAATAGTAATGGGAGAGAGATCAGGAGTCAGCAGAGTTGCTATGTGTCAAAATTTGACACCAACATCAGCAGGAACTTCCAGACATCATGTAGCATTCCTGTTTATTTGTGAAATTTATCTGCCATGAAGTCTTTATCTGCTCAAGCTGGCAGCTTGCAAGAATACTGTGTAGTCATCTTGTCTCAGTGCTCCCCTTCTGCACTCACGTCTGCTTTTTAAATTACTGAAACTTTGCCAGTGAAAAGCATAAATATATCCATACATACTTTTATAATTTAATTTGTTTAACCATTAGCAAAGATGGTGATAATTTAGGTTACAGTTATAGCTGACACAACACACTGAATACTCCTCTGTCTGCTTTGGTGGATGGATTTGGTTTCCAACATTAAATCCTGGCTACTGGATGTTCATCTGTAGACACTGTGCAGGTTGCTGTCTAAGGGACAGTTTGAACAACCTGGACTATACTTACAGCAGGACATAAAGTCAGCACAGACTTAAATAATGTCACAATGTCATTAAAAATAAAAATTACAAAAAGAATAGAAAAAAGTAGATGAGTGACAATAAGTGAAATTCTCAAAAATATGACAACATCAAATAGATTTATAATATATATACAGAAGTAGATGATAGATAGATAGACGTTGTGACTATGACTTTTATTGCACAATATAATCAGCATTAACAAGAACTTTTAGGATTGCTTTATATAATTACAGGTCTTACTATAGATCTATGACCAGCTGCAAGATCTGGTGAATCAAAGGAACAAAAGAAATGGAGGAAACCATATTTTCATCCCTGAAGAACCAAGAGAAGCATCCTATTGGTAAACTGCCTGGGTTGCCTTTTCAGCTCTCAGTGGCCTCTTTGACTGTCCTTTGACTCATAAGCCTGGAACCAGTCACCAGGTGGACACTTGATTGTCCTCTTTATGCTTTCCTCTTAGGATGGGAGCTTGAGTAAATAGTAGTTATGAAGGTCTTTGCCTTGAGATGAATAATAATAGTAACAACAACAACAGAAATACGGATTATATTGAACATTTATGAGCACTTACAATATTAAGCATAACACACAGATATGAAGGACTTTAATCCTTACATTAGTTAGGCACTGATGCTATGCCCCTATAATATATGTGGAAGCTAAAACTAAAATTAAGCGACAAATCAGAGTCCTGCCCACATTTAAAAGGAATTTTTAATTGGGAGATTTCCATTGATATTTTTTAAAATTTTTATTGGAGTATAGTTGATTTACAATGTTGTGTTAGTTTCTGCTGTACAGCAAAGTGAATCAGTTGTACATTTACATATATCCACTCTTTTTTAGATTCTTTTCCCATATAGGTCATTACAGAGTATTGAGTAGAGTTCCCTGTGCTATACAGTAGGTCTTTATTAGTCATCTATTTTATACATAGTAGTGTATACTTGTCAATCCCAATCTCCCAGTTTATTCCTTCGCACTCCCCCAACCCCCGGTGACCACAAGATTGCTTTCTACATCTGTGACTCTATTTCTGTTTTATAAATAAGTTCATTTGTACCATTTTTTAAGATTCCACATATAAGTGATATACAAATGGCCAAAAGCACATGAAAAGATGATTCACTAATTATTAGAGAAATGCAAATCAAAGCTACAATGAGGTATCCCCTCACACTGGTGAGAATGGCCATCACCAAAAAACCTACAAACAATAAATGCTGGAGAGGGTGTGGAGAAAAGGGAACCCTCCTACACTGTTGGTGGGAATATAAATTGGTACGGCCACTATGGAAAACAGTACAGAAGTTCCTTAAAAAACTAAAAATAGAGCTACCATATGATCCAGCAATCCCACTCCTGGGCATATATCTGGAGAAAACCATAATTAAAAAAGATACATGCACCCCAATGTTCACTGCAACACTATTTACAATAGCCAGGACAGGGAAGCAACCTAAATGTCCACCAACAGAGGAATGGATAAAGAAGATGTGGTACATATATACAATGGAATATTACTCAGTCATAAAAAAGAATGAAATAATGCCATTTGCAGCAATATGGCTGGACCTAGAGACTGTCATACTGAGTGAAGTAAGTCAGACAGAGAAAGACAAATATCATATGATATCACTTATATGTGGAATTTCCATTACTATTGATGATATTTCTCCAACTCACTCCCTAATATACAAGACACGCTTAAGTGTGAGGTTAAGATTCTGAAATCTGAACAAGCATGCCCTGAACCTGTGTGCTGTTGTTGGGAATACAAGAGAGGATTGTAAATTCATTTGGATTTTGATGGGGAGACATTAAATTTATCTGATAAAAATAAAATTTTAATTAATTAAAAATAAGTTTAACTATTTATTTGATAAAAATGAAAATTTAACACAAATTTAGTGCTCAGTTTAAGAAAACACTGAGAACATGACAGTTTGGTTCTGCCTATATTTGCATGCTCTGTGGAAAATATAGATCAATAACTAGTTCCTTCCCTGTCAAGATTTGTGAAGTGGAGATAGCTGAATATGGAGGACTTTTCAAACTTCATTCCATTAGACTAAATTCAACTGCTTCAATCCTCTCTACCTCAAGTGTTTGAATTATAAATTAAAAATTAAAATTATGGAGTTTGTAATTTGTATTATGTGTTATGGTTTAGTTTTAACTAATCCTCACAGGTTATCTAAGAGAAAGAAAGAATCAGAAATTAGGTACTATTTTACAAAGCATTAATTTTATTTCCTTTAGGGATACCTAGAACATCATAAAATATAACATTTTATACATTATTCTCTTCTGGAACATATACATAAATAATTTTCTATAATTCTTTAAATTACCCACCTGAAAAAGAAGAAAAAATTTTTTTTTAAATCATTGAAAATGTCTTGCTTATGTTTTTTTCCTAAGAACTTGAGGAATTACAGATATAGATATACAGCCCGGGGTCCAAAATGTATACATTATTCTTGGGTTGTTTTGTATGACCATCATGAATGACATAGCCTTGGTCATTGGCCAACATTAGATATAACATTGGACCCATTGGATAAGACTTGGAATCAGTAAACAAAATTGAGTAGCATTACATCAGATGTGAGAAAATTTTATAAGAAAAATGAAGTGAGACCTAGAAAGGAGACAATAAAGTACTAGACTATCTACAGGCATGCAAGCAAACACACATACACACACACTCACACCCCACAGCTTGAATTGCTACAGTAGCTGAAGCACAGAATCTAATGTTGACTCTTGTCGACTCTTGGTCCCATGAAGAGCAATACTTTTTTATTTATAGGTTTGTGGGTATGAAGAATCAAACCCCAGGACATTTATTCAGAATATTTATGAAGTATGCCTAATAGCAAAATGCAGAATTTTCCCCTCTAAATTCAAAATGGTTTGTATTTTTAAACTCAACAGTATAGTCAGACTCAACAAGAATTTAGAGAAAATTAGTATAAACAAATTGAAATAAAACAGGATGTGCGGATTAAGGATTAGAGTGACCCCAACTGAGTCTTTCTGTTTATTACTTGGATCAAAGTATAAGGAAGACAAAGAAGGACCTAATTTTAATGCCAGTGACCTAGGAATAACCAGCCCTGCAAAGTATCATTTTTCCACTTCCAGGATTTCTCTGGAGAATTCAAATAAAAATTGGTTCCTTTCCTCCTCCGAGAGGACATCTGGTGAGTTTATCAATGGATAGGAATTTGTCTCTCACTGTGAAGAGCCTGTGATGTCTCTTCATGCACACCAGGGGAATGTGGGCTTTTTGAGCAGCTGCAGGCATTGGCGTTTTTTTAGACCCAGCCCCAGACATTGGGTCTGAAGGGGAAATTTATAGGCTGGGTGATGTGCACTGTGAGCTCACACTTTTACTAGACAAATTAGATAGGTTTCAATCCGTGCAGCTGTAAACGATGTCCTGCAGAGTTCCACCTGATCTTTTACAGCTTTTCATAAATCAGTACCTACTGGCCACAGACTGCAGTCATTAAAAAGAAATCATGGAAATTACATGTTTGCTCAGGGGAAACAAAAAATAACTTTCTTCCCTTTCTTCCTCTCTCCTTGTATTTAGGTTTGTGAATTATTCTTTTGTGGATTTTCATACTGCTGCATTAAAGAGGTACACATATATTTTTTTCCCATCAACTCCTATTTTATCTGTAAATGGTCATACCAACTAGCACCAGATACTGGGGAACAAATGTCAATAAATAACTGCTAGTCCCAAGAATAGCTTCTCATAATGATCTTATTTCAATATTGCACTAGAATTCTAAACTCTAAAATTGAATGTTAAGTTATTCTTTTATAACATAAAAAGACTCCTTTGGGTTTACAGAGGGCTTTATTTTTTATGTATTAAAAATACTAATACACATTTCTTGAATGAATAAGTAGATGCCTACTGAGTCTAGAACTAAATATTAATAATATTGGAGGTGTATTCTATACCACTATAATTACCTGCTTTTTGTCTGTGGTTGTGAATAGTTTCAGGGACCATATTAAAACTTAAGGGTAATTTCTCAAAAGCAAAATGTTAATTATATCTACCTTTATTATTGCCTGATATATAAAATAGTAATATACTTTTTCAATACCTTTTATAATTTATTGTTAATATTTTAATTTCAAATGGTGTCATTACGTTTCAAGGGGAAAATTTTGTACTTACCAATTTTTTAAATGCGAATGTTTGATTTTTTTATCTCTAAAGTTAGAAATTCCAGATAGGAATAAATGAATTTAACTTGTCATCAGTAACTAAAAATAATTTTAAATATATATAGTTCCCAACAGGAGACTAGTATATAAATAACACATTAAGGAGGAGTAAAGTCATTGTGTTTATTTTGATTGTCTCTAGGCTTTAAGGACAAAAATCTTAGCAGTTATAGCTATTACATCTGGTTTAATTTCTCCCAGTGGTAAAATTACCTGCTTTGATTTTTAAGATTAAAAAAAAAAGAGATCACCTGGGTATTTGAAATATTTGCTTCCCTCTAAAAAGTTCCGTATCATATTTGTTCATGAGGAAAGTCACCCTGTCAGTTTCAGAATTGGAGGTCAAAGTCATTTTGAGAAACAGATTGTTTTTTGGTCATCAGACTTCTCTTAAAGGATATAATATTTGTCAAAACAGTAGTTATTCTCAAAAAGAATTATATTTTGTTCTTTTAGAGATAAGAAGTATTTTATTAATGCTAATTTAGTGCCATTAACAGGTAAAAATTACAAGTACTGCTTATTTTTGTTCCTATTTATTCTGTAGCTTAATAAACATAAATCCCTACAAGTTAGCAATCAATGCAATGGAACAATATATTTAAAATCATTTCAATTAAATTAACTAAGTATAATTGGGTCTTCAGAATCTTAGTCTAAATATTTTAAATATATTGTTTAAGTCTTTATACCATAAATTCCTTTACCTTCACTTTAGAACCTTATTCCAAATAAATTGAATGTATTATTTAATTCTTTATGCCAAAAATTTGTATTCTATAAATTTACAATAGCCTTGAAGAATCCAATGCCCTGGCATGTGAAAATTTTGTGAATTTGAAGAACACGTCTATTTCGTTTTATATACATAAATATCCAAAAAAGAAAAAGGCATCTTACTGCCTGAATAGAAATGAATTAATCCATCTGTTATTTTTCTCTATTTTTAGCCTTTTAAACTTTTTAATTTAACTACACTCATGAAAGTAATTTAATCAATTTATTTAAATCCGAGATATATTTTATACATATTGTAAAGCTAATTGTCTATTATATATACATAAATATATGTAATAAATAATCATATTATATGTATTACATAAATGTATATTATATAAAACTAATCTTCAAAATAGTTTCTTTTAAAAATAAATTTTGCTGGCTTCCCTGGTGGCGCAGTGGTTAAGAATCTGCCTGACAATGCAGGGAACACGGGTTCGAGTCCTGGTGCAGGAAGACCCCACATGCCACGGAGTAACTAAGCCCATGAGCCACAACTACTGAGCCTGCGCTGTAGAGCCTGGGAGCCACAACTACTGAAGCCTGCGCACCTAAAGCTCATGCTCCAAAACAAGAGAAGCCACCGCAATGAGAAGCCCGCTCAAGGCAACAAAGAGCAGCCCCCTCTCGCCGCAACTAGAGAAAGCCTGTGCACAGCAACGAAGACCCAATGTAGCCAAAAAATAATAATAATAAAATTAATTAATTAAAAAAATAAAATAAAATGAATTTTGTTTATTTTTTAATTTGTGTAACAAATTTGTAGTATTTGTTGTGTAGTAGAGAAAATTTATCATTCTAAGACCATTTTCTATTTATTTTTCTAGCAATATTTTCTATCAAGAATATCTTTAAGAAAAATTTCTCCATTTCTTACCAAAAGGAAGGGAGCTTTACTTTTACCCTTTTATACATGTATATTATGACTATATTTTTCATTTTTTCTGAATTTCTCGAAAGCATTATTTTCACATTGCCTTTTCCTTTTCATCATCCAATTATAACTAAATCTCTTAAAATTTCATATCTCACCTATCACTCTAAAAGAATCAAAATAGTTATCTAAAGAGAATTCAATGTCCTTCTCATTGCTTATTGAGTGGCTTTTTTCCTCAGTTGTCTTTTTTTGCCTACGCTTTTGCACCTTTTGATAATACAGTTCATTCTATCTAGTTTTGGAAAATTCCTTGGGCTGTGGTTTCTGTAATGGTTGAAGTCTCATTCCTAACTCTGGCTGTTCCTGTTTCTACCTACCATTTCATATTCTTCTGCTCTGTAATTGGTACCATTCTCCAAAGCTCTAAACAGACCACTTTCTTTCTCTCTGGGTGGAAGTGTATGCAGTGGGTTATTGTTCTGAGATAATAATTAATGTTGTATACATTTTTCCTTCTAGGATTGCCACCTACTGGCTTGACTGGCTCTGTAGTCCCCTTATAAGGAGCTTGAAATCTCCATTAGCTACCACCACACCCTGTTACACACTGTAGAAGCATTCACTCATTTCAATCAGCTTCTTGGCTCTTGTAGATTTTTGAGGTCATGACTTCTGCACTAAGGGACTGAGTCATTTAGATGCTTCAGAAACACTCCTGGCCACAGGGCAACACAGAAGCAGCAAGGAGAAGTTCAAAAGTTCAGTGTGGGAGATTGGGGGAGGGGTGTGTGTCTCAGTGTCAACCTATGTGGACAAACACCCTCCACTCTTCACTGATTAAAGTCTCCCTATAATCCATGGGATATGAGACCTTTAACTAGAAATTAAATTATTATTAGGAGAATACAGATGGATATATCGATACTTGTGGTGAAAATCAGCATGACTAGACCAAGATTTGTACCTTCTAAATACATTTCTAATGGTGTTTTTTAAAATTATGTTTGCAGAGAGAAGGCTCCAAATTGGATTCCTAGCTTTAATCTCTCTCCCAGTTTGAGATGTAAATTTCCAGTTTCTTGTAGGACTCACTCTCATTGTGTCCGAAATGCTCATTTGCCTCACAGAGCTGTTCTTCCTTCTGCCCTTTACCTCTGTCAGTGGGAGCACTGTTCTCAGAGTCCTCCTTGTTCAACTGGAAGTACTCTCTGTTACTTTCTGTCACTCTGCACATCTCACCAGTCACCATGTCTTATAATACTTCATTACAACTTTTTTTTTTTTTTTTTTGCGGTATGCGAGCCTCTTACTGCTGTGGCCTACCCCGCTGAGGAGCACAGGCTCCGGACGCGCAGGCCCAGTGGCCACGGCCCACGGGCCCAGCTGCTCCGTGGCACGCGGGATCCTCCCAGACCGGGGCACGAACCCATGTCCCCTGCATCGGCAGGCGGACTCCCAACCACTGCGCCACCAGGGAAGCCCATTACAACTTTTTGAATTTACACCTTTTCTTTTTATTTTCTCTGCTCTACCCTAGCATAAGTCCTTCCCAAGACTACTGAAATCACCTCCCTACTCCTTATCATGAACTATTCCCCTCCAGCTATTCTAGGTATAGATGCAGAGAACTATTCCACAGGCACAATGTAATATATCATGTAAGCATCTTCAATGGCTCTTCTTTTCCTCATGGACAAAAGTCCAGATTTCTAGAGATGACATTAAATCTTCCATTATCTGGTGAAATCATCTATCAGGTTCTTTTCTCATAATTTCCTTTCTTACGCTGTATTATAGCAGAAATGTATTATGCAATGTAAATGGAAGTATCCTAAGTTTTTGTGTGTTTTACTTTTTTGTACAGTGTTCCCCTAGCCTGGTATGATCTTATCTTGTTATCTGCTGGTAGAAATTTCATCCATCAACCAAAAGTCACTTCTCTGCAACTGCCTGATAATCTGAAAGCTAAAAGTAAACTCATCCTTCCTTCATGATTCCTAAAACCTTGTCTTCTTGCTCTAATGATTACATATTCTGAGGGATATTACAGTTGACTTTGAACAACACAGGGGTTAATTTATAGTCGGCCCTCCCCATTCTTACCTCTTATCTGAGGTTCCTCGGCATCCTCAGATTCAACCAACCACAAACCCTGTATTAGTGTAGTATTTTCCATTCAGAGGTATCTGTCTATAAGTGGACCCATACAATTCAAACCCATGTTGTTCAAGGGTCAATTATATAGTATTTCCGAACTTTTCTCTTCCTCCTATTTTCAAAGGCAAGCTGTTGCAGTCGAAGGCTGTGTCTCTTTACCTGTATAAGCACCACAGGGCCTAGTATAATGCCTCACACAAAGTAACTGCTAAACAAACCTTTGTATCTTCATATTCATAGAGTCAAAACTTCAAATTTATTCATGTCTCCCCCAATTACTCTACTTTTAGGAAAATAAATCAATTACCAGAAAACAAACATAACATAAAATTTAATATAACTTCCCTTCCCTTCTTACCACTTCTTGCAACATACAAGTAAGTTTTTAATCTGGTACACCATGACCATCTGCTTAAACACCTTCCCCACTTTCAGCAGTGATATTCACAAAGACACTCTCACTGTAAGATTCTTTGGAAATGTTTCTGTTATGAATCATCAACTCTAAGGAAGGCTGAAGAGTAAAATAATGCATTATAGAAAGATTTCTGTAACAGTATATGAAATAAAATTTGCCATAAAACTAACTAGACACAGGCAGACTCTGGAAAACAACATCCCTATAAAAAATAATAGAATGATGTTGTTTTTCCTAAAGGACTTTATAGGCATAATTCTATATATTGATCTAAATAACTAAGTCATTGAGAAATTTGAATCCTTGGTGCCATCCACAAACTCAGATTGAGACAGTCTCCAAGTGTGTTGAGGAGACTGTTTCTGGAGTTGAGTTGACAGAAAGGGAAACATGAGATTTGCTTAGGAGAAAATTTTAAGCTTTTACCATTATGACTAATGTCTGCAGAAATCTGTATAATGAATAGGAATAAAACTAGAATATTTTTCTAAAAATTGTATCTCTGTTGAAATGGAAATTTATTATTATTCCAGTAAATATGTATTTATGTGCTTAACAGATATGTATTGAATTTCCAGTATCAACATGGTAATACAAAGGCAGCATGGCATCTGATCTCACAGGGCTGAGTTAATTGGAGGAATGGATACATAAAAAGAAAATGCACACAACTGGATTAAAATTATGATGAAGAACGAGGGCATAGTGGCCCATGAAAGAATAATGGTGTTGACCTTTAAATCATGTTGCCAGAGAATGCCTCAATTAAGACAAGATGTAGAAGCTGCTTTCTAAGGGAAGATGAATGCAAAGAAGAATCTTAAGACAAAGAGAACAGCGTGTGCTGCTGTCCTCATGTCTGAAATGCGTTGACTTTCTGAAGGAACTTGAGGTTGGTCACTGAGGCTAGAGTACTATTTAAGTGAAAGTAGCACAGGTTGAAAGGTGGAAATTCCTCTCCCCCAGCAAAGCAGTTGCGTAAATCAAATAGTGTCACATCTCTGCTTTAAATGTCTTAATGGGTTCCTCATGCATTTCAAAAAATTCCAAAGTTTTCACCATGACCTGGGTAGCCTCAAGTGTTCTGGCTTCTGTTTGCCTTCTTGTGACAGACTCTTCCTTTCCCTACTGCTCTTCGGTTATGTTGTTGTCCCTCTGCCACTTCCTAGAACTCTCCAGACTCATTTGCAGTTTCTTTTTCCTGTGCCAAGATCCTTTTTCTAAAAATATTTTTATGGAGGGGATGTTTCTTTATAAATCTGGCTTGGACTTCCCTGGTGGTCCAGTGGTTAAGACTCAGTGGTCCCAATACAGGTTCAATCCCTGGTCGGGGATATAAGATCCCACATGCTGCGTAGCACAGCCAAAAAAAGAAAAAGAAAAGAAAAAATCTGGCTCTTTTCCTTTTTTTAGTTCTCAGCTCAAATATCACCTCCTCAGAGGGCTTTTTCCTCAAGCACCCTTTAATAATCTATCACAACCTTTTATTTATTTCCTTCCTATAATCTGTGCTTGTCTATTATCTACTGTACATCTTCTATAATGTAGGCTCCAGGATGGTAGGTACCATATTTGTCTTCATCACTGTACTCCAGCGTCTGCACATGCCTAGCACATAGTAGCTTAGCATATAATAAATAGTTGTTGAAAAAATGAAGAAATGACTATTTGAATAAAAGAAATGACATTGGAGGAGCAGGGCTATTTAAACAATCAAAAAGAATGCAGATGTTTTTCCTAAGTATAATGGAAATTCAAAATTGGTTATAAAGAGGTGACTGAAATTATATTATATGTATATAATTTATCAATATATTTTTATCAATATATAATTTATCAATACATATATTGATAGGAAAATTCTGAAGGCTCTGTGACAAGATGCTTAGCGTGGGACAAGAATGGAAGCAGGGGACACATCAGGAGGCTACTGCAGTGGTCTAGATCAGAAGCAGAAAAAGTCATAGGAGAGAGTGTTTGCAGTGAAAAGGGAGAGAAATGGATCATGTTGACCCAGTGATCACCTGGATCAAAGTGTGGAGAGCAAGAAAGAGGTACCAAGACTGGCTATAATCCTGAATGGGTAAATGAATAGGTGCTGGTGTATTCAACCAAATTTGGAAGGCAGTGGAAGGATGAGGCAATCAGGAGACAATAAAAAGATAAAATTTGAATATTAAGTTTTGAGATGTGTGTGAGACTCTTATTGGAGAAGTTTGGCTGTGAAGGGTGATAAAAAAATAAGGAAGTAGTTGGCAGAGATGTGGGGCTAGCAAAGGTGATGTTGACAAATAACATCTTCTAAATTTCCTTGATGATAAAAATCCCCTGGCGTTCTTATCAAATGTCCAAATTCCATTTCCCTTTCCTGCAGATTCCAAATTAGTAGCTTGGGTTAGACGTTGACATTTGTGCATTTAATAAGTTCTCCTGATGATTCTTGTATTAGGGAAATTTGAGAAACAACGTAATAACAGACCATATTTTTATGGCAATAATCTTGCAGAAATAAAGAGCCTGCATATGCAGGAGAGAGAGAAAGAGCCTGGGTATGCAGGGGATAGAGAAAGAGAGAGAGAAAGGATTTGGCTCTGACACTGAAAGGACACTTCCTCTCTTCTAATTCGAGGTAAGAAGAACTTTCCTCTCTTGTAATTAGAGGAAAAAAGAACAAGATGGATGGGTGCAGGCGCCAGTTTGTTTTTGTTTTGCTGCTGGAATTTCCCATCTGATGGCTTGTATTTTCTCAATAAAGCATGTGGCAAGGGCATCACTGGAAAATTAAAGGGGAAAGGGAATGAGTTTAATCAGTTATGAAAAAGAATAGAATAATCGTTGTCAAAAGTGGGAAAGCAAATTTTCTAAAGAAAAATAAGATCTCTTGAGATTGTTGCATGGTAATTTGAGGTTGTTGTAAATAAATTTATAATAGCACAATCTGCCCACTGTGTATTTTAATGGCAATAAGTAAATATATAAACACAATTTCTAAAACTTTTAGATTTAATGAATTAAGATGGGTGGCACTTCTTAGAAAAATAGTTTCCCTAAAATTGCATGTTTTGTGACAAAATACAGGGGATATATTAAAGTATTAAAAAATACATATTAGGATAAAAATATTCAATGTACTTCAATAAGAATGGAATAGTGAATGGAAAAAAATTTGAATACGAGGGTATATCCTCACATAATATGATCTGATATTAAGAATTTTCCCACATAGAATTGGATTTAAATATCTCTTGATCATATTACATGAGTTAGTCTTTATATTGATATTGATCCTATGGAAATGCTTTGAATGCTCTTTTATGATATGGAAAGAATTGAAAAGATGTTCTTTTTTGCTACGATTGCTATTGAGTAAAGATCAAAAGAAATGGCTTCAGGGTGCAAAATGAGGACCATATGTCCCAGGAAGGGCAAGTTTGTTATCCTGTTGGTTGTTAAACTGTCAGGTGGATTTCCAAAAAAGCCTGTACAGTCTGTCTCTGAAATTTAGGACAGAGATTCATCCTTGCAGGATAAGTTATCAATAGTTTTACCTACTGAATATATATTACTAAGTTCAATATTAGTGACCCCCCCTAAAAGTTACTTCCAACAAATAATCTATGATTCTTATATACTGATATTAAGACTTTGATTCAAATTTTCTTTATTCATCTTATTCAAATGTAATGTAAAAACTGGATCATGTATGCTCAGTATAATTGTTCCTATTAAGGTAGAAAAATTATATACTCTATTATAAGTGCATTAGCAAGTGCTCTATCAATTTGAAAGTCACAACTCTTGATAATTGTCAGTAAAACCAACAGATGTGCATAAAAGAAACAAGAAAAGAAAACTCCTATAAGGGATTATATTAAATCTTTTACACATGAGTCACTGTAAATCATCATTATGTAGTATGTATACATATCACTTAATACTGTGGAGTTTTGTGCACAGTAGGTGTAGTTCCTTTACTAAAACTCTGTAATTTTCCTTTAAGAACACACATCATCAAAATGTAAAAGCACTCTTTTTCACTATGTGTACAATGAGAATATAATTGACATTTCTTAAAACCATTAAGACAACTCAATGATTCTTACCACGGAGAATTACGCATAAAGTCTAATGGACATTGTGCATTCAGGGCTGCCTTATGGCTATGATGTGTTGACATTTGTATGGCTGTCCAGGAACACTGACATTATTTTAGTCTTAGTTTTATCCTTCACAGTGTCTAACAAAGTAATTGGCACACGATATGGGTTAAACACATTTTTTTAAATTAAGTCAGGGAAAATTGCATTTCCCTAGCCAGTGCGATGGTTTGGAGGCACTGTTATTATTTTTGAAACTTTATTTTAAATGAGGAATAAATCAGGACTTTGCTAGAATCCCCCACTACTCCAGGAGATTTCCTTTTTTTGTTTGTTTTTTGTTTAAATAGGAGAGAGTGAAAAGGAGCTATGTGTCCAGGGTTTCTATTGTCCAAATACTCAAGCCTGAATGTATACATGCTTCTGGTCAAGATGGAAGTTAAAAAATTCCAGAATGTTATCATTATCATTAAGTAGCATGAAATTTCCTCCTGAAAGTTTAAAAAGGAAAAGAAAACACATCTCTCTAATCTTGAGGAATATAAGTACCAAAGTATGCAGCTGGGGAAGTGGAAGAAACAAATTAACATCTTGGAGATAGAAAATACATTCATTTCAGAGTGAGTGCAAGATGCAAAATCAAATGTGTCACCTTGCTGCCGCACTGGTGATGATCTTCAGACTGCCTGGGTTCCGGATAAGCTTGTCCAGAATGCTGACAATCTGCTCAAACTTGGGTCTGTTGTTTCTGTCTTTCTGCCAGCAGTCCAGCATCAGCTGATATAACGCAGCTGGGCAGTCCATGGGGGGCGGCAGTCGATAGCCCTCATCCACAGCTTTAATTACCTGTGTGAGAGGCAAAGTTTCCAGAGACTTAAGAGTTGGAATTTCTTTTACTTCTTCATGGGCAGGTCACACTTATATGACTATTTCAAAGTTAAGTGAAAAAGTGTTCATTTTAAATTTCTTAAAACGATAGCAGCTTATTAAATAAATATTATCCATGTCTGAAAATATATAAAGGAAGATTGAGGCAGAGAAAGTGGATTTAGGAAAGAAAAGTTTATAAAGTAACTTTCCAGATTAAAATAAAAAGAAATGTTCTATGATATAGGAAATTCAGTAATTTATAAAGAAATTATTATTTGGTAATACAGATTTCTATGGAAACTATACATGAATGAATGAATGCAGAAAAAATTACCACAGATTTTAGTTATATCACAGTTCAAATGGTACCTCTCAAATCGTAGTAAGTTCTTTTGGTAAAAGCCCACGTGCTGCACAGCTAACTGACTATTAGTCCATTCACACTTTTAAATCATGTAAAGTCATGATTTTCAAACTCTACTGTGTATCAGAATCATCTGGAGGACTTATGAATATGCAGATAACTAACCACTGATTCCATAGCTCTGGGGAAAGGCACGATAATTTGCATTCCTACAAATTCCCAGGCCATGATAAAGCTGCTGGTCCAGAGACCACATTTTGAGATCCTCTGATACAGAAAGAATTTGGAAAATAGAGATGTGGTAAAGAGAGTCTGATTTTCCCAGTACCATTATAAAACATGGCTTGTTTGAAGAAGTTCAGAAAGGTTTTTATATCCAAATACATTAAAAGCAATTTTATATGTGGTGAGTAGGAAATGACTAAAAGCATCTCAGCTTTCCTTCTTATGTGTGTCTTTGAGATCATGCTCACAGTTTCTGGCTAAGCATAAAAAAACATCTCCAAGTGCTGATCTCACATGCCAATAGCATCCTTTCACTAAGCATTAGCAAAACATGACTTATAAAAACAAAAATCCTTTTGAGTTGTAATAGAAAGTTAAAGATTATTTTCTCTATCCAGAGACTTCAATTTGTATAACTAAATTCATGTGCAAGTTTAATACACTATGAGAAACAACATGCTAGTGATTGGTTGTTTTGTCTGACTTTGGGAAATACTATATTTAAGTAAACAAAACGTTGGCCCAGATGCATTAATTAAGTCTACAAAGGATGGCAGACATGTGTATCTTACTAATGTTACATTGAAACAATTTTGTAGCAAAAATACTTCAAACATTCCCTGATATCTATTGGCTATCTTGTCAGGCACTTATTTTATAAAATTTTATTACAAATGTCTTCACTTTGTCTCATTTCTAAACCCGGGCTTGAGGGAAAAATGTAAATCCTTCAGAGCAACTCATTTGATATCTTTACAAGATTTGGAAGCAATTTCATTTCTTCTAAGTATTCTGTTTCAATGTCACAAACAGGGAGCCACCTGGTTTCATTACGCTCCACTTCCTTGCACAGCTTGATCTCTTAATCTGAACCCATAACTCATAGACTACAAATACTTACATCCTGATTGGACATCTCCCAGTATGGTCTCTCTCCATAGGACATCACCTCCCAGAGAACAATCCCATAACTCCATACGTCACTGGCTGATGTGAATTTACGGTAGGCTATAGCTTCTGGTGATGTCCACCGGATTGGGATCTTCCCTCCCTTGCAATATAAAATCGTATATACATACATGATCAATGACTAAAACATATAATATACGTTACCATCTGAAATCTGACTGAATTTGTCAGGGTATTTCTTTTCTGAAATGGAATGCGGGTTTCTTCTGATATATCTTGATATTCTTCTATTTTAATACCAAGGAGTGAGTGGCATACTATTTACTGCAATATTTTCTCAATCAATTTGGGAAGATTTTGAAATGATGAAAGAAAAAAACATTTGAAAATTGCTAAAATGTTGACATTTTATGTCAATTATGGCACATTTATCAGACATCTGTAGCAAAACAACTTGAAGTAGATATGCTATATATTAGAATTGAACGAGGTATCTCAAATCAACCTTTATTGATTTAACATACATTTATGCATGAACAAACCACCTTAGAGCAGAATGTGAATTAAGTTAATATTTGTAAGGAACTTACACCACTCCTTGATACTCGTAAGTTCTTAAAGGTATTTGTTAATTAAATAAATTCAAAATAAATTTATGTATCTAAAAAACCTCTCTTCACATACATTAATCAATCATCTTAATTAATTTACTCAGTGCCTCACTCCATCATTAACCACTGAAGTCCCCTCCATGTACTAGGTAAGCACCATATGAGCTAGAAAGATATCATAATTACATTCTGAAAACGTATAGTCTAGAGGAGAATATTGCTTCTATGAGTTATGGGAGATATAAAGGTATAACTCCCATAGAATTTGTTCTCAGTTTAATAAATACATTTAATAAAGATGTGCTGAGTAGCAACCATATGGGAAGTATTATGCTAGTCACTTTGGGTGAGACAAATATAAATAACACACTGGTCCTTCTGTTTGAGAAATATCAAGCAAATAGGAATGATAATTAGTTGCTGGAAATAACTAAATGCAGAAAGAAATAAGTATTTAACACTTTGCTTCTCAAACTGTACAATGCATATGAATCATCTTGGGCTCACTCTGATTAAAATGGAAATTCTGATTCAGTAGTTCCAGAATGTAGGCAGGGTCTGCATTTCTAACAAGCTCCAGGTAATGCTGGGGCTTTTTAGAATTGCAGACCCTGCCTACATTGAGTAGGAAGATAGTAGTGGAGACTGCTGTGCCGCAGAGCATGGAGCCGAGATTCTCACTAGAGAAACTGAGGAGGTCACATATGAATTGAGCCTCATAAGGTACATCAATTTTTGATACAACAAAAAAAGGGATGGATGTTCCAAAGAATTCACATCATCAAAATTTTATGCCATATTCATCAAAGTGTGTTCTATTGACATTGTATCTCATTGCACTTCACTGGTTCTTAAGTAATGTTCAAGGGTGACAATATATTGCTTTAGAGAAATGGATTGGCAATTTGGGAGGTAAACTATTAAACCTTATTATGCCTGAATTTCCACATCTGTTATTTGGGAAAGTAACAGTGCTGGTTCATAGCACTGTTGTGAGGCTAAATGACAAATTTCAGTAAAATCTCTAGCGTAGTTCCTGGCACACAGTAAAGCCTCAAGAAACATCAGCTTAATACTACCATACTCTGAGGGAAATAGCATAAATCAAAGCACAGAGGAGGAAAATATATGTTCTGGAAAAACGGTTTCCAGGGTGATGATACTACAGAGAGTGTGGAGGCATGCAGTAGGAGAGGATGGGAAAAGGTCGAATTGGGATTTAATCACGGGTACATTGAGCAAGTGTTATCCCGTAGAGGAGAGTGGTATATGTGATTGGAACTATCTCAGTAAACTTGACACTTTTCTTCGATGTTTTCACACAAGTGAGCTCTTCAGAAAGAGTACTGCCAGGAGATCTTTAAAGGGCTTACACTGGGTTTTGAAGGATGCACGAAACTGTAGAGAAGTAGGCACAAAAAGGAGGACTGAGCACAGCCTTCTTGAGAAGGTAGCAACCTAAGGGTCATCCATGATTTATACCAGTGCAGTAAAATCAGGTTGGAGAGACGGGAGCTAGACCAAGAGGGTTTTGGGAGTTGGTGGGAAACACTACAGAGCTCAACGTGCACTGGAGTAAAGATTGTCCAAAACCAGAAAAACAGAATAGAAAACTCTATGGAGATGAGAGGGCATATGGTCTTAGAAGTTGCCCCTTTCTTTTCTCTCTCACTTACACTCACTCATTCATTCTCTTCTTTATAGTTTGTATATTTTTTCAACAAAAATTTAAAAGATACTTTTTCATATTTAAATTTGGAGAGTCTTTTTCCTAGCCTAATATTGCCCTTTCTCTACCAACATATTCAATGTTAATAATAATATTTTAAAAAAACCAAATTAACTTAATTGTACCTGCAGAGTCCAGATTTGGGTCTTAAGGAATCAGTATTTCAAATACTACCCCATAATTGTGATAAAAACAGAACTACACATGTGACATTTAACTATTATAAATCTATTCAGGATGCCAAATGGAATCATTGCGCATACATTCTTTCCCTTTTAAAGTACTCTGAGAATTAACAGAAGTCAAACAAATTGTACTCATGGGGCAAAGAAAAGATGATATTTTAAAATCTCAGCTGAATGTCTTATCTCTGCTACAGACACTTTGCCATTTCCTTTCCTTTGCCCAGAAACAAATTACTAAAAGCATAAAAATGGCACTAAAACAAAGAAAGAAAGAGAGAGAGAGAGAGAGATAAAGTAAGAAAGTCCTTTCCATGTTGAAAACTTTGCATCTATTTAGTAAATATAAGGCACAGATACGTGTCACCTTATCAAGATTCCTTGAAATAAAAATACAGATATTAGGAAAAAACCCAAAACCAATAGATTGATGACAACCATGAACAATAAGCTCATTTTCTGTGTTTTACTTCAACCAGGATTACAATGGTACATGCTAAAGTTGTTTCATCTTCAGTGCTTTACCCCTGTTTTCCAGAGAGGACAGCCTTGACATTGAACATATTTTTTTTTGCGGTACGTGGGCCTCTCACTGTTGTGGCCCCTCCCGTTGCGGAGCACAGGCTCCGGACGCGCAGGCTCAGCGGCCATGGCCCACAGGCCCGGCCGCTCCGCGGCATGTGGGGTCTTCCCAGGCTGGGGCACGAACCCGTGTCCCCTGCATCAGCAGGCGGACTCTCAACCACTGCGCTACCAGGGAAGCCCTGAGCATATTTTAATAAAATGTCTAAAAATAGTGAAATACTGAAAAGGGTTTTTTTTTTTAATTTGTTTTTAGGAAGAACATAGCTACACCTATGTCGAAGGAGCTTGGAAAGAATCTCTTCACTGGTGGTTCTGCATACAGACATAATGCCATTGGAGGGACCTCTGATGCCATAGCCACACCCATCTCTTTAGCGGGACCTTCACTCTTTCAATTCTTGACTAAGATCCGTGCAGTGTGTTTTCTAATGAAGCACATGGTTACAGATTCATGCAAATTATTTCCAGAACCATTTTCCCATCAAATGCTGTCTATTTGCTATGTAAATCTTGTTAAAACATTGTTTCAAATGCACACAGTGGCAGAGTCCATGCCACTCTCTCATTTTGTCACAGCTTACCCTTCCCCCTCCCCATATCCTCAAGTCCATTCTCTAGTAGGTCTGTGTCTTTATTCCCGTCTTGCCCCTAGGTTCTTCATGACCTTTTTTTTCTTAGATTCCATATATATGTGTTAGCATACAGTATTTGTTTTTCTCTTTCTGACTTACTTCACTCTGTATGACAGACTCTAGGCCCATCCACCTCACTACAAATAACTCAATTTCGTTCCTTTTTATGGCTGAGTAATACTCCATTGTATATATGTGCCACACCTACCTTCATCCATTCATCTCACTCAGGTTTTTAATCTAAGCTTCCCTCTGGCTCCTCACTGCATCAAAGCTTGAGTTGCCGCCCTTATAGGAAAGCATAAGGAAGGGGGAGATTTTGATTTTTTTTTCCCATTTTATTCCAAACATGTTATTCTGAACACATAATGAATGAATAAGTGGCATTCAACCAGCTCAACAACTAAGCCAGTTTGCAAAATTAAATGTTTCCTTACCTAGAAATTTCCACTGATCAACTTTTTAGTGTATTAGTCTTTTTCTTAGTGGCTGGGCTCTGTTCCAGGTCACTGTTTAGTGAGTTCATATACTTAAAAGTAAATATATTTATTTTAATTACAAGAAGAAAACTCTTAGTTTATATTTTCCCATATGATATCCATACAACGCATTCTAAATGAACAACGCATTCTAAATAATTGAACTCATTATTTAGAAGAAAGTGTAAATGAACAAGTATTGTTTGCCTTTACTCAATACTGTTATTGGAATCCCTAGGTAATTAGCTTTTAACCCTAGAATTTTAACCCTGGAACATTTAGCTTTCTCATTAGATGACTTTCATTATCTGCTTCCAGGTGTTTTAGACTGATTGGTTTTGCTCTGGGAATGAAGTGACAATCATATTCAAGACTCTCCTCCTGCCCCTAGCCAGCCGTCTTGGAAATGGCACCATCCATCACTGGATGAGGAAGGGAATAAAGATGACTGAGGATTATTCATTATTATCTAGGGATTCTTTTTGTCATTGGCAATAGATTTATAATATACATAAAGCAACAACTAAAGTGTCTAATCTTTAATAGAGTACTCAATAAATGTTTTGCCCTTTCTTCCATTCCAATTCCCTTCAAATAGCACACTTTTACTATTCATGTAAAGAATTTATTAAATGAAGATATAAGGGAAAGCTCATTGCCAACTACAAAGTATTAGTCAAATTTATTATTCGTTGCTAAAAATACATCAGAGTAAGAAGAGTTTTGTAATTTATTTTACTTTTTCCATGATCAGTAAACAACCAGTCACTCTGGTTCAAATGAGAGAAAAATAAACCAACATATTCGTAATACACGCTTAATTCGAAATCAAACTACAGGAGAGATTCCAAGTTCATAATATTATTATAGAGTTTGAGGCAGGGTGAGTGCACCTATTATCACAGACTCTTTAAATTCAACATTGTAGTTTAAAATTCTTTATATTCAAAACTAGTAAAATAAATTCGAGTAGTAGCTTTTGTCCTATACATTGCCGTAAATAAAATAAGTGTGCCCAAACTATCATTTGAAATCATAAGGCTATGAGAGGCTGAATACCACCAAAAATTTAATAAATATTTTTAATCTATGCACATGAATATTACTCCATTCCTTTGTAGGATGAAGCTAAGTAAAATGTTAAAACATCAAAATAATTATGCATAAGTGATACTCACATGCTGGCTGAAAATATGGACATATTTATCTGCTAGGTGAATGTCTATTCATGAGTTTACACCCATGACATTTTAATAAACGCAATCAAAATATCAAAAGTAAAGTGATCACGTTTAATATTTAAATCTTTGAGTGGAAACGAACGATAACTTTCAAGTATTATATCAAAAGCAAATGAGAATAAAATTTAACAAGAATAAAAAGGTGTACTGTTTGTTACATTATGTTTGCTAGCCTGAAGTTCAACATTCTAGGAGACTTGTTGGCAGATGGCTAGTCTGTTGCATAATTTTTCACAAATGGCAATGTATTCCACATTATCCCCTGCAACTTGCAGTCCAGTGTGGACAGGAGAAATTGTAAGTACCTGAGAGAGATATTTGATCCCCACTCTCTCATTCTTTCCACATTCTTTATACATGTTGGGTAACTTTAGAATAAGGTCTCTATATAGTAGCACTATTGACATTTTACACCAGATTAATTCTTTGCTGTAGGGGCTGTCCTGTGTATTGCAGTATGTTTACTAGCCTCTACCCACTAGATTATATCAGCATCCTTCCAATTGTGACAGCCAAAATATCTCCAGACAATATCAAATATCCCCTAGGGAGCAAAATCATCCCTGTTCGAGAACTACTGCTTCAGATTGTTTGTGACAAATCCTGATCAGCAAGGGAAAATGATTCAAAGAGGTCCAAGATTTAACTGGATTTTATGTAGACTAAGTGGAATTCTTTCTTTCTTTCTTTATTTAACCATTAGCACACTTTCCATGGATATTTTCATTCCTGTTCTAGTCTAAAAAAGGGCCAAGTTCATTAGAGCTAATCTTCTGATATGTGGATTTTGGTAAATATAATAGCACCTCTTTGAGATTTTTCCCTCTATTTTTTGTTTTCTTTTCTTTTCTTCTTTTTCTCTTGCTTTCTCCCTTTAATTTTTTTGAAACAGGGATCATTTTCTATTGCTAGGAAAACTTAAATTAAGCATCAATTTCTTTGTTAGATGGAAGCATCAATAACCAAAACTTTTGGTAAGAAATAGGGTTTTCCTACAAGAGAAAATGCTATCTAAGGCTACAAAACATAAATATCATTGACATAGTGAGACATTGGATAAGAGACCTAGAGGGCTCAATTTGGCTCTGAAATAAGGGTGAAAGAAGAAGCTGAGGCCCATAAATTTTAATTTAGTCACACTTCACGATAACTCTCTCTGCCTTCAAGCTGAGCATCTGTAGATCTGAGACTATCCAAATAAAATAAATTGAATATACAAGAGTCTGACTCATTAAATTTCCTACAAGTAATGTATTGCAGAATTTATTTATACTTCTGCTTCTGATTGGACCACAAAAATTCCTCTTCCTTCCCCACCTCCCACCCCAACAAATTTAAGCCAACATTGCTTGACTTATATTTTCTTCTTTTTCACATTCAGAAATTGCTTTTTCAGTTTATATGTGTAGAGGGCATTTTAAAAATTTAGATGTTTTCCAAAAAACTGCCAAACATATCCTTCAATGAGCTATCCAAAACTTTGGATTTGATGAGACAAATGGTGTCATTTGGTATACTGCCTTCTTGCCATAGTAAAACTATTCTAATACAACTGTTATTAATGAGCTAAAACTTTGAAATCAGTTGGCAATTGAAGTTTTGGTTGGTAAAATGCTCCTAGGTGTTCAGAAAAGTAAAGCGCCAGATACTCTAAAAATAATTTATGAAGATGTGTTTTTTACAATATTTTAACAGATCATAAAATGAAGCATTTACTTAAGGTGGTCTCTATGTCTGTATGTAAGCTCCCCAGATATTTACATATTTGAGAAAAGTCTCCAGTTGCCTGGAGCAAGCCCAGATTCACAGCATATGGAGTGTTTCTAAAACTTCAATTGCAGAGGGACCTCCAGTTCAAACTCAACAGAATCAGAAGCTAATGCTTGTTCCCCATATTTGCAATGCCAAACCCAGAGCCAGTTCCTCCCAGTGCTGATGTCACATCTATGACAGTCAGTAATTGGGGGTCCAGGGGGATTTACGGTCACATGTTCCATTTGGATTCTTAAGTTTAGTAGGAATTAGGAGTTGTCATTTCTAGGCTTAGCTTTGACTCTATTATCTATTTTTTGCCAAGTTTCTTAGCCTCTCTGTGCAGATATCTTATCATTCATAAACTGAGGGTCATGGGAAACATAAAACTTGATTTTATGTTCAGTTTCATCTATCTCTAACAGCTGTGCTAACTTATAAACCTTTGCTCTTTCAACTTTCAACTTTCTATCTTAAACGTACAGAAATATCAAGGATGCTGACATTTTTAATGTTAATTATTTTGGCTCTTGTTTAGTCCAAAGATGATCCTAACTTTGGACTAAACTGCATATCTATTGGCTGTAATATCTGGATTTACTTCCATAGAATTCTTACAGAAAAGTTAAAGGAGAATAAAAGGGCACAAGTAAAGATACTAGGGATTCTCTGGGCAGAGGCATTATGTAATTGCTAAACTCTAATCCAGGAGTAAAGTAGTACAAAACCTTGTTCACTTTGTCCAGAAACAGCAGTTAGAGGAGGAATCACAAAGTAAACATGTTCTTGGAAGATCCTGCAATTCAGTTCTCTAAACTTAATGAATTTAGACAGTTTAAATGAGACATTTGGCTAAAAGCCCTGAATTTTTCAGGTGCTTAACTGAAGTCAGCTCATTCACTGTGGGTTAGGGGGCTTCAAGTCTTGAGTTCTAAAGAAAAGGAGTGTAATTGCTGAAATCTCTGGACATTGAGCCCTAGTATCTTATGTCTGCCCCAATTTTTCTCTGATTATATACACAAATCTCTCCTTACTGATTTAGGAAATGCTTTGCTGATCCATATTTCACATTGCCTGCCTGTGAGCTCTGTCAGGTCATAGTTAGAGTGACAAAGGACTTCGGAGAGTTTATCTTAGTAAACCCAGAGTAATTGAGTGTTTAACCTGGAGGCAAATATTGGCTTCTCAGGTTAGAAGTGGAACTATAGAGATAAATCATTTGACTAAAGGATTTAGGATCTATCGTCAGGAAGTAAACTTCATTCACTGCAGACAACAGTAGACAACAAGGTGAAGGGCAATCCAAGAAGACTCCCAGGGGAAGCATCTGTTCTAATTCCCAGTAGTTCAAATCTAAAAGTCATTGAGAGAATTGTTCCAGCAGATGTTGACTGCCACAAGAGATCAGAGACAGATGATCTCTCAGGTAGCAAAAGTCAGTACTTTGAACTTCTGAAATTTTTCAACATTCCATGAGACACTTAAGAATTTCTTAAAAGTCTTCACCTTGTGTTCTAAGTAACTCTATGGCTATCCAGGAAATAAAATACAAGTAACTTTTCTGTTACTTTCAGAGTCAAATAATACAATATAAAATTAGGTCATCTGATGTATAATGTATATCTTCAACAAAAACAATGAAAAACTTTAGGGATAAGACTAAACATACAGCCTAATATGGGTACAGCTCTTTTCAAAGTTCAAAGAGGTTTTACATGTTAAACCTTGTGTTTTACATATACTGAATTCCTACTTTATTTTTTAAAGGTTACAGAAATTCATTTGAAAGTGAATTTTTAGCACTCTGAACACAAGTTTCCAAAAAAGCCATATTGATAAGTAAATAAATCAGAAAGACCTATCTAATATAGCAGGAATACTATATATTTACAATAAAAATAATGAAACAGAAGTATTAGATTCATTCTAGTAATTAAGCAAAAATGTACATAACTTGGATAGGCTTGGTTTTATTAATATGATATTAATATGATAACTGAAAAATTAGGAAAGATAACATGATAGTTTGAGAATCTCATAAATATCTGCTGAAACAATTCTGACTAGACATAATGGCAGTGGTTTCCTTGTATGTCTATGTTAGATAAAAATTGCTTGAAATACGGGGGCAGTTCCAGAGAAATGGCTAGCAAATGAAAGGGAAAAAATCATGGGAGTGGGCCTGAACCATGACATGTAAAACTGTAGTTGAAAAAGGGTCATAGGACAGGAATGAATCAAATTATTAGCCATTCCAGGCATCAAGTAGTAAGACTGGCTTGGGAAATAATGACTGCTGTCTCTCCCAGTGCCGGAGCAGCTGGGGCTGGTCAGTGGCTTCAGGGTACATGGGAAAAGCTTCAGGCAATGTGTCATCACAAATTTGAAATGTGGGATATTCACAAGTCAACTGGAAATAATTTTAGTAAGTGATTTTTACTAAGCTTCCAGGGCTCAACGCTACAGACTGGACCAGTCACTATTTGCTTGTCTTTAAGTCTGAGTTATATCATTAATCTGACTACTTAACTTGTCTTCTTGCAAAGTGAGCCTGTTGGAATAAGAGAAATTATTAAAATTATTCCATTGAATTGAAAAATAGTTAAAGCAAATGAATCTGGCCTATTAACCTCAATATTTACATTATTTTCTCCTTCACTCTCACTAATTCTCTGTTCTAATGTCATTTTATTAGAGAAACTCTCTCTGATCGTCCTATCTACAGTAGCATCTCCCTCATACTGTCCACATTCCTCATCTTATTTCTCTGCCTTGCTATATCTTCACCTGTTTATTATGTGAAATACCACACTAGAATGTAAGCTCACGGAATCAGGGCTTTGTTTTTACCTCTGGGTCCTCAGGTCTTAGAACAGTGCCTAGTATATTGTAGGCACTCAAATATTTGTTGAATGAATGAATGAATGAATGATGCACTGCAGAGAAAACTGTTCCTGCTAGAGACTGTGTGTAATATATTTACATAGAAGCTCCTCACTCGTGTGTATCACTCCAAAATTATAGTTGTGATTTTTCTCCACATAAATCTGGATAGATTATTTTCACATGTTGAAATGTTCATGCTATCCATCTCTCTGAAATGGGTGGCTAGAAAGTATTTGATCCCTCATTAAACTTTGAGGCACCATTAACTGAGATTATAAAATCTTCTAGAGTTTTCTGATTTGGGGATATATAGCTTTACTTTGTGAAGCTACATAAGACAGAAGCTATGTACTGATCCTAAGAGACTAGAAAATGTTGACATTATTTATTTTGTGTCCAAGCTTAAAATACATTACTATATGAAGGCCACTGATTAGATATTTACTTATTGCTTTTTTTCATTCATGTGTAAATTACATATGACATATACTACTTATCAAAATACTATTATTCTCTTTTTATATCACACGTTTTTGGTATGCATAGTTTTTAGTCCTTGAGAATTCTACAGAACTAAGGCTCATACTTTCTAATATTCATATTCTTCAAGTGGAGTTATCCTGAAACAGAGTATTCAGCCACTTAGCTTTTAATCACTTGCTTTAGCCCCTTTATTTTTCTTGTCTTGCAAATGAAATTAGACAAGACAAAGCAGTAGTAGAATATTTCTGGCATCAACTTGGCATACTCACAGAGAAAAAAAATAGAATAAGTTATTATGTAAAATAAGATTTCTTTTTCCTATTACTTAACACATAATGCCTGTAATAACTTTTCATTTGGTTTTATCTTCTAAAAATTAAATAGGTTTTAATTGGCCATAGGGCAATGTGACACAAGACAGAACTTTTTTCATTCAATATAAAAATCCACTTGGCAATTACTCAGTATGCATCTCCATAATAGAAATAAAAAGAAAAATGTTAATAATGAAGAATGTAACCAAGAATACATCATTTGGTTTTCTTAAATTTCCCAGATCAGTTTATGTGGTAATTATACCCCTAAAATGAATTTGGGGACTTGAGAACAGGATTGACTTTACATGACACAGCATATAAATTAGGTAAAAGTCTATATTTTCTTTAACTTGATCCTGTTTAAAACAGCAAATTGACCACTATCATCTTGGAATTTTGGATTCCATCTATTTTAACATACAAACATAATATATGTATTCATACACACATAAAAATGCTAACTTATTAAAAGTGAAATTTCATAAGAAAAAGATTGAAAAATTATTCAGTAGAAAACAGTTCTCACCAATAATACCATGCTTCTGATAGTATAAAATAGAGCAAATCAGTAATTCAGTCCAAAAAAATGGGAAACATGCCATAATTATACTCTGAAATTCACATGATGTATAACTAAAGAGAGGTAATCCATTTTTTTGTTTGTTTTTCTCAACAACAAAAATTCTCTGATGTTTTAAATTTGCTAAATTTAAATTTAGCTAAATGCTCCAATCATATCCATCCCAAGTAAAATCCAGGGCCTTTTATGATGGTTTGCAACCTTAGGTATGTAGCCACAGGTATGCTTTCAAGACCTTTCTTCAAAACATGTTATATCACATAATACTATATCATAAGTCAGATTTTATATCATTTAATAACTACTCAAATATTTATTTAGTTTTTAAGGTGTTATCTTCCTCATAAAGTATCTATAACAGTGGTTCTCAAAGTGTTATCCAAGCATTTCTTGGTGTCCTCAAGAGCATTTCAGGGGGTCTGCAAGATTGAACTATTTTCATAGTAATACTAAAGCTTTACATCTTTCTCATTCTCATCATGTCATGAATGTACAGTCGAATTTTCTAAAGGTTACAGGATGCATAATAATATTGTAATAAAAAGTGTCAGTGTTTGGAATTTCCGTATAACTCAGTAGTGAGAAATCAAGAGAAATAACTAAAAGTGTGTATTGAAAAAAAATTCCAATTTCCTATCTAATATTCTTATGGAAAACACAAAAAAGTGTTTATTATTATCTCAGCTGACTTTTTCCTTTCAGGCATACTATTGAGGATATAAGGAAGGAAAACTCAGAGTACACTTAAGACAGTATCAAAAGCAGCAGGAGAAAATGTCTGATACATTGTTTTAAGTTGTAAGGCTAAGGGTTTTCTCAACTCCTCAGATGTCCCCTCCAGTTTAAGAATCTTTAAATACAGAATTAGTGGATATAATTTCTATTTCACTCTTCTACCCTGCCTGTCAACCACAGAGGTGTTTTAAAAATGAGAACAGCAGACACCCTACATTCATTCAGTGGCATTGAATCAAATGTCTCTCATGATTTCTTAGTGCAATTACCCTCTATCTAAAGGCAATAACTTTCAGAGGAGCAATCGGAAAAGTATAATGAATTGAGGCACTGAATGCTGATTTCTGAAATGTGTTAAGTGTGATTAAAGTAACATGACTGGTAAAGCAGATTAACAAGAATGTGTATCCAAAAAGAATGCCTTGGCACGCTATTTTAAATGGTGAACTTGTTTTTCTGAAATAAACATAATCATAGCATGCTAATTCAAATAAATAAGGCGGATGTCTAAGCTGAATAATCCTGTTTTTGGTTAGAAAAAAACCCAGACTTTACAACAACGTACTACTTTCCTTATTTATTAACTATAAGCTTATTGAAACCACAGATTTTATCTTAGTCAAGTCTGCTTCCCAAAATACTATATGCCTAAACAATTTTGAGTGATAGTATCATTTACAATCTAGTTTTAAAGATAATTTCGAAAGAGGAATTCCCCAAACATTTTGGACAATAGCAGTGTTCCTGCAGTAAGTACACATTCCCAAAAAGACAGCTTAGTATGACAACACTCATTTCATTGTTTCAGGGTCTTTGTTTAAAAAACAAAATAGAACTCCTATTACTGTATGACCATGCCTCATATTTTAGGGTAAATTATAAAATTATTGGACCAAACAAGGCTTATTATGGGAAATTAAATCAAAGATGTCTAAATTATTCTAGAAATGCAGATGCAAATTACAGCTTCTCAGAGGGAAGTCAGGACTCCCACAGATAGTTTGAGGAGTTCCAAGAAAATACAAGGATGAACACTGAAGAACTCTAATCAGCTATTTATTGGTAGTGAATGAGCCCGTTTGGTTAGTGTGGCTTTTAAGAATCTTCTGGGAATGAAGCATAAATGCAAAGATCCTATTGCACTTTTACTTCACAAAGGCTAAAGAGGAATTTTGACACATCAACATCATTCTACTAAGGTTGAAATAATCTTGTGGACCCCTTGGTCCTGACAAAGTAACAATCAGTATAAATGAAGCTCCGAAAGTTAACCGTATACAATCTCCAGAGAGCAGATGATGTAGGTTCGAATGAATCTTTCAAGTTTCTCCAAGAGAAATTGTTTCTTGGAGTATCCTAGTGCAAGAGTTCAGAAGTAACCTCCTCAAAACGTGCCACTTTGGCATATGAATTTTTTTGAGCCAAAGGCAATCAGGACCCTGCTCCTTCAAGAGAAGCTTCTGCCTCTCCCTTAACTACCTAGAAGAATTTAAATTGTCAAGGGAGGGTCCTTTCCCAGAATGAGATTACCAGAGATAAATTTCATCTGAGGGGCCCATCTGTATGGCAGGGCAAACATCTAATTACCCAACATCTACTCTTCTTATCAACTTGTGAATTACTTTCCTCCCCTTTGAAGCCTCAGGCCTTCTTTCCCACTCCTTAGCTCAAGATGGCATATATACCTCATTTTACCTTTCTGTCTTTGACCCTCTCATATATGTGAGATTCCATGCATACCAAATTAAATTTGCTTTTCTCCTGTTAATGTCTCATGTTGATTTGATTATTAGACCAGCTAAAAGAAGCTTTGAAGGGTAGAGGAAAATTCTTTCTCCCCAACACTAGAAATTAAGACTAGTATTGAGAACAAGGATGTGCTCATTTAAAGAACAGAGAGATTAGAACCTGAATGAATTACCGAAAAGTAGAATATCTCAGATAAAGGCCTTTTTCCCCAAATACTTTCTATTAGAACTGGAAATATTTCTTGAATAAGGTGATTTTTGTAACAGGGATAATGCTAGCAAGAATACTTTTCATGGAAAAAAAAAAAAAAAGAATACTTTTCATGGAGTGTGTTAATAGCTCGAGTAGTAGCAGAGGGTTATGAAGAATATCTTTAGAATGCAGAGTAGCAGTGAGTAGAATAAAAAACATTCTCTTCCAGACAACAAATATTATATATTATCATCTGTTGTGTATGTTGTCCCCTGGAGTAATAATTTAGTCATAATAATGTTTTGCTGCAGAATGGTGGCTGACTAATTTTTCTGGTGATCAGAGAAGGAGCACAAAAAAGCATTATCAAGATACCCATGTTTTGTAATTTTATCAAGTTTTCAGAGCTGTGTAGGAAGAGTCACTGTTCTAAACTTAATTCAACTAGCTGCAAGGTATACACTTTTCTTAAATTTCTCTTGCTCTTAATCTAATGAACTGTGTTCCTAAGAACAGCAACATCTTTTGCTGTTTTTTTGTTTTTTTGGGTTTTTTTGCGGCCTCTCACTGTTGTGGCCTCTCCAGTTGCGGAGCAACACTGGACCGGGGCACGAACCCATGTCCCCTGCATCGGCAGGCGGACTCTCAACCACTGCGCCACCAGGGAAGCCCAGAACAGCAACATTTTTATGCAGAACACAGTTTCTAAAAATACTTAGATTCATGAACAAAGGTAATCTGCTAGAGAGTATACCTGAAAATGGGAAATGCAAACAAGGGTAAAAGCCATTACGAGAGTTCCAACTTCTAAATCAACACGGCTAGGGATATATCTGAGACACAGAGCTTCTTTCTGTGTTTCTATCACTGTGGCTTTACTTGTAGATGAAATTCAGTCTTGCATATTGAGCTCTTTCTCAGAGTGAGATATAGTCGCCATGTGACAACCTTAGTGGCTGTTAATAGAGTTACTGAGGTTGACGACTTCTGAAAAGAATGAGAATTTTTGTTTGCTTCTTTGTTTGTTTAATCAGGAATAAACTCTTAGAATTAAACAAGAAGAAAGCAGCAGAAGCTGACTGTTTTTTTAAAAAACTGCTCATTCTCTTGGCTAGTGAGAGTATAATGAAATGGCTTCATTTACATATTGCCACTAAAAATGAAAAGTGATAACAAACTATATGTAAAACAATTAAGCAATTCATGTACCAAAATCTTCACATATTTGTCCATATTTTGACTCACCAATTTTCTAGAAATTTATCCTGAAGAGGTAATGATAGAAAGGCATGAATTATATATCAAGATGTACATCAAAGTATTGCTAATAATAGCAAAACATTAGAATTCTACCCAATTAATAGTACATTGGCTAAATAATGTACATGAATAAAATGGAGTACTATACATTATTTAATAATACTGTAAAAAAAATTTCATCATCCAGAAAATTCTATATTTTATATTTCATGTTAAAAAGGGCAGATTACAAAATGACACTGAATTTATATATAAAGAAAATACTGGATTTATTAAGTGGAAATCATTTTTCATATCAGTATACATATTATGATCTTTTTTTGTCACTATATGCAGAACTGAAAATATTTTTTATATGAAAATGCATAGAAAATATTATGAAAAGGTAAAATTAAAATGTTAAAACTGGTTATTTCTGAGTAGTGTCATTAGCCGTGATTATCATATTTTTATTTTTAAAAATTTCTTCCATAAAATAATTTCTCTGAAATAATAATATGTCAAAGAAATTTGCCAAAAACATAAGAAGAAATAATCAAATGCACTTTGAATCAAAGGAATGCAAATTAACAGATAAAATTCCTCACAGTTAGTAAGTAAATATTAAAAATAATGATAATATCTAATTTTATTAGGAGTGTATTGAAATGTGCTTTTAACATAGGTACAGACTCTTTAACACAGAAAATCTACTTTTAGGAATATATTATAGGGAAATCATCAGATTCAAACAACTATGAATGCAGATGTATCATATACACATTTGTAAAATATCTTGAAAAAATAGATATAATAATAATTTGCCCACTAATTAGGATTCGGTTTTAAAAATGATACAACTAGAAAATAGAATATATTAAACAACTAAAAGTAAAAACAAATATTATTTATTGACAGTGAAATATATTCAAGAGGTATATTGCTAAGAAGAGAAATGAAGTATACAACTTGCATTAAGGATAATCTAATTTTAATCATTTATTCATGCATATGTCTGTATATAGAGGTATGCAGAAAAAAATCTGGAAGAACTGACTCACAAAGTTACAAATGTTCTGTGGGTGGCATAATTATGGATGACTTTTCTCCTTTTTATTGCTTTGTTTTATAATTTTTATAATGTAAATGTGTTACTCATGTAAGCATTAATTTTAAAATGGTTTAAGATTATACCTAGTTGGATGGGGTTACTAAGAATTTATCCAATCTTTTCTTAAAAGTGGTTCAACCATGACAAAAAGATAGGTCAATAAGACTTTAGACATGTTAGAACCTTGCTACCTTTTTTGGGAGAATCATTGAACCAACATATGGAATTTCAGAATTAATATCATTACTCACCTTATGGACAGTGACCATCTATTTTTCCAGAATAAGTAACAATATTTTACTTTTAAAGGATAAGTTTCATACGGGGGAAGATATAATTGACAAAGCATTTTGGGATGTGATTTCTATTTATTTGTCAGTCAACATAATACAAGCAGCTAAACAAAGATAAAAGAAAAAAAAATGAGTTACTCACTCTTGTTGTGTAAGCAGCTTCTGGGTCATCTTCTAGAACACGTGAAAGTCCAAAATCAGAAACCTTACACACCAAATTACTGTTGATCAAGATGTTCCGAGCAGCAAGGTCTCGGTGAACGTAGCCCATGTCTGAGAGATACTTCATGCCGGATGCTATCCCTCGAAGCATCCCTACCAGCTGGATAACCGTAAACTGGGCATCGTGTTTCTGAGAAGTATTTCAAATGTACAGTTAAGCTGTGTTTCTATTTCCTAAGATATGTCTTGATTAAAATTTCACATACTTAATTGTAAAGTATATATATTCTAGTTTTAAGTACACCAGCCAGGACTAAATAGATGCAAGAGTAAAACAAAATAGTATAGTAGCTACATTACTTTGTAGCAAGAAGTAGCCTAATATTCTTTTTTTTTTTTTTTTTTTTTTGCTGTACGCGGGCCTCTCACTGCTGTCGCCTCTCCCGTCGCGGAGCACAGGCTCCGGACGTGCAGGGTCAGCGGCCATGGCTCACGGGCCTAGCCGCTGCGCGGCACGCGGGATCCTCCCGGACCGGGGCACAAACATCGGCAGGCGGACTCCCAACCACTGCGCCCCCAGGAAAGCCGGCCTAATATTCTTTAACTTCAGGTTCAAAACTAGAACTTTGCTGGTCGTTTGATGAGACAAACTCCTTCTCAGAAACTTTAAGGTCACGAACAAAAAAATAAAATGGATCCTGTGGCTATTTTAGGTTTGTATTTATTGGTTTGATTTGAATGCTTATTCTTTCTTCTTGTTTTCCTATATTTTATTAATTGCTTCAAATATGGTAGATTTTAAATCTTTAATTATCATAATAGATAATTAGTTCAAAATTAGTCAAAAATATTTACTGAATATTTGTTGTTCTACCCAACCCTGAGTTATAGGTCATAAAACTGAAAGTAATAGGAGATAAATTCAAATAGTCCTGGATTTAGAAAAGTTTCCAATCTACTCAGATTAAAATAGAAATATACAGTTTATATGATAGATAGATAGATGATAGATGCATGCATACATACATAGATATATAAAAAATAAAATTTAATGTCTAGCAATATCTAAACAATAATTTTAGAGGAAGATTTATTATAATTTTAAAAGAATATTTATTATAATATTTTGAACTACCTGACTTGCAAAATGTTTATTTTTGAAATATGTTTGTGAAAATAATTGTTACTGAAACCTTTATTCAGCTCATGAATATTAAAATAAAGAATATAATTTCTTATTCATAGAAAAATTAGTATTTTCCTCCATGATTATGAATTATACTATATATCTTATCTATCTATCTATCTATCTATCTATCCCTATCTATATAATGCTGAAAGCACCTTGAGGATAGGGTCTGTGTTTGTTTTTTTTGTCCCTTGTTTATAGTGACTGGTGATTGACAGTGTCTTTTTTTTGACAGTGTCTTGTACTCTGTAAATCTAATGAACTTCTTTGAATGTAACATTTGTTGATATTAGTAAAACATAAATTTTCTAAATGTAAACAACTGAAATTTATATGTAAATATATGTTATATATGTATATATGTATGTATATATTATGATATCTAAGTAATGATATCTCTGGATTGAGAATACTTAGGCATTATAGCACATGCTTAGTTTGTGAGTGGACAGTATTATATGAGATATAGAAGGTCTATCTTACAGTAGATGGAGGTTGCTTTAAATAAAGAAATGAATATTTCTGTCTTATATCAATGTTATTTATGTCTTACTTTAGAATCTTTAAATTTTTGTTTCAACCAATGTGAATCTTGTCTGAATAAAAAGACTGAAGAAAATTGCACAAATTTATTTTAAAAATATAAACCATTGACATTTGGATGTTACAAGATAAAAATGTAATTTTACAGTCTTCCTTTTGCTATTTAGTCCCAAAAAATTCAGTTTTCTTAAAACTTTATCGAATTGTTTAGCATAATATTAGAGGTTGTCTCTATCATTTTCAGCAATTTATTCCACATTTATATATGTGTGCAGATAGATAAAGATAAGGTGGAGATATGCGAATGTGTATACAATCTTCTACTTACACGTAAGAAACTGTCCAAGGAACGATTCTCCATGTATTCTGTGACAATCATAACTGGTTTACCTAGGTATAGGTAAATAATAAATGTATAATCATCAGTAGAGTTCAACAAATATCATGCAATGAACACATATAATACATTTTGATACACCTAATGCATGAAAAATATGAATTTTTCTCTGCCCTCCAAATTTTGCCAAATTACTATTAAAAAGAAAAATAGCTTTCAATAGAAAAAAAAATCGAGAAAGATTGGTTTTCAGAAAAGGGCCTATAACTTATATGATATCTAAACTGGCGTTTTGGTATGGTTTTCCTTAAACACAAAATATGCCCTTTTCTTCACTCTAATTGCATTTTAGCTGAACTACAAAATCAGATATTGCTTTCTTCAAGCCCAAGATAGAGTCATGAATTCCACAGTCATTTACACTCTCTACAGATATATGCAGATCTATATGCTAGGTGTTTTCTCTTGTGCTGGTTAGTCAGAAGCAAGTAAATCAAAGTCCCTACCTTCATGGATCCTATATGTGAATTAGACAAAACAATTAAGACTAATAATTATAATCTGTATTCAATTAACACATTAAAAATTATAAAATCCATGCTATGCTTAAAAGAAAAATAAAATTAAAATTGCTCTTGGTAGTAACTTGTAATAACCATTTTGGAAATATGGGCCTTAAACATCATTAAACATTTTAACAAGTATTTAAATGTATTTGTACAGTACTTAGTGTGTGCAAGGTGCTGGTTTAATTATTTTACATATACTAGCATTAATTATCATCATTTCCACTTTTTACATGAAAAAAACTGAAATATATAGAGGGTAATTAACATCACACAGCTAATAAGTATAAAGCCAGAAGTTGCAACCTGAATATATTATGCTGTTACTTTTGGAAATGTACACTGAGGGAAACATTTAAAATAGGAAAAAGCATTAGACACAAAGACACAAAGGTGCTAAGTATACTGATACATAGATCTACAAATAGAATAAATCTTCAACTATAGGTAATAACTGAGGCAATTCTTGGGTGTCAATTCTACACATCATTCCAAATTGAAAGAATGACTCTGAAGACTGTAGCACTTTCAGAAATTATTACAGTAAAATGTAACTCCAATTTCAAAGCCTACACATATTACCACAGCATAATTCACTTCCCTTATTGTTGCTATGATATTGTTTTAACTATAAATCTATCATTTTACAAAAAGAAAAAAAAACCTCCCTTCTCTCCCAAGTCTAGAAGACTTGCATTAAGTCTTGACTAAGCATGAAAAACCTTGAACACATAATAGATTTTAAACAAACATCCATGTACATCTAACTGTAGAGCAAGCATGAATTTTTTCATGTGTTACTTCTACATCGTGGTTTGTGTGCCATTCTGATGCCAGAAAATAGCTTTCTTTCCTTGTTTTTCCTTTCTCCTTGTTTTTCCTTTCCTTTCCTTAATTCATACTGGTTGTGAATTATGGCTTAGTACCGTGAAGATTATATTGATGTTTACTATGCTTAATACGTGAATATATACTAAGCTGTATGTCTTATTTATTTAGAGGTGAGGAAATTATTTAAATTCTGTAAAATTTCTTAGATTTTCATATATGTAAAAATAAATTGACACAGCAATTTATTGTCAACTGAGACACTGATTTAGTTATATATTTTGGGTAATATATCAAACATTATACATGCCTTGGTATAACACTGGTGTAAAGCTTTTTAAACTTAATGTTAATAAAATTTTCCACACGTTCAAAAAATAATCTGATAATGTCTGAAAAGTCATTTTAGTCAAAACCTTGAGCCTCCAGACTTGCTTTTTCAAAATTTTAATTAAGCTTTGATTTAACAATATTCAGGAAAAAAGAGAAAATTCAACATTTCCTTGGAAACTTCTATTTCTCCTGAACTGGCAAGTCAAATACCTAAGAACTGATCCCAGAGATCTAATCTGAAATGAAATGAATGAACAATCAAATGAATGAAATCCTGCACATGCATGTTTTCCATACATCACTGTAAGTGTCTATATTTCTTCCTTAATATAATTCTTAGAAGAATAACATGCTCGCAAAACTCAATGCAGCCCTTGAATGTAGTTACAGATATATTGCTTCCCACAGTCAACTCTCAATTACAGTGGCCAGTTACCGTGTTTGTATACTACCCAGACCTTTGCTTATCACTCTTTTCCTTCTGGCTCTCAGCCTTATGACCATTTCATTTCTTGTTAGCATGTCTGGTAAAATGTTTGGCAAGGGAAATAAAAGTAGCTGAAAAATCAAACCAGTCAATTAAGCCAAAGCCCCATGACCATTCAGAAATCAGACCAGGGTGCATTTAGCTCTATAATTTAGGTATTTGTAAACACATCAGTTAAGATGGGCAAGTCTGAAAATGTGCTTTGCATTAAGTTCAAAGATTCAGCAAACCCAAATGTACAGACAAAAAGTAAACAGAATCAAATATTCTACCTTGGAAAGCAGGATCTTCACTTACTTTTCCTTGTGATTTTGATTATGATAAACAGAGTTAAAGGAAAAGCGCAATAGTGGTTAGAACTAGTTCTAATATGTATTAAATGTAGTTGGAAATTATTTATAAGATACCAGCTCATCTGCACATGGTGCAATGTATTTCTATCAAAGTTTGCACATTCTTTCATGTGTATTTTGATTTAGAAATGACATTATCAGCTTCTTCAAGAACCTATATCATTCACTGCCCTCAGAGATCCTTAAATACATCTGAGTATATATATTAAAATCAATGAAATTATTGTTGCTTGGCTGAAATGAAACTCCACCAAAAATCAGCATAACAAAATGTGCAGTGGAATTTTGCTTTTGTTTGTAAATTGATTTATGAGTATAGAAAAAATCATGATCTTTCATAATTAAAGGGTTAAAGGAAGCACATCAGTCTCTTACAATCGGTTCATTTCCCCAATGGCTCAGAGATATTTACTAATCATTTTGTTTGCTGACAGAACAAATGTGATTCAAAATGTCTAAGAATTCCAAGTTCAACACTATCTATTTCACCGCCTTCTTAATCACATAGTCTATTAAAAAAAAAACAGCAGGATAATGTGATAAATATATAGCTATATATAGAAATTTTATTGCAATTATCAAATAAATGTTGGTCTTAGATTAAAATAGTTTCATTCAAACATAAAATGTATGTATCAATGATTTAAATGTTATAAACTATTGAAATGTAATTCATTTCCAAAGGAAATGCTATTAATTCCTACTAACAGTAATTGTGCCTTACATAGTAAGTCTGTCTGTTTTTAAGACTTGTACACACTCCAACATGAGTGGGATTTATAAAATCAAAATCTTTGACCTTAGCAGCCAGTACTCATCATTAGTATCATGTAATCAAATCAGGGTGGAAGCAAAAAAGTATAAACAGGAGAAGCAAAATTGAAGAAAATAGACAAAATATGCCTTACTATTCTCAGGAAAGAAGATTTGAATCACTTTTGATTAGAAACTAGAAAATGTTTTGGTTATAGATTTCCATGTACTGTAACTAACTGACTGATAGAAATATTGTAATGAACTGAATTAGAGTATTTTTCTGTAGGTTTCACATTAAATCATATAAACATACAGGACAACCTTTTCCAAATTCCATTTTAATCAGGACACAATTCATGTTAAGAATGAACCCTATTACATCCACTGGTCTATGAGTTAACCAGGGCAGGGACCAACTCTAGTTTGTCTGTAGTTCTAAATCCAGCTCCTAACAGAGTGCCAGTTAGAATAGATCATACCATGTCTATTATTTCAGGCTAGCTAAGGATAGTCTCTCTCTTCAAAATCAGGCTAAGAAGTACTTTCTCCAACTCTTCCTTAACCAGCCATATTCTATTAATCTTAACACATTGAAAATTTTACATTAAGCTGACTTTAAAATTTTAAAATGTCTTTATGCTTAATTTGAAATGATATTAATACTTTTAAGGAAAGGACAGGAACAATATTTCTACTCTCCCTTGTATTGTCTATTAAAAAATATGACATGGACTTGAGACAAGTGTTGAAGAAAAGCTTTAGAGAAAGGCAAACAAGAAATAGAAATAATTTGGCATTGTCACTAAAGAATGACAACTTATTCCAGTAATATCTCCTTATCATATGTGCTGACAATGCAAACAAATGATTAAGCTTTTGGTGTGCAGTGGACACTCACACCAATACAGAAGTGTTTTCAGTGTTAGAAATCCTCTTAATGGTCTGCCCATGCTTTCCTCAACAGTACAAGGCTACAGTTAAGTTGCATTATTATTATTTTTTAATTTGTAGAAAATAATCCATCCCTAAATAACAACAAAAAGCATATCAGTCTCATCCTATATAATTCCTTCTATTGCACTAGGTGAAAAGTGACCAATGGAAAGTCTTCTTGGATGGAGTCTGAACATCTTTTGACTAATGGTGTGATGGCAGAAATATCAAACATTTGCTAAAAACAAGTTCCATCTTTTTGAACTTCAACTAAAATTGATAACACATGTTAGTACCAAGTTCTGAGCAGGACTGTGCCCCCAGCTTTCTGCTACTTTGAAGATCAGAGACTCTCTCACCTTCTCTTGTTTAAGACCATCAAGCTCAAAACCACACCATTAAAATTGTTTATGGCTTAATTCAAATAAATGAAAATATAATTATTGAATAAAGGGCTTTCTCTAACTTGAAAATGATACATTATAATAGACTTAGTGTTTCAAAGCACATAGTTAACAGCAATAATAAAAAATTATCTTTAAGCCAAAAAGGAATTGTTTTCAAGAATTTTCTTCTACACTCCCAGATTAACTGGTAAAATCTTCTCAAATTCAACCAGAAGTGGTCATTTAGATTGCATAGTTCTATTCCACCTAAGAACATATTCTTATGGAATCTTATTTGATCTTACAAGGACCTGGAAGTAATAAAGTAGAACTGCTAATTCCACGTTACAAGTTACAAGTCTCTGGGAGTGGTTTGATTTGTCAGATGTCTCACAAACCAGTAGAGCTGAATCAGAATTTGAACTCTGACCCTCTGATTCTTAATCCAGATACCAATATGATTTCTTTTCTTCTTTAAATACAACTTGTTCATTAAATTATAAGCTCTGTATCTCTAGGTGTGCGTGTGTGTGTTTCTGAACTTTGCAGGTAGATTGTTTTAGCAGTCATATACTCTCAGGAAACAAATAAAATGATAGGAGTGGATTAAATAATTTATTTGGTGACAAAATTGCCTTGTTTATATATTAAATACAACTTATTAACTTTATTCTAAGGCATTTCTATTTCCTCTAGCTGTAACAGGATGCCAGACTTAGAGCTTTTAAATATGCCACTAAAAGAGTTCAAAATCTAATTCTAGGTCTGCTACTCTATTATGCTTGCACTATATGAGATGACTGGGATTTATATAGTCAGATTTGGCAGTCTCTTGCATGCTTATTTGACCAAGGAGATATATGAAATTTAGAACTTTCACTCTAAGAATAAGGCAGCTGTAATTCATATTAGAATGTTACAGACTCCTACTTGAATAAGACATTTAATGTATAATACCTGTGATTTTTAAAGGTCCTTTTTTTTCTTAATGCATTTTTTTCCTGCATTTTGGTCTCAGGGGTTGTTTTATGGATTTCTTTGCCAGGTGACCATAATTCATATTTGATTATTCCATTTATATCTAAAGAAGATCTTCTTTATATATATATATATATATATATATATATATATAAGAGAGATATATATATATATCTTTATATCTAAAGAAGATCTTCCACAATAATTATGGTTTAATTTTGCTTATCATTCAGTAAATGAACTTATAGGAAATAGCTAGCAAAACCAAACAGTATAATAATAACTCATAACACTGGTAACAAAAAAAATTGAGAATTTTGAAAATTGATAGTTAAAAGAAGAATGGATACATAAGTACAAGTGAGTTTCCTCTCCCAATGGGCTCAAGATCTGAAGGACAACCACTTGGTGAGAATGATATGGAGGAAAATAAAAGGTTAAATGACTATTAAAAACCCAGTGAGACATGATTCTATAATTCTAAGGATATTAAGTAGGATACTCTATAGATATGGTCTTGCCCTGAAGGAACAAATATTTCATACTTTTTCCCAATCTTTAGTATTTTTATTATTAAAATTTTTATTATTAAATATTAATAGTATTTTTATTATTCATTTTTAAAAATTAAAAAGACATTTTTCATCAGAACTTATTTTAGTGTTACAACTAATGTAGCCTCACTTTTAGGAGTACAGAGGGAAAAATATGCTTCTAACAAGACTTAATATGGGCTTATAGTTTATGGTTAAGTTCTCCTACATTGTTAAATTCTTAACCACACTTATTATATTAAAAAACTCTAAAGGAAATCAAAGTATATTTCAATTATACCATGCTCTTGTGAGTAAGGAATTGCCTTTTTACTCATACAAAAATGATAATAGGTATTAGTGCCATTTGGAAAGTGCTCCACGTAATGTTAAAGAAAAATATCATTGTGAAAAATATAATGTGCAATGTCTGTTGGTAACCACAGAATATGTAAATATGGTGCCAATGAATTATCCCCTAAAGGATGCCAAATTCCCTGCCATATGCTGTCTTTCACTCTAAGAAGTCTGCTACTGCCAATTTAGCTTATTCTTCATCTTGTGCCCCAAAATCTTGAGAAAAACAACATCCCAGAGCATTCTCAAGAGGTTTTCATTGGGACTGGAGCCAAAAATCACATATCTGTCTCATGGGATCCCTTTTGAGCCTGGATGGAGAAATCATCATGGAAATAAGTTCAGATCTCTGTCGCAGGCTGTAAGCCAGAGCTTCCCCAGAGTAGTCAAGAATCCATCTGGGACTCTAGATGAGAATTATTTGAAATCCACAGAGAATGGAGAAAAGGGTTTGGGTCTAATGTGATTCCAATCTTTACAGCTCAGAAGCACTCCCAAAACTCTCATAATTTCCCTAAAGCCAGGGGGGTAAATATTTGGAAGCTTAAATGAAACTAGTGAACAGTAAAAGAAAAGGCAGCTAGCCAGGAGTTCCCAGCAATTTCTGTCAAAATTGAGTCATTGTTTTTTCCTTGCTACTCTACATGACAGAAAGTTCTACATGATTCACTCAACTGTAGTTTAATCAGCATATATTACTATAGTCCAATATTTAGATCCTAAATTTTTAAAGCTTTTTAAGGTCTACAATAGCACTGTCAAAATAATACTAGTTAAATGTCTTTGGTCTCTTGTCAAAGAAATACATGTTAACCCTAAAACACTGAGGTTTTGTTTTTGTTTTTTGATTTTTTTTTCCGTTTTGTTTTGCTTTGTTTTTGGTTAAGACTAACAGGTACTCGTGAAAAAAAGACCAAAATTCTTAAATTATTGACTTTGGGTTTACACAACCTCTGCTCAACATACACAAAATCAGTCTTATGACTTCACTTACTTTTAGTAACAACTCCCTCCAGTCTAATGATATTGGGATGGTCAAACTGTCCCATAATGCTTGCTTCTCCTAAGAAGTCTCTCCTCTGCTTTTCTGTGTAGCCCACTTTCAGGGTCTTGATGGCCACTGAAATCTCTTTTTTTGAAGGAAGTTTTAAGCGACCACTGCACACCTCTCCAAATTCACCTGTTAGAATGCAGAAGAACAAAACAAGAAAAGGTAAGAAATTATATTATAAAAAAATCATCAGTAGGGAGCAACTGTTTTCTCTCAATAATTCCAATTCAATAATTGACCTGCAAGATGTACACTTGTAGGCCTCCAAATTATTTTGGAAGATGGTAATAAGAAACCCCAGGACATCCACACCCTAGTGGAAAATGGACCTTGTGATAAGGCTCATGTATTTTGAAGTACTACACTATGAATAATGACATATGAAAGAATAAGAGGGAAGTCAAAAGTTATATCTATTAGATTTTTTCATTCCTTGTTCTCATAGCTACCATTTCCTCAGGATAATCAACCAGCATCAGTGCCAATATAATGGGTTAAACACTGGATTAAATTTCAGATGTTTATCAGTATTCTGTTTTTACCAGGGCCAATTTAGCTGTAAATTCCAGCTCTCTGAAAATGGGAATAAAAGAATAAGCTATCAAGTCATTTTATGGAGTAGGGTGTGTTGTATTATTCACATACTAGTTGTAAAGTTCTCTGGGGCTCTGGAAAGAGAAAAATAATCTAACAGTATTGAATAGTATCTAAAGAATTACTGTAGAAATATTTTCTTAGATCCAATGTCTTCAATAAAAAAGTTGTCTTAAATGCACAATCAGAATTTGTTGAATATGGAGTGTTGCTGACTTTTATGTAGTCTAATTTAATTGATATAAAATTGCCTAGAACTAGTTTGGTCACTACCTTCACATACATTGTTATTGAGAAGATTCACCCATAACGCTTTCATTTGATTTTGAGCTCCTTGAGAGCAGAGACCCTTTACATTCATTTCTCTGTCTCTAATGCTGCCACAGTGATTGCCATAAAGTAGTGCCACATATTGATTTTTCCTCATTCAAGAAAGAAATCCTAATATTGTGTGGATTATTAAATGGGTTTTGTACAACATTTTAAAAAATAGTTTTTAACAGCAAATGAAAGTTTTTCTGAAAAGAAAAATTACATGATCAATTTTTAGGCTCTCTATGGAATGGAAAAACATTTTTGGTCCAACCTTTTCACTGTGAGTTTTTGTGCAGGGCCCATGCTCCATGGGTCAGCCAGAAAGAAGGTGTCAAGTAATGAGATACTTCTCTATTTTTCATCCAAGTAAGTCCTTCAACCCACAAAAGCAGCAGGTTGTCCTAATGATTTACCAGCTGCATCCCTACAAATGACTTGCTTCTCTCCAGAAAGTTCTAAACTCCCTTAGACTTGACCCTCCCTTGCTCAGGAATCCAGTCTTGCCACTGTTTTCAAAACAATGACATGTACTGCAACTTGTCAAAGTCACTTAATGTCCAAAAGCAGGTATTCATACATTTATTTAATAAATATTCATCAATTGGCAACAGTATTACAGATACTATGAAAAACACGGAGACATAATGGTAATAAAGGCAGATCTAATTTCTTCCCCTCAAGGAAGTACAGAGATGATAGTAATATCTGCAGCTAGAGTGTTTTTTAGGATTATGGGGAGAATTAGGGGCAGAACTTGAGAACACTCAATGATCTTTTTTTAAATCAAAGGAAGAATATGCCATTATAGATGTGTGAGCATTAGGAGAAGTTATGATGCAAAGTAAATCATTGTTAAAAATTTGTAAACAAGACTAAGAGTTTCTTTCTTTATGCAGGGCTCTCAGAACATTGCCCCAAACCCCAGTTCACTCTGTGTAAACATTAAGTTTGGGCAAACCACAAGGAGGCATCCATCATGAATTTTCATATTCTGAAAAAAAGTTCTGCCATTATCATGGATCAATAGGGTGTAATGGACTGTGTTTTAAATTTGGAAGTCATGGCCATTTATTCTAAGTGGCAAGTCACTTGTTAGTTTACAGGACAGACAGTACAGAACTGTGAGATAGAGCATGGATTCTGGAGCCGATTGTCTAGGGTCTAATTCAGCCTCTGTCACTTATTTTGAGTGACTGTTTTAACCTCTCTGTGCCTTTGTCTCCTTATCTATAACATAGGGACACCAATTTTGTCTATTTCATAAAATTTTTGTGCAGTTAGAGGAATTAATGTACATAGAATGCCCTTAGAATGGACTTAGAAGAGAGCCAGACACATAGTAAGTGCCATCTAAGTGTTAGTCATTCTCTCTTCCTTGAGTTCAAACCTACTTTAAGAAGGATAAATATCGGGCTTCCCTAGTGGCGCAGTGGTTGAGAGTCCGTCTGCCGATGCAGGGGACATGGGTTCGTGCCCCGGTCCGTGGAGCGGCTGGGCCCGTGAGCCATGGCTGCTGAGCCTGCGCGTCCGGAGCCTGTGCTCCACAACAGAAGAGGCCACAACAGTGAGAGGCCCACGTACCGCAAAAAAAAAAAAAAAAAAAAAAAGGATAAATATTTATCTACTTCTTAACGGTTAGATCAAGGAGAAGAATAAATACTAAAGTTCTTTTTAAAATATCAAATTCTGTATTACTGTAAAAAGAGATGGCTGTGATGATCACGGTGATAACAAGCTTAATGTCATATTGGACAAGTATTTGTAAAGGAAAGAATGTTGTGAAAGTACCTCACTAGGGAGATCAAGGGGAAGAGTTTGAATTTCAAGTGGCCCAATTAGTGTTTCTTCCTTTGTTCTCAGTGGGAGAGCTGGACATATGGACATGTTATCTACCTTCAAAATTCAGAAAATGGTGCTTCAGTAATGCTAGTATTTAAAAAAATCATAAAATTTAGAAATGTGATTATTTTATCTGATAAATACTAGAAATTGTCACAAATACATTATACTAGAGATAGAAATGTTACATATTAATTCAATTCTCTTTATAATAACTGTTCTTAAAAGAACAGTGTTGGAAAAATTAACAAAGACTGGACAAACGCAATGCCTGATTTTTCCATCTAGCCAATTTTACATGGTTCAATTAACTTTGCACCTGTGAGAAACAAACTTTAGATCCTGTCATTTCTAAATAAAAGCACAGCTACAAGAAGTTCATTTGAGAAGACACTACTTGATTTTTTAAATAATTAAGTGCATCAGTGTTTATTTGCCCTTTGAAATAAAATATGCTTTATGAGAATGGGTACACTGTATTTTGATTTAAGGTACACAATGCACAATTGCTCAAAATAAAATTTCTTATGCTAATTTCATTTAAAACAGGAAATAATGCACTTGTGTTTAAGTGGAATGACCCTCTACACTAGTCAAAGCCCATTCTCCTTCCACTGTTTTAATAAGAGAATAATAAAAAGACACACTGAACAATGCTGTTGTGTCAGCTAAGCACTATACATGAATTATCTCAATTCATCTTCAAAAAAATCTTAGAAGGCACTATTGTGATCATTAGTGTCTAGCATAAACTTTGAAGTTGAAAAGTACAAGCTTCAGATTTTGGCTTCCTAATTAATATCTATGTGACCATGGGCCATTCACATTTTCAGCTTTTGTTTCCTCATCTGGTGAAATGGAGATAATAATACCTATTTAAAAGTCTAATAAAATTAAAATCATGTGAATGTCTAGCACAGAATAGGAATTAAATATTTTCTACCTTCAGGAAACCTTGAAATAATGGTTGGATTGAGGAATAAAATTAGGAATTTTGGTCATTATGAATTCCTCACTAACAAAATTATACTACCTTGAGAAAGTTAATTCATGCCTCAATTTTAATTTTGTAATTTGCAATATGGTTATAATTCTTCTGGTTTTTCAATGTATAAATGAGAGTTTCTGTTATATCTATTTCTTTGTATAAAATTTTTGACAGAAAACTAAAGAGTTAGTCCACAAATAGTCTTCCTGTATATTTAACTGACTGTGAAAGTTCTGTCATTTAATAAAAGATTCAGCCTTTAACAATAGAAGATAGGTGTTTAGGAAGGGTGGGAGGGAGGGAGACGCAAGAAGGAAGAGATATGGGAACATATGTATATGTATAACTGATTCACTTTGTTACAAAGCAGAAACTAACACACCATTGTAAAGCAATTATACCCCAATAAAGATGTTAAAAAAAAAAGAAGATAGGTGCTAATCAATTTAGCATGATTACTAATTTTTTGTGGACAACATTTTTTTTTTTTTATTTTAAAAGGTATAGGAAGTGGGTAAGAGTATAAATGAAAGAAGGTGGTCATGAGTGGACTGTGATTGAAGTTGCTGTAGAAATGGTTACATGCAGGTTCATTATACTATTTTACAATTTCATCTATTTTTGTAGACATTTAAAATTTTACAAAACAAAATGTTAAAAAATGATAGCCTTCAAAACCTTGATTTCATATTCTATCTTGCTAATGACAAATCATTTAAAGGCTAATCAAGACAGACTAGAATTGGGAGTGCATTTTATAAAGAAATCTTCCAGGTGAAGCATAACCAACCTTGAAGATATACATATTTGCAAACAAAATAGGCACAGTTTTATCGCCCTTAATGTGGCAAATGAGACTATTGGCTGCAAAACTCTGAAAATGCAGCATATGTCTAATTTTTTACAAATATGTTTGAAGAAAGAAAGGAAAAAGAGGATCTGTTTTAATCTTTAATGAGCGTCAAGGATTATTAAGTGATTCAGTACAAATAGTCTTTCCCTTTATCTCATTGATCAGATACCATTTTTAATGAGTATGCTTTGTCTCACACTATTATGTTCTAGATACCTGGCTTTGTCAATAACATCTGTATATATAAGCTTTTATTAATGCAGAAGGCCCCAAATTTCAAGGTCACAATATGTCTGACCTTCTGGACATTGGTTGACCTTCTCTCATCACATTCTCCAGTTGAGTGTGCAAAGTCTTTTGCTGCATATGCTATGGCAACTTCCATGCTGGAGAACAGTGCACTCTTGTGGGGCAGCATTAAAACCAGCATGACAAAGCCCCTCTGCACCATGGAGTAGTTGACAAAGCAGAACTATACAAATGAAAGAGTAATCAATATATATCTGAATTAATTTAGGCTGAATTAACATAGATGTACAGTGAATGTGTGTATTCTTAAGTCTTAGATTGTGAAAAAGGAAGTACTTATTCTAGTTTCCTTTTATGAACTGTTAGTTTCATATTTTCATATTACCTGCACATGTGAATTTTAGGAGGATATAACATTAAGAAAATTAGAAGAGAAGATTTACGAAACTGTCATTTTATTTAGATAATATACGGATTACTCAGATTATCCTGCTTGAATAGTAAATACTACTTGAGTTATAAATAATTCTTTAGTACACAGAAAAAGAAACAGAAAATTATATGCACATTTGTGTAAAAAGGCATCAGTCATGTATAGAGTACTTGCAGGAAATGTGATCTGATATGATATGCATAATTCAAAAAGTTCATTTTTCATACTTTCACTCTATTTCCCACATAGACATAACTAGTTCGTGTTTGTTTTTAGAGCAATATTGAAGAATGAGATTACTGTGTACAATTATTGTACAATATTGTTTATTTTTACTTTTGAGTAGTAGTTTTATTAAAATGCACACTGCATATTCTGTGAATGCCATATGTTTATGTGTAATTTTATAAAATACTGTTATTTTATAAATATAATTTTTTGGAAATACTCAACTGCTATTAATAATATCTATAATATTTTAGAAATACGCAACTGTGACACCTATTAACACTCCATAGGTGTTTGTTAATGAATTTGTGATTGAGCAAATTAATAATTAGAACAAAAGTATGTCTATATGAAAACAAGCTTCAACACAAATACTTTAAAACTATATACCCTTACAAGCAAGTATTAAAATGGAGCACTTCACATTATTTAAACTATCCTCTCAATATAGTTGTGATGGAATTTGTATAAAATATGTCATTTTTTATTTTATTTTGTGTTGTCTTTGTTTTTCAATTCCATAGAAGATTCTAGAATTACTTTTTCTCTACAAATCAAAATTTTCACTTAGTGGGCTCATTTAAAGTAAGACACACTTTTATCCTGTTATCCGCATTTAGCCAGATAGACTTGACACATGATCAGCATAGCCATGGAGAGATTGAGCTGCGGTGGCTCCCTGCTCTGAAATTCAATAAATAGAAAGCTGGCCGTGGTCTCTGAGTCTGTAGGTCTGGCACCTTTGAAATCATTACATTCCATTAAATACTCCTTCATTTATTTACTGCCTGCCTTTCATCATGAAATCAGAAAATGTCCCTTTTCATAGCAATATATTTTGGCCTGAGAACCTGAGCAGTCAATCCCAGGCAGCATTCTTATGCATAGCTGTAGACTTGTAATTAACATACTAGGTTGACAGTGGGATTACTGCGGTGGTTACCTGCTCCAACAACTTTGTCAATGGATATGTTGGTGGCATCCAATTCCTTAGCAAACTCATGAACTGCTTGGGTAGGGTCTTCGTAAGTGTGCGGGTCAACGTAAGTCCTGAGACCTGGAAGTTTTACTGTTTAAGGAAAGGAAGAAAGACATTTAGGAAGAAAGGCATTTATAAAACCTTTACCGTGTGAATTTATGATAACATTATTGGTTTTTAAAAAAATCCCCATGACATTAAACCGTAATGAAACAGAAAGAGGTACCATAATGAACTTTCTCTATAAAAACACTAGAAGGAAAATGGACATTCAAGGAGGGGGTTCTTGAGGAGAGAAAAATGGTTCAGAATTGAATAGGTCTAGTAATTACTACCAGTAGCAGCAGTGGGTGAATGCCATCACACTATCACACGTTTGTGACTCTGTAAACAGTGCGGTAACCAAATATCTATTATAGTGCCGCATGTGACAATAAAGGAAAGCTTGTGACATACTTTCATAAGGTGGAATAGCTGATGTAATTAGAGGATATAAAACGGCATGTCTTTCATCTGACACTATTCTGCTTTTATTAACAGTCACAATCAAAATTCCCCACTGCATTTATAGATTTACGTTAAGCTGTGAGTTTACGTATATACATAATATGGGTATTATATGTATATACTAATACAGTTTAAATTAACTGAAATCTTATGCAGCTTTTCAACATGGTTAAAAGCAATATAAGTGCTCTCTATAAGTTTAATAATTGTGGTAAGGAGCTAAATTCCAAACATAAATCATATTTATAGCTTATTAAATATAAACTTTCTTCATAGTATATTTATTTATTGAATTTTTTTGAAGGTGAAAAATTTTCATGATGTTCTGCAATTAAAATAGCACAGACAAAAGATACAGGAGAATCATTTTGGATTTGATATAATATTAATAAAATTCCTATCATTTGGAAATATAATTCATATTTGAAACAATTTGGAATGTTCAAGAAACTAACTTTCTCTGAAAGAAAACTAAATTTTTAAAAAGGAAACCTAAAATCTATTAAAGTACATAAACATGCTCTAACATTAAAGGACACTGTAATTTAACTGCCACAGTATATATACTAATAATATTGATTTTGATTTTAATTTTCATAATGGTGAATAATATTAGTAAAATTATTTTAGCAAGGGACATGGATTCTTTCTTTTTTTTCTATCACTTTTTCCCAGCTTTATTGAAATATAATTGACATAACATTGTGTAGGTTTAAACTGTACAATGTGATCGTTTGATACACATATATATTGTGAAATATTTACCACAATAATATTAAAACATTCCTCATCTCACATTATTACCTTTTTTGTTGTTGTTGTTAGCATGAGAATGTTAAAACTCTACTCTCATAGCAACTTCCTAGTGTACAATACAATAATGTTAACTAGAGTCACCATGCAGCACCTTCGATCCCCAGAAGTTGTTCATCTTCTAACTGAAAGCTTGTACTGTTTGACCAACATCTCCCCATATTCCCCATCCCTCAGCCCCTGGCAACCACCATACTATTTTCTGTTTCTATGAGTTTGATATTTTTATATTCCACATGTGAATTCATAAAGTATTTGTCTTTCTCTCTCTGGCTTATTTCATTTAGCAAAATACCTTCAAGGTCCATCCATGTTGTCACAAATGGTAGGATTTCCTTCTTTTATATGGATAAATAATATTCCATTCTATAAATATACCTCATTTTCTTTATCCATTCATCTGTCAGTAGACACTTAGGTTATTTCCATGTCTTGACTGTTGTGAAAAATGCTATAGTAAACATGGAGGTGCAGATATACCTTTGAGATAGTGATTTCATTTCCTTTCAATATATACCCACCAGTAGGATTGCTGAACCATATTGTAGTTGTATTTTTAATTTTTTGAGAACCCTCTGTACTTTTCCAATATTGGTGATACCAATTTACATTCCCACCAACAGTGCACCAGATCTCCTTTTCTACACATCCTTGTCAGCATTTGTTATCTTTTGTCTTTTTGAGAATAGTCATGCTAACAGATGTGAGACAGTATCTCATTGTGATTTTGATTTGCATATCCCTGATGGTTAGTGGTATAGAGCTCCTTTTTATGTACTTGTTAGCCATTTGTATGTGTTCTTTGGAAAGAATGTCTATTCATGTCTTTTGCCCATTTTCTAATTGGATTGCTTGGGTTTTTGCTGTTCAGTTCCTTATGTATTTTGGGTATTAACCTCTTATCAGATATATGGTTTGCAAATATTTTTACCATTCTATAGATTCCCTTTTCTTTTCCTTAATTGTTTCTTCTGCTGTGCAGAAGATTTTTAGTTTAATGTAGTAATGCTTGTTGATTTTGCATTTGTTGCTGGTGTTTTGGGGTTCATATCCAAAAATATCATTGCTAAGACCTATGTCAATGAGCTTTTTCTCTATTTTTGTTCTAAAATTTTATAAGTTCAGGTCTTATGTTGAAGTCCTTAATTCATTTTGAGTTACATTTTGTGAGTGATGTAAGATGATGGTGTAGTTTCATTCTTTTGCAAATGAATATCCAGTTCTCCCAACATCATTTAGTGAAGAAACTATCATTTCCCTATTGAGTATTCTTGGCTCCCTAGTTGGCCATATTCATGAGTTTAGTTCTGGGCTCTCAATCCTGCTCCATTGGTCTATGTGTCTGTTTTATGCCAGTACCATACTGTGTTTATTACTATAACTTTGTGATATAATTTGAAATCTGGAAGTGTGATGCCTCCAGCTTTCTAAGATTGCTTTGGCTATTTGAGGTCTTTGTAATTCCATATGAAATTTGGGATAGTTCCTTCTACTTCTCTGAAAAATGCCATTGGAATTTTGGTACAGATTACACTGGATCTATAGATGGTTTAGGTACTGGGGCCATTTTGACAATATTAACTCTTTAGATCCATGAGCATGGGCTATCTTGCGGTTTATTTGTGTCATCTTCAATTTCTTTTTTTTTTTTAACATCTTTACTGAAGTATAATTGCTTTACAAGGTTGTGTTAGTTTTTGTTAATAACAAAGTGAATCAGCTATACATATACATATATCACCATATCTCCTCCCTCTTGTGTCTCTCTCCCACCCTCCTTATCCCACCCCTCTAGGTGGTCACAAAACACTGAGCTGATCTCCCTGTGCTATCCGGCTGCTTCCCACTAGCTATCTATTTTACATTTGGTAGTGTATATATGTCCATGCAACTCTCTCACTTTGTCCCAGCTTACCTTTCCCACTCCCCGTGTCCTCAAGTCCATTCTCTACGTCTGTGTCTTTATTCCTGTCCTGGCCCTAGGTTCTTAAGAACCACTTTTTTTTTTAGATACCATATATATGTGTTAGCTTACAGTATTTGTTTTTCTCTTTCTGACTTACTTCACTCTGTATGACAGTCTCTAGGTCCATCCACCTCACTACAAATAACTCAATTTCATTTCTTTATATGGCAGAGTAATATTCCATTGTATATATGTGCCACATCTTCTTTATCCATTCATCTGTCGATGGACACTTAGGTTGCTTCCATGTCCTGGCTACTGTAAATAGAGCTGCAGTGAACATTGTGGTACATGACTCTTTTTCAATTATGGTTTTCTCAGAGTATATGCCCAAGAGTGGGATTGCTGGGTCGTATGGTAGTTTTATTTTTAGATTTTTAAGGAATCTCCATTCTATTCTCCATAGTGGCTGTATCAATTTACATTCCCACCAACAGTGCAAGGGGATTCCCTTTTCCCCACAACCTCTCCAGCATTTATTGTTTGTAGATTTTTTGATGATGGCTATTCTGACTGGTGTGAGGTGATACCTCGTTGTAGTTTTGACTTGTATTTCTCTAATGATTAGTGATGTTGAGCATCCTTTCATTTTTGTTGGCAATCTGTATATCTTCTTTGGAGAAATGTCTGTTTAGGGTCTTCTGCCTATTTTTGGAATGGGTTGTTTGTTTTCTTGATATTGAGCTGCATGAGCTTGTAAATTTTGGAGATTAATCCTTTGTCAGTTGCTTCATTTACAAATATTTTCTCCCATTCTAAGGGTTGTCTTTTCGTCTTGTTTACAGTTTCCTTTGCTGTGCAAAAGCTTTTAAGTTTCATTAGGCCCCATTTGTTTACTTTTGTTTTTATTTCCATTTCTCTAGGAGGTGTGTAAAAAAGGATCTTGCTGTGATTTATGTCATAGAGTGTTCTACCTATGTTTTCCTCTAAGAGTTTTATAGTGTCTGGCCTTCCATTTAGGTTTTTAATCCATTTTGAGTTTATTTTTGTGTATGGTGTTAGGGAGTGTCCTAATTTCATTCTTTTACCTGTAGCTGTCCAGTTTTCCCAGCACCACTTCTTGAAGAGATTATCTTTTCTCCATTGTATATTCTTGCCCCCTTAATCAAAAATAAGGTGACCATATGTGTGTGGGTTTTTCTCTGGGTTTTCTATCCTGTTCCATTGATCTACATTTCTGTTTTTGTGCTGGTACCATACTGTCTTGATTACTGTAACTTTGTAGTATAGTCCGAAGCCAGGGAGCCTGATTCCTACAGCTCCATTTTTCTTTCTCAAGATTGTTTTGGCTATTCGGGGTCTTTTGTGTTTCCATACAAATTGTGAAATTTTTTGTTCTATTTCAGTGAAAAATGCCATTGGCAGTTTGATAGGTATTGCACTGAATCTGTAGATTGCTTTCAGTAGTAGAGTCATTTTCACAATGTTGATTCCTCTGATCCAAGAACATGGTATATCTCTCCATCTGTTTGTATCATCTTTAATTTCTTTCATCAGGGTCTTATAGTTTTCTGCATACAGGTCTTTTGTCTCCTTAGGTAGGTTCATTCCTAGGTATTTTATTCTTTTTGTTGCAATGGCAAATGTGAGTGTTTCCATAATTTCTCTTTCAGATTTTTCATCATTAGTGTATAGGAATGCAAGAGATTTCTTTACATTAATTTTTTAGCCTGCTACTTTACCAAATTCATTGATTAGCTCTAATAGTTTTCTGGTAACCTCTTCAGGATTCTCTATGTATAGTATCATGTCATCTGCAAACAGTGACAGTATTACTTCTTCTTTTCCAATTTGGATTCCTTTTATTTCTTTTTCTTCTCTGATTGCTGTGGCTAAAACTTTCAAAACTATGTTGAATAATAGTGGTGAAAGTGGACGACATTGTCTTGTTCCTGATCTTAGAGGAAATGGTTTCAGGTTTTCACCATTGAGAACGATGTTGGCTGTGGGATTGTCATATATAGCCTTTATTATGTTGAGGTAAGTTCCCTCTATGCCTACTTTCTGGAGGGTTTTTATCATAAATGGGTGTTGAAATTTGTCAAAAGCTTTTTCTGCATCTACTGAGATGATCATATGGGTCTTCTCCTTCAGTTTGTTCATATGGTTTATCACATTGATTGATTTGCATATATTGAAGAATCCTTGCATTCCTAGGATAAGCCCCACTTGATCATGGTGTATAATCCTTTTAATGTGCTTTTGGATTCTGTTTGCTAGTACTTTGTTGAGGATTTTTGCATCTATGTTCATCAGTGATATTGGCCTGTAGTTTTCTTTCTTTGTGACATCTTTGTCTGATTTTGGTATCAGGGTGATGCTGGCCTCGTAGGATGAGTTTGGGTGTGTTCCTCCCTCTGCTATATTTTGGAACAATTTGTGGAGGATAGGTGTTAGCTCTTCTCTAAATGTTGGACAGAATTTGCCTGTGAATCCATCTGGTCCTGGGCTTTTGTTTGTTGGAAGATTTTCCTTTTTTTTTTTTTGCGGTACGCAGGCCTCTCACTGTTGTGGCCTCTCCCGTTGCGGAGCACAGGCTCCAGACGTGCAGGCTCAGTGGCCATGGTTCATGGGCCCAGCCTCTCCACGGCATGTGGGATCTTCCTGGACCAGTGCATGAACCCATGTCCCCTGCATTAGCAGGCGAACTCTCAACAACTGCACCACCAGGGAGGCCGTGTTGGAAGATTTTTAATCACACTTTCAATTTCAGTGCTTGTGATTGGTCTGTTTATATTTTCTATTTCTTCCTGGTTCAGTCTCAGAAGGTTGTGCTTTTCTATGTATTTGTCCATTTCTTCCAGGTTGTCCATTTTATTGGCATACAGTTGCTTGTAGTAATCTCTCAAGATTCTTTGTATTTCTGCAGTGTCAGTTGTTACTTCTTTTTCATTTCTAATTCTGTTGGTTTGAGTTTTCTTTCATTTTTTCTGGATGAGTCTGGCTAGTAGTTTATCAATTTTGTTTATCTTCTCAAAGAACCAATTTTAGTTTTATTGATCTTTGTTATTGTTGCCTTCATTTCATTTCATTGATTTCTGATCTGATCTTCATGATTTCTTTCCTTCTACTAACTTTGGGGTTTTCTTGCTCTTTCTCTAATCACTCTCGGTGTAAAGTTAAGTTGTTTTTTTGAGATTTTTATTGCTTCTTGAAGTAGGATTGCATTGCTATAAACTGCCTTCTTAGAACTGCTTTGCTGCATCGCATAGGTTTTGGGTCGTCTTTTCATTGTCATTTATTTCTAGGTATTTTTGAATTTTCTCTTTGATTTCTTCGGTGATCTCTTGGTTGATTAGTAGTGTATTGTTTAGCCTCCATGTGTTTGTATTTTTTACAGATTTTTTCCAGTAATTCATATCTAGTCTCATTGTGTTGCAGTTGGAAAAGATACTTGATATGATTTCAACTTTCTTAAATTCACCAAGGCTTGATTTGTGACTCAAGATATGATTTATCCTGGAGAATGTTCCATGAGCACTTGAAAAGAAAGTGTATTCTGGTGTTTTTGGATGGAGTGTCCTATAAATATCAATTAAGTCCATCTTGTTTAATGTATCATTTAAAGCTTGTGTTTCCTTATTCATTTTTATTTTGGATGATCTCTCCATTGGTGAAAATGGTGTGTTAAAGTCCCCTACTATGATTGTGTTACTGTTGATTTCCCCTTTTATGGCTTCTAGCATTTGCCTTATGTATTGAGGTTCTCCTATGTTGGTTCATAAATATTTACGATTGTTATATCTTCTTCTTGGATTGATCCCTTGATCATTATGTAGTGTCCTTCTTTGTCTTTTGTAATAGTTTTTATTTTAAAGTCTGTTTTTTGTGAAATGAGAATTGCTACTCCAGCTTTCTTTTGATTTCCATTTGCAAGGAGTATCTTTTACCACCCCCTCACTTTCAGTCTGTATGCGTCCCTAGGTCTGAATTGGGTCTCTTGTAGACAGGATATGTACGGATTTTGTTTTTGTATCCTTTCAGCCAGTGTATGTCTTTTGGTTGGAGCATTTAATCTGTTTACATTTAAGGTAGTTATTGATATGTATGTTCCTATTACCATTTTCTTAATTGTTTTGGGTTTGTTATTTCAGGTCTTTTCCTTCTCTTGTGTTTCCTGCCTAGAGAAGTTCCTTTGGCATTTGTTGTAAAGCTGGTTTGGTGGTGCTGAATTCTCATAGCTTTTGCTTGTCTGTGAAGGTTTTAATTTCTTTGTCAAATCTGAATGAGATCCTTGCTGGGTAGAGTAATCTTGGTTTTAGTTTTTTCCCTTTCGTCACTTTAAATATGTCTTGCCACTCCTTTCTGGCTTGCAGAGTTTCTGCTGAAAAATCAGCTATTAAACTTATGGGGATTCCCTTGTATGTTATTTGTTGCTTTTAATATTTTTTCTTTGTATTTAATTATCATAGTTTGATTAATATGTGTTGGCATGTTTCTCCTTGGATTTATCCTGTATGGGACTCTGCATTTCTTAGACTTGACTGAATATTTCCTTTCCCATATTAGGGAAGTTTTCAACTATAATCTCTTCAAATATTTTCTCAGTCCCATTCTCTTCTCTTCTTCTTCTGGGACCCCTGTAATTCGAATGTTAGTGTGTTTAATGTTGTCCCAGAGGTCTCTGAGACTGTCCTCAATTCTTTTCATTCTTTTTTCTTTATTCTGCTCTGTGGTAGTTATTTCCACTCTTTTATCTTCCAGGTCACGTATCTGTTCTTCTGCCTCAGTTATTCTGCTATTGATTCCTTCCAGAGAATTTTTAATTTCATTTTTTGTGTTGTTCATCATTGCTTGTTTGTTCTTTAGTTCTTCTAGGTCCTTGTTAAACGTTTCTTGTATTTTCTCCACTCTATTTCCAAGATTTTGGATCATCTTTTCTAACATTACTCTGAATTCTTTTTCAGGTAGACTGCCTATTTCCTCTTCATTTATTTGGTCTGGTGGTTTTTTACCTTGCTCCTTCATCTGCTGTGTGTTTTTCTGTCTTCTCATTTTGCCTAACTTACAGTGTTTGGGGTCTCCTTTTTGCAGGCTGCAGGTTCATAGTTCCCGTTGTTTTTGGTGTCTTCCCCCAGTGGCTAAGGTTTGTTCAGTGGGTTGTGTAGGCTTCCTGGTGGAGGGGACTAATGCCTGTGTTCTGGTGGTAGAGGCTGGATCTTGTCTTTCTGGTGGGAAGGTCCATGTCTGGTGGTGTGTTTTGGGGTGTCTGTGGACTTATTATGATTTTAGGCAGCCTCTCTGCTAATGGGTGGGGTTGTGTTCCTGTCTTGCTAGTTGTTTGGCATATGGTGTCCAGCACTGTAGCTTGCTGGTCGTTGAGTAGAGCTGGGTCTTAGCATTGAGATGGAAGTCTCTGTGAGAGCTTTTGGCATTTGATATTACTTGGAGCTGGGAGGTCTCTGGTGGACCAATGTCCTGAACTCGGCTCTCCCACCTCAGAGGCAGAGACCTGACACCCGGCCGGAGCACTAAGACCCTGTCAGCCACATGGCTAAATAAAACTTTCTTGGCCTTTCACAGGTAACCTGACTCGGACAGAATGGATAGAGATGGGTAGGTGGAACTCGTAGAGTCGCTGGCACCTCCAATGCGTCCACTCTGGGCAGCTCCTCCCGGATAGCTGCCTGTGACTTACACAGGATTCCCAGTTGGGACATGGATTCTTAATGGTGATGTATTTTTTCATTTGGTACACTATATTATTGAAGGTGTTTTTAATATCCTAAAATAACAAATAAAATCAGACATTATCTTTTTCTGATATCACTTTTTTTAAAAATGTATTTATTTATTTTTGGCTGCGTTGGGTCTTCATTTTTGCATGCAGGCTTTACCTAGTTGCGGGGAGTGGGGGTTACTTTTTGTTGCCGGGTGTGGGCTTCTCATTGTGGTGGCTTCTCTTGTTGCAGAGAGCAGGCTCTAGGGCACGCAGGCTCAGTATATGTGGCACATGGGCTTAGCTGCTCTGCAACATGCGGATCTTCCCAGACCAGGGCTTGAACCCATGTCCCCTGCATTGGCAGGCAGATTCTCAACCACTGCGCCAGCAGGGAAGTCTCTGATATCACTTTTTAATAGAAGAATCTTACTGGCAAAATTGCAGCTGAACATTCTGGAATTACTGAAGATTCTTTGAGCCAGTTTTGTATAATAGTTCATATGAAATAGATGTAGGGACTGTGATGACAGCAATTGTTCCTAAGAGCCTTCATCACAATGGACATTTGGCCAATGAGTCCAGGATTTCAGAGTCTGGGCTAAGACATGATTAGTTTGTTGATCTACAGGGTGACTTTGTGAATCTCATGTTACCTCACATAATAATTTATGTTCCTGGGAAGCTTCCATAGAGGTTTTTAGTAAAAAAATATAGGCATAAGAATAAATGGATTATGAAAGATGGGAGGTAAAGACTATTTTCCTTAGCTACTTCTTCAGATGGTTTTTTTTTTTTTTTTTTTCGGTACGCGGGCCTCTCACTGTTGTGGCCTCTCCCGTTGCGGAGCACAGGCTCCGGACGCACAGACTCAGTGGCCATGGCTCATGGGCCTAGCCACTCCACGGCATGTGGGATCTTCCCGGACCGGGGCACGAACCCATGTCCCCTGCATCAGCAGGCGGACCCTCAACCACTGCGCCACCAGGGAAGCCCTCTTCAGATGATTTTGAGACAGCAAAATGGGAGTGGGAGGTGAGGGAGCACATGGAAAATGTAGGAGAAGATAGGTCAGTGCCACTCCTCCCTCTGCCTGGTGTTGACCCTGACACTGCAAAAGACTGGCCACTCTCCATCCAGAGGCAGAGTGTAGATAATTTGAGATGACACCCATATCTAGGGAGTCAACATCCACCGAAATGGGGAAATAGTAAGTTTTTTGCCCTTTCTTTGGGCAAACTGTGAGTGGAGTAGCTTTTGAAGAACTCTACTTTTCTGGTTCTTCCACTTTGAATAGCGCAGCACAAAGAATCTGCTAAGCATCAGAGAAAGAAAGCTCTGGAAAACTTGCTCTTCAAGTGCCTAGCATTGAGTGCCTGTTATTGTAGTTAGTGCCCAGTAAATGACAGAGACTATGGCCATTATCAGTATCTTCATGTTAAGAATGCTTATTCACAAATATGAATATCACTGAGGTTTCCCAGAGACAGAATTTGGGCTTAGAAATGCCCGTTTCTTTGGAGCTCATGCATCAGTTTGCATGCTTCTGCTGTTTATTATAAACATCATTTCTTTCTATAAACACAGTCAGTCTTTAGTACAGTGGTCTACTATAATTTATTACCACACTAAAACTATTTCTACATTATCAGTACTAAAACACTTTACTGTTGAAACAAGAAACAGATTAAGGAAAGCTATCATACTTTTCTTGCTTTGGGGTAAGGAAAACAGTAAAAGTAACCATAGATTTAATAAAAGACGTTAGGAAATGAAGTCTTCTCAGAATCTTTTTGTTTAGTCAATTTGGTTACATTTTAAAGAAGACAGTCAAATGGAGGCTAGAATATGTGATCATCCAATTTTGATTTTCCACTAGTCATAGTAAAGTCAGGAAACAGTAAGTTAAGAAAATCTAGCATTCCTTTCCAAGGGAAAAAATAGCACTTTTAAAAATAAGGTGAAAATGAAATTTTTTTTCCTGGTAAACAATCACAAATATTTTACCTTGCTGAACTTAAGGAAATCAATTTGGGAGAGACTTACTGGCAAAATAGTGGTATGGGGTTAAGAGATACGAATTACTACATATAAACTAGATAAGCAACAGATATACTGTTATCGCACAGGGAATTATAGCCATTATCTTGTAATAATTTTTAATGGCATATAATCTGTAAAAATCCTGAATCACTATGCTATACATCTGAAACCAATATAATATTGTAAATCAACTATACTTAAATTAAAAAAAGGAATTGACAAAGAAGATTATAAAATGAGTTGTTAGGAACAATGTCTCAAACATTTTAAATAAGTGCCGGCTTCAAACAGCCTTGAAAGTGTGCTTTAGAGTTACCATTCCGTTCCTGTCAGCCCTAGAGAGTATATGTATTACTAACTAATCTAAAAATTAAATAGTCATTCCCAAATAAAATCAATCAATTCATTGTGATTGATTAAAGTTAAGTAAATTGCTTTTCTATCTGCATGACATTTAGGGAAACAATACAAGTATAAACACACGCACACATCTCCAAGAAAAATGGCCTGTTCACTGTGGGAGCTTTGACTGCTGATTTTTAACTGCTGTCCCCAGAGGTTCCAGGAATCAGGTGATTCAGGATGCAAGCACATAATCCCTTCACACCAATAATTAAGAGCAACACACAGAGTAACTGGGCTGTGTCAAGAAAACCAGATAATAAACACATGCACACGTGTTAAGCTGCACTACTGTACAGCTCATTCTGTGCAAACACAGTAATTTACATTTCCATTTTACCAGCATGAGTTGCCCTAAGGATAGCAAAAAAGTAAAAAGGCCCGGCCGGAGAGGGCAAGGGGACAGGATCTTAGGAGGTGAAACACATTTCTTTCCTTTTGAAGCAATATTATAGGATTTGTAACAAGGCTGGAGGGAATAGTTCATAGCTAGAGCTTTTCAAAGTAATACAAAATAAATGGTCTGAAGTAAACCAGCTGTAGCATTAAGACGCAGAAAGTTTATGACATGCATATACTTTATGCCCTTGCAGCTAGGATAAAACACATTTCTTTTTTGTTTGGCTATCATAAGGATATTATGCATTTGAAGAAAATTAAAGTTTCAACAAACTCCACCATAAAAAGCAACAGCTAAAGCAGATTGAAGTGATAGAGAAACCTGCTTACAATTGGCACACAGAAATTTATCAGTGCTGCAAGTTCATGAGGTGTATAATTCCTGTATAAAGAACCAAATCAATATGGTCTTGCCCTAAAGACAATATTTATATCGATTGTCCAACTCAGATTAAGAACAACTTAATCCACAGGAATGCAACTACTCTGACTAATTTATGCATGGTGAATGTGACTCAGTGTTTTGTGGGATTGTGAAGAAAAAGCTAGATAAATATCCTGTGATTTGTTCATGCACTCTTTTAAGACTTTTGAGTTGGTAACCTAACTAATCTGGAATGAGATATTGATATTAGGAAGGTGACACTTGGGCTTTTTTGTGAATTATTCTACAATGACTTCAATGAGATGGACGAAACAAACAGTGCTCTCTGCAACCTCTGCCATTCTGTCCATCCTACTTCAATTTACATTTTGGAAAACTTTTTTTTTTTTCAATCTACTATATTCCTCCTACATGGTAGCAACAGGTCATCAAGTTTTTACTGTCAAGCTACAACTTTTAGATGGAAAGCCAATTACTGATACAAAGTATGTTGAACTGAAAGTTATTTTCAGAAAGCAAAGTGAAAGCCAAAGAAACTAATGCTTACAAGACTATATTAATTACATTGAGATTATTTGAGAGCATATAGGCATGAGTATGGTCTCTGTACTAATTTCCATGAGAACATGCTACTCCCTTTAAGGCTGATGATTAGTAATTGCCACAATAACCAGCCATAGTTTGGAAAAGCAAAACACCTGGAATGATTTGTTTCACCAGAAGAAAAAAAAATGAGTCTTTTTATTAGATATAAACACTTGGTTTCTTAAAAGAGTATTTCTTTCAGAGAAATATTAAAAAGAGACTAAATTAATTGGTATTAAAATAAGGGGCAAAAGCCCTGACATTCCTACCAGTTGGATATCATGTACCTCCAAAATAAACAGTTTATTCTAAAGGCTCTCCCCTGGTTGGTTGACAAAGTGGAATAAGCCGTTTCACATAAACAGAGGTTGTTTATATTTACTTGGCAGTTAGGAAAGGGAAAAGGCTCCTATTTAGATTTTAGCAAATAGTTAGTAATAAGGAAATTGAAGATATGCTTTGCCTTTCAGCCACGCGGAGCCGACTATAGTATCTACTTCCCATCATGTGCATTATTTGAATATAAACCACCAGTTACCCTTCACGTTAGCTTAAGTATGCTGAAATGCAGCCATGTAAAAATTACTTAATGCAGAGCCGTGGATTCCCTTCTCTGTTTAAAATAAATTTGACTTGCTCGATTTTCCCATAAAACTACTTTTGAATTCTCTTTGTCAGGGGGGAAGTTATCCAATTACAAATCAACAACTGCTAAAGCTGAAATTGGTAAAGCCAAAACGGCAGCAAATAGTTTAGAAACTTACAATGTCCATTCCCAAAATGAAGTCTTTTTTCATCCGCACCATGTTTTGACTTGTTATAGCCACAGAACCTAGAGGTAAATCAAAGGAAGAGAACACAGAAAGAAAATATACTTAAAACAATTATGTATGTTCAGAATGTGCAAAGCACAAAAAATAAAGCATTTTGCACAAACAATTAAATGCTTTAGTGAAAGTTTAATGACTTCATATTTTCTAAATCCTCTAGAGAAAGCCTCTTTCTCTGGGGACCCTGGAGAGCTGCCTAATGAGGAGATATGGAGAGATGCTACCCCACTGTGCAGACCCCTTCAGTTCAGTTTTTATAATGGCCCTAGAAAGTGTTTATAGTATTTTTTTTTAAAAAACGACTGCTGTTAGAATGAATGAAGGGTAAAGTTTCCATTGTTAGTGATTAGTGCTGTGCAGTGTTACCAGTGTTCTGGGTGAGAAAGTGTGAGGGAAATCTGGGGTGTATTTGATGAGAGAAGGGATAATTGAAAAAAGAAAGTAAAAACCAAGAGTGAGGTCAAAAGAAGTGGTGGGTGTTGGAGACTGGGGCAAGAATTTAATGAAAAAAAAAACTCAAAACTAAAGATGGAGAATCAAAAGAAAGGGAGGAAAAAAAAGAAATATCTACAATACAAGTGGAGACATTCTTATTGTTAAAATATTTTATTGACCACACTTTTCAGATTTTAGTGGCAATTGAGGGGAGCAAGCAATGCAATAATGAAAGTAAGTCATAAAACAGACTGTGAACTCACCTCCCAATCAAAATGTAGGTGACGACTGCGAGGAGAATAATTGCTACTGCCGCTGAAATGGCAATCATTACCACTTGGCTATTTTCCCCGGAAATGGAGAAAGCTGTGAGGTTGGAGAGCAAAAATAAGAAACGACCAGGCATTAACACATCATAACTAACATCTACGTGAAAATGTTGATAAATTAAGTCCTATTTATTTTGCTTTTACCTAAAATATGGTTTGTTGTCTGATACAATGTAAAAAGAATTCTTCACTGAGTGTAAAAAATAGACATTTTGTATAATTTTACTTGAAATTTCTGATTAATAAGATTAAATACTCTGCTTTCACTGACATCAATCAAAACTATTTGGGCATCTACTGCATAAAATATGCTGGACTGGTTTTCTCTATACTCATTGGCAAGAAACTCATCAAATAAACAATAATTATCAGAGAAATATAGGGAATAGGTAAGATTTCCCAGAACGAAACTATAAAAGCGTTCTCATTAGCTTGTTTAGTCTCCAGTATCTGTATTTATTTAAAAGGTGGTATCATACCTGTCCTATGTACCTCAACACATGTTACCAACAAATTGTTCCTGTCCCTGTATTTCCTACCTTTGTAGATGGCCCATCATTCATTCACTCACCAACATGAGGTATTGGCAAAAATTGTCCAGGAGCCAAATCTGGCCTGCCATCAGTTTTTGTATAGCTCAGAGGCTTAGAAAAATTTACATTTTTTTAATGGTTGCAAAAAGTCAAAAGAAGATTCTGTGATATATGAAAATTATATAAAATTTAAATTTTTGTGTCTATAAATAAAATTACATTGGAACACAGCCACATTCATTTATTTGTACATTGTCTATGGCTGCTTTTATGCTACAATTAGCCAAGTTAGGTAGGAGCAACAGAGACTGTATGTACACAAAGCCTAAAATATTTATTCTCTAGCCCCTTACAGAAAATGTTTACTGACCCTTGACCTAAACCAATGATTCTCTAACTTTAATGTTCACATAAATCATTTGAGGACCTTTTGGAAAAAGCAGTTTCTGATTCAGTCAGTCTGGAGTGGGGACTGAGACTGTGCATATCTTATGAGCCCCCAGTGATGCTGATGCTGCCGATTGCAGACTACAACCTTTTGAGTAGCAAAGATGTAGACCATAAATATAAAGTCACCTTGTCCTCTCCCTCTCCTGATTTTTCTATATCCAATTAATCACCAAACTCTTTTAAATATTTTAGTTTCTGTCTTCACTTCTCTCCTGGATTACAGTAAGAAATTCCCAATGGATCTCTACTTGCAGGCCTTTCCTATCTTCTACCTGGCCACCAGAGTATTCCTTCTAAGCCATAAGTTTGATTATGTCATTCTCATGCAGGGCTCTCCATCACTTTCTGGATAAAATGCATGTAAAACCATTTAGGATCTGTTCTCTGCCTAAATCCCCAGGCTCACCTGCTAACAAAATCCATAAGCATTCTAATCTCTACACTCTCTAAAATATACTCAGTTCCTGGAACATTCCCTCTCATGCACTCATACTTTAATATTTATAGTTTTTGTAGTAAATGCTGATTAAACAAATGAATCAGTGCTGTATCAAAAGAAAAGCTCAGAAGAGAAGGTTTAGTTATACTATCAGCTCTTCAGAAGCCAATATCACATCTTGAACCTGATGCAAAATCTAAGGTTGGAAGTTTTTCTCTAAGATAATGCAGTTTAGGGAATAAATGATGTAAATAAAGAAACATGGCAGATAGGCTGTTAAAAGTTTTCTAAGCATCTGAAAAAAAGAACTCAGAGTGTGGCAGGATGGTATACTCATAATATAAACTGTTGCAAGCACTTTATTCTTTACTATCAGAAAACTATTGTTTACGCCACGTGGCAGTCGTGGGAGTGCCTGTTAGGATCTCCCTACTGCCAAGCCTGCAGTGGGCAGACAGCTCGCAGCTGCTGCACCTTCAGGATCCACTGCAGCCACGCTCTCCTCAATGACAAAACATGGCAAGGGGACTGCAGCCAGGCCATTTCTGCCCAATGCAGCGGTCCTGTAAGGGCAATCTTCATGCTGAGGCTCCCCGTTGGTTTGGTGAGACCCTCACAGCTGCATTGCTCTCTGAGAGTCCCCCTCCTTAACCCTCTGCCTTCTCTCTGTCTTCATACATGGCTGACCTACATCTCAGTCTCAGGCTCTGCTTGGCCATTTCTCTTCCTCCCCTTTTACCTTTTATCTGTATCCCCACACTCCCTGAAGCTCACACAATTCCACCTTAATATCTGCTTCACAGAAGACATGGACTGATACATTCCTCTCCACTGGCTATAGATCTGTGAATCATTTGTAAATAACTTAACCTTGTAATTCAACAATGCTCCATGAACATATAATAATCACTTTATCTCATGCTTTTCACTTTGCATAGTGTAGCAACTTATAAAGAGCAGCAAGTTCTGAATTCGCTGGTAAATTTTAGCCAGTTTGTAAAATAAACGTCAGTGAAACTGGTAGAGGAAACATGATAGAAAAAAGAAGAATTCTATATTTCTTTTCTTGTCAAAGACAGGATTAAACTAGACCTCTCTACAATTTCCTCTAGCTCTAGATATCTATGAATCCCAGAGACTATCTAAAAGCACATAACCAAATCAGATCATTTTTGGTTACTGAATTGGCAAACATTTGAATGAATAGTATTGATTAAATTGTGTGTTATACAGTTGTCTAATAATTTTATGTGGCATACTGGCAAAAACTGATACCTATTATGTCAGGAATTCAGTTTGAATATGTTTTCCCACAAGCACACTGCTCCCCCTGGCTCTAGTCTCTTCCCATTTTTGTCCATCCTACACATGCTGTCCACTCTGCCTAAAGCAGACTGGCAAGGAGCTCATTCTCGTGAACCAGAATGACTGGCTTTGTACCAATCTGCTGTGTGACATAATAATATGATTGTTGTGAGGATTAAAGGAGTTAATACAAGTTAAACACCTAGAACAGTGCTAAACGTGCAATAAGGGTTTAATAAATGTTATATATTTTTATTATTTCATTTTCCCGGTAAAGAATTGGCAAAAGTACTCCATATCCCACAAAATTACATATGAATATCTAATCTTGGTATATAAAGTTCTCTATATAATGATTCTATTCTACCTTTGTCAGCCTTTCTTAATGTCCCCTAAAAATAGGGTCCAAGAGATTAAAGTTGCTGCATACCCATTCATTAAAAACAACAAAAAGGCAGTATGAAACATTTAGGAGTGCTGACTAAATTGTCCCTGAGCTAATCTTCTTGAATAGTTATATCCAGTAGAATCCTCCATTTCCAGATCTCAGCTTTATCCCACATACTTTTGCTCTGGAAATTCCTTGGATGTTCAAATTATGTACGATTTATTTAAACACAAAACAAACACACACACACAGACACACAGACATACACACTCACCCCGAGTGCTTACTATACTATTATACCAGGTAATATTTTAAGCACTTTACAAACAACAATTAATTTAATCAACATAAAAACCCTATTGAGTCATGCACGATGATCTTTCCCAATTTACAGACAGGGAAGCTGAGGCAGTGAAAGTTGAAGCAGCTTGTCGAGGTCATCCCAATACATGGCAGCTCCCTTTAGGGTTCTTTCTCTAACTCCTACATTGTGCCTGCCTTTCTCAAGCACAAAGCACACACTCTGGATTCAGTTTCTGCCCACTGAGGCTTTCCAGACAGATGGACTGCCTGTTTTCCCAAACATGTCACACTGTTTCTTAAAGTCTGGGACTTCTTGCTTTGGTGGATGTCACCTTTGTTCTAGGAAGGTCCTTTTACTCATATACACTCTATGCTTTCTGTGGAACTTTTAGCATGACCTTTTTTTTTTTTATTAATATGCAATAGCAGCACTGGATCAGTACTCCAAAATCTGGAGGCTTACTGACTCCACTTACTAGCTATGCAATCTCAGAAAAAACATATAAAACTCTGTGTCCTAGACCATGGCTAAAAGGAAATCATAGCATCTTAATAGCTTATAGAACAGGATCAAATGAAATGTTTACGCAAATGCTTTTCATACTGTCACAAAAATACATGGGTTCTAAAATCAGATCGATCATTTACCAATTGTATAACTTTAGAAATCTTACTTAACCTCCCTATGCCTCAGTTTCCTCTTCTGTAAAGTGATGATAATAAATGTAAAGCACTGACACATAAATAGTAAGAAACTTTCAAGCACTTAGGAAAATATATAACCCACTATGCCTCTATATTGTTACTGTAAACAAGATAAAAAAATACTAATTAAATTCCAGGTAGAAATACACTATTTTCTACTAAGAAACATTTATATGTGTTATGAATAAAACTTTATAATTAAAAAATAATAAAAACTAGAATAAGCAGCAAACCGTTAAAGAAATCCAAACATGAGCCTTTTTTTAATATCTTTTAAATATCAATCTATAACAAATAAGACTTTTAAATCCTTAGAGTTTTTATGAATATATCATTTTGATTTATAAAAACGGAGAGTTTTGATTTTTATCTTTTTTCCCCTTAAGACAAAAGGTAATTTTTAAACCTATATTTACTTATATTTAAAGTCTGGAAGAATTCTATGGTAAAGCAGTAAGAGTAAACTGATTTAAAAAAAAAAAATCAAACTGTGCAACTCAAAGATTTTTATAAAAGGAGAGGAGGGATATTAAAAAAGTTCCCTTTCTCTCTATGCTTTTTTCATCTGCTCTATCAATCAATGGAAATACAGCAAATATAAAACTTATTTGAAAAAGTCCTAAGACCCTGAAGTTTTCAAATGGGCTATTTCTTAAACCTCAGACACTGAAGTCTCATTAGATGATCATGCATAACACTACCACAACTATATCTGTGGTAAATCTGGAATCACATTAAAATTTTAGAATTTGTTGTTGTTGTTGCAAATTTATTTATCAGATAGGGTTAAGTGCTAATTAAGAACAAGAGAGGTTAGACTGATATTCCAAAATATGCATCAATATAATACATATTTATCTAATGGTGTTCTGCCCCTCTTGCCCCCCAATATGCCTAATTTCTACCACATGACATAATAAACATTTGATTTTTATATCTCTGTGATTTGTGATCTCTCTTGCTACAGCAAATCTAGGTTTTGTTGTTAATTCCAATAACTATTTAAAAGTTTGAAAAAATTCAATCTATAATCATTTCAAAACAAAGAACTTTCTTTGCTCCACTTAAAGTTTACAAAAAGAGTTAGAATTACAAATGTTAAATTGCAATTATATTTTGTTATTGTGTCATCTAAAATTTTTAATTTGTTTTAAACCTTGTTCACATGGATTTCCATGGTATTTTGCAGCATTTTGTTTCTAATGTCCTCAAAGAGTGATTTCTCCATATTCATTCCATCACAGGAGGATTAGGAGAGGTCTTGAAGTACAGTCTCCACATCTGAGACTTGAATCCCCTTCGATATCCAAGGGGGAATGGTTCTAGGACCCCCTACAGATATCAAAATCTGAGGATGCTCAAGTCCCTTACATAAAGTGGTGTAGTATTTGCATATAACCTAAGCACATCCTGCCCTATAATTTAAACCATCTCTAGATTACTTACAACACCTAATACAACTTAATGCTATGTAAATAGTTGCTGGATTGCCACAAACTAAAGCTGTGCTTTCTGGAATTTTTTTGTATATATTATATCTATATAATATACATTAAATTTTATTGAAGTATACTTGATTTACAATGTATTAATTTCTGCTGTACAGCAAAGTGACTCAGTTATACATATATAGATTATTTTTCAAATTCTGTCGTATTCTTTTCCATTATGGGTTATCACAGGATATTAGATATAGTTTTGTATATTTTTGATCCAAGGTTGGTTGGATCTATGGATGTGGAACCTGTGGATCTGGAGGGCCAAGTGTGTAGATTTATGTTTTTGAGGATGACAGCTCTCCTTTGAGTAGAAGAATTGTCATGCTTCAGCTGTGAGATAATAATTTCTAACACTAGATTCTTACACCCTGTAGAAGGTAGAGCTTGTTATTGTAAACAGCATTTCTAATTGTTTGACAAAAAGTGTGCCATAAAATATTTACTTTACCATATTAACTTAAACAACTTTTATAATTTTTGTTAATCTTGAATGTTTCTATGAGGGATGAAATTTGGGCATAAAATATTACCATACCAATAACAATGTGATTTTATACCATGAATAAAATATTTAGAAAATAGGAAATATAGATGCCAGGGAGAAATGGCAAATTGGAACTGTCAAAAGAGATTACTGTGTGTCCTTTCGGTAGAATGCTAGGCATTGTCAGACTCTCCCTGGATAATCTGTTTCTAAAGCGTGTTCATCTTTGATTGTCTTCCTGGCCTGTTTTGCAACTATGAAGTTAGTTGTAGACAATGAATAGTTATATATGTGATTTTTCTCATTACAACTAGAATGATATATTCACTAGAGATATGACTGTTTTATGTGCATTAGAAAAGATGAGCCCAATCATTATAGTTATTGCCTTATAGTATATTAACCAGTTTTGGACAGATTAACCAATTTGTTTAAGTACTCCTGATTGTCTACACACTCATACACACAAACAGACACAACATATACAAATATGTATGTATATGTGTATATGTATCTGTTCTTCAAATTTCTCTTTAAATCAGTTTACTCTCTTACTAGTCTCTTCATTAATTAATAAGTTAAATAAAATCTTTAATTTGTGTTCACTTTATATTAATATCATAGCCATGATTTTCCCTTTTGAAACTTATATTTTAGCAGAGGGGTTTTCTAATATGAAGTGAATGCATTTAAAGAAAATCAGAATGTTACTGGGAAAATGTTTGCCAATTTTAGATAAATTTAGTGTCAGACACACAGGACCAACCAAATTACTTGTGAATGTGAATGAGGTGATGAATCAGGTTTAGAAAATCCTTAACCTCCAAGTAATACAAGATTAAATGTGTTAAGGATTAAAACAATATTAAGTTCCTCATGGATCATCACATTTCTTTTTTTGTAGTTCATTGAACCATACAATGAACCTGAAATATCTGAATTAACAGGTACTAGAAGTTAAAATGTTACCATATTAAATAATGACCCTCAAAGGAATTTATGGCCAATAGAAGATCAGAAGCATTCCAGGCATTAGAATATGTTCGATTTGTAAAAGAGAAACACACACACACACACACACACACACACACACACAGATGTACATTTACACAAACACAAGTAAACAGACCCAATGCTATGCAAAATTGTTAAATGTCCCCCAAGCAATATACTTTCAGTGTATCACATTTAGCTAAAACTTAGAGTGAGAATGAATTATCAGACACCCTTGCAACAGCCCTTTCCCCCATACACTATATTGAAAAAATACGTACAGTCTGGGCTAGTTTCGAACTCAAACTTGCGACTGTTGGTCCCAAATCCAGCTGCGGTCCGGGCTCGGATTTGGAATACATACGTAGTATCAGGCTTGAGGCTACTGATGGTAACATTTGTGCCTCTTGCCCTGAGAATTGTATAACTTGTCTCTTGTTCCTGCTTTGAGGTAAGAAAAATCATGTTAAAATCGAATCTTCCTAATGCTGTCAAATGGTAAAAAGGTGAACCACTCAAAACCAATTCTTTCAAATTTTTAACACAGCTCATAAGACGGATAAAAGAGGTGACAATCATTTAACTTTCTGAATGTAATAGAGGCTTTTTTTTTTTTTTTTTTTTTGCGGTACATGGGCCTCTCACTGCTGTGGCCTCTCCCATTGCGGAGCACAGGCTCCGGACGCGCAGGCTCAGCGGCCATGACTCACGGGCCCAGCCGCTCCGCGGCATGTGGGATCTTCCCGGACCAGGGCACGAACCCCTGTCCCCTGCATCGGCAGGCGGACTCTCAACCACTGCGCCACTAGGGAAGCCCTAATAGAGGCATTTTTAAGCAAAAAAAATATTTACAAAATTTCCCAACTTGGATAAAATAATTTGTTCCCTGCACATAATGCAGGAAAATTTAGTTTTCATTTTTACCAATTACTGAATATGTGGATGAAAATAAGTTCTCTTCAAAGCTGAGGCTGAATGAAAGCTTCAGTCTAATTCCAAGAATAAACTTACAAAGACAAAAATACCCCCTTGAATTAAACTTAACAGGAATGTCCTACTGATTCTCAGAAAATATTTCCATTAACTGTAAAATATTAAACTTAAAAAGGTCCAGGTTTTATGTATAAACTCTACATTAATAACTTTCTTAGTATCAGCTATATTTGCATTGTGTTTAATCTAAGTCACTATGGTTTGTAGAGACTAAAATCTTCAGATAAAAGTCTAGAAATATTTCCCAAAAGGATTTACATTGTACTTTAGGAGATTCACACTGCACATTAATTGTAAAGACTTTTTATGTCAAGCCTTGTTTACCAAAATGGACTTCCAGGAATTGTGTTTTTCCTTTAACATACGTTAGTATATGAGCACTTTATGGGTCACCTAATTTCAAGTAATGGTGGAATATCCCTGTACCTGGTGTGGGACCTAGAGTGGGTGTTATAGAACAATGCATATCCTCAACCAAAACTAAATAGAATATTACAGAAAAAATGTAGTGTGTTATGGATACTTTTTAGTTAAAAATGCTGGTTATGTATCAGATAGCATTTGAGTTAGTATATAAATAATGAAGAGGGCTGAATATATTTATTTTGTGGAAATCATTATTTCATGTGTTAAAAATAATTATTAATCATATACCCAGAACATGGCTCTGTTCATCATCATTAGTGAACTAAACAGTCAAGAAAGCTAGACTTTGTAGAGCTTAAATTCTAGCAAAATGCTCAAAATATTTCTAAGCATTATATATATATTTGGAAATAATTTTAAAATTTATGAATGTATGCTATAAAAAATGTTTATATAAAGTATATTAAAAATAATATTACACATAAATATGCATCAAATTTAAAATGCTTAGAGAATAATAGGTTCAGTCATTCTTTTCCTGCACTAATTAATATTGTTTTAAAATATGGATGTATATTGTGCTTTGTTAGTGGAGTTTGAAATGAGTTCAGAAAATGCTTTATGTTTGTAAAAGATATGAAGGTAGTTTCGTAGTATTTTTGAATCAGCTTCATAGATCTACAAGTTGGGTGTTCCCTGGCTCTACTATCCAATCTGAACTAAGGTGCATCATTAATTGTCTTTTTATTTTGTTGTATCATCTATAAAACATGGATTCTTATATTTGCCCAGTCTATCTTGTCACACTTTTAAAAAGAGAAGATCATGATCAAGTGAGTACTTGACAGTACCACAGTGGATCACTGAAAGCTAGGAGATAACTTATTTATACTATGATTTTGGCACAGTGAGGTTTATAAGGTCTCACTTTCTTTCAGTGAAAGAGACATACCTTTTTCCCTGTAGGGGGCAGTATGAAAAAAAATGGGATCACATTTGTGAAATACATTAACTTCAATAAACAGAATAACTACATAGTGCAAAGGAATGTTTATACATTGTTTTTATTTTGGACAACTGACCATACCACTAATTCTCATATCTCTAAAATAATCCATTTTCATGTAGAGGAAGGTATGCAATACAGGGGAAAACATACTACATGAGGAGTCATGGCTGCCAGAATTCAAAACAAAGATCTAATGTTTATTAGCAGTGAGGCTGTGAGAAATAATAGATAATGCCATCAACTCTCAGTTTTCTTATTTGTAAAAGAACCTATTTGCCCACTTTCATCAGATTATCAGACAGCTCAAAATAATGTATGCAGAAGTAGTCTGTAAATATAAACTATATCAACTCAATTTGTTTTTATTTCATTTTAAAATACTTTGTAAACTGCAGCAGGTACACAAATATGTCATGTTCATATTGGTAGCTATAAAACCACCCAGCTCTAATGATAAGATTTGAATACATCTTGCTTTCAAACCTAGCCATAATTTATAACCAGGGAGAAATAAGTGGTACTTAGAGTGATGAAATACTATGCCTTAAATTCTACTTATAAATAATCGTGTACCTATTTTTTATAATTGCATTACTGAACCACAATTTTATGATGTGAGGTAAACTTATCTACCCACTCTCATCTACCTTTCCTTGTACAAAGTCAAGAAAGCTTTCCATCATCAGTTCAATAACACAATCGTTTCGTTATTAATTCAATGTTCCTATCTGTATTGAAGGAAATTCATGTGAATGTGAAGGTCAGGAAATGATGCTTAAGGCAATGAACTCAGGAATAATTCATCAATAGATTAAGGAATCGCTATATAATAGTTGGTAGAACAGGGGTCTCAGTGTGGAAGGACACAAATGTCATCTCTAATACCATAACTAGATGACTTAACGCTTGACAGTGACATCTTTTGCTATGGCTTATTGTTATAGAATGGAGGATATTTGACACAATGATTTCTAAACCTTCTTCTACCTATAAATCAAAGGTATCACACGACCAGAATTCTAAACAGAGCTCTTTCACTTGCTAGCAGTGTCATTGGTTTCTCTGAAAGAGCACACTCATGATTAGGTAACCTCTTTCCCTACACAACTCAACCCTTTAACATTATCTCCCCACCTTTTCATAGTATTTGACCTCATAGTCCAATATGATCCCATTAGGATGTTCAGGTTCTTGCCAGGATAAAGAAATGCTGTTTCTGGATGTCCGATCTTTCTTAATCGTCATGACAGGTGATGGAGCTGTAAAGAGAGGATGGGAGGGGATGATGGGATGAGGAAAATTAATCGGATTGGGAAGGGCAGTAAAGAAGAGCAGAGAGGCAAGGGAACAAGCAAATGGAGTCTATTGTCGTTCTAATCTTTGGCAAGAAAGGACTATTTCCATTTCAAAGGCTCTTGAGTATTAATCTGGCCTCATATCAAGCCTCAGAAGCTGGATTATAGCCCTGGTACCTACAGGCCTATGGAAAATGAGCTGAGATTTTCAGCTGCTGGTGGACTAGTGGCAAGTGAGCATATGTTTTCAATCTGCTACTATAATGTAAGCCATGAAATATATTTGATATATTAAAAAAAGAACAAAACATCAGGACTACCTATTTGTTATAACGTTGCAAAGTTATGAATGCCAGATTCTTCAGCTCATTGGTAACATTTTCACATGCAACTCTGTAAGAAGACTGGAATCCATTACGCACAAGGAGTCCCATGGTATCCATAGGTAATAACAATATTCAGTGTATTGTAAAATAGGTAGGATTTAGGGCATAGTACAATAGATCTTGACTTCTGACAAAAATCTCTCATGAATAAAAATATATATCAGGAAGAAACAATCTCTGCTTTTACATTTTCATTTCTTAAAAAAATATATATTTAGTAAGAAGTACTGAGGAAATGAGTACTCTTTGTGTCACAACTCTATAGATACATTTTGAGACATCTTATTGGGTGATGACTCTATATTTGTTGTGTTTTTCTATGCATTATCAAAAGTATAGAATATGAATAAAAAACTGTTTGGATCAGATATCATAGGGTCACCATTTTTTTAATGGAAGATTAAATATGTTTTAAGAGATATACTTCAAATCCTTCCATTAAAAAGAAAAATGCATACTATCCATCAAAGTACCTTTGGTTTCTATTTTTTTTTTTTTAATAAATTTATTTATTTATTTTTGGCTGTATTGGGTCTTTGTTGCTGCGCATGGGCTTTCCCTAGTTGTGGTGAGCGGGGGCTACTCTTCATTGTGGTGTGTGGGCTTCTCATTGCAGTGGCTTCTCTTGTTGCAGAGCACAGGCTCTAGGCGCACGGGCTTCAGTAGTAGTGGCATGTGGGCTCAGTAGCTGTGGCTTGCGGGCTGTAGAGTACATGCTTTGTAGCTATGGTGCACGGGCTTAGTTGCTCCGCGGCATGTGGGATCTTCCTGGACCAGGGATTGAACCCGTGTCCCCTGCATTGGCAGACAGATTCTTAACCACTGTGCCACCAGGGAAGTCCTACCCTTGGTTTCAAATCTCAATCTTGCTACAATGGCCAACCAAAATACCTCACTGTGGGGCTCGGTGGCATTCTGCCGTAATGCAATGCAGCAAAATAAATTACAAACATGAAACAAACAAAAATGTAGAATTCTCAGGCACATCAACTGCTGAATTGTTTTCATTGCTAAAGGACATATTTTTTTATAGATTTTTCTCAAATCAAGGACTATTAGAACCCAGTATATTTGTATTCCCTACAACAGCTAGCAATAAAGTTCCCTATATGTTGATTTGATGTTTCTATGATTATTACTTGACGACTTTTGCATCCAACCTCTCACCTAAATTGTTCCTGTCTATAAATGCCTTTCATTTTTATTCTTCACTTAAAAATAGAGCTTTCATTAAACTTGCCTTGTGACACTTTTTTAGAAAGTGTAAACCTAAACGAAAGATCTATTGCAGTACATTTTCCATCCACCTATTTCTATTATTTGTAAGATCTTCTTATAAACTTTTGTAATTAAAGCCTCATAACTTTAATGGCCAGGGGATGATTACTTAATCTTTTTCCAAAGAAAAATGTAGGTGTTGCTTTTCTGATAGAAAAGTAAAATCATTTTCTTATTCACATCTTGCTCCCATTAACAATTAACATTCTTTCATGTAACTTGATGTCATTTACCTTTTATGTTCACTTTCTGTCTATTCAATATTATTGTTGTCTTTCTCAAACTGGCTTCACAACACCCCCAGCTCTCACCCCGAGGCAGTTTGCTGCTCTGAAACTGATTCTAAGCAAAGGATAAGTTATTTTGGTTATATTTAGTTGAAATTTTATAAACATATTTGAAGTTTATAAACACGTCACTGAGTTAGAAATAAATAACAGGTACATTAAATTTTTAAGAATTAATTTCTTTTTACTTACTCTAATACTTAGAAAAATCAATTTATTATTTAATCGTTAATAGAATAATTTCAGCCCCAATGTCCTTGGAACCAAATTTTGCTTTTTGTACAAAAATAATGGAGAAATTCCACCAACTTTCCTCCTGAAGTAAATGCATTAATAGAATAACTTCTAATGTGTGCTTACAGAGCATTTCAAAGAAGCTGAATGTTGGAACACTTTCCTAGTAAACCCATGGAGACCCTCCCTACTTCGTTTCATACCACCGTGAACCTGGTTTCTTTTTCTTAACAGTTAAAATACATTTTCAAAGAAGGTTTGAAAATGAACAGGTATAGCATCTCTCCTCAGAAAAGAGGAGAGAGAAAATAATTCATTTCCAAGAACAGTTGTGAAGAAGATTGTATTAACTTTTTAATGAAAGCTTTCCAGGCTCTTTTGGGGATCTGCTTAAATTTTATTGCTTCTGCACTGGGCAAGACTTTATAACTGTTGAAATTCTTCAAAGGTCTTTGAGCAAGCTGCAGTGCCCTGTTGGACTGTAATAAATAGCCTTTTGTAGTTCCACACTTACTTAAGTAGAGGCAATTGCTCGACGCTTGTGCCACCTCTAAGTTAAATGAACCTTTTCGGATTGCTGCTTTTAGGCCCCTGTTAAGTCATTTGTTCTGCTCTTTTAATACACACCTCTTGTACTGGCTGCATTTCAGCAGTTTCAACCCAGTACACCAGCTGAAATCCTGTTACATTTAGGTAATGATCATCAATATTTTAATATTAATAAATAATTAACAGAAATTGTTTTTCTCTCCCCTAATAAATAATTTTAAGACATAAGAAAACACATGTAGCAAGAGAAAAATTCCATGGGCACTCCACAGTATCCACGCTTTCTAAAATGTTTTCTAGAACACTTCTTAATTCATGTCTTGAAGTATAATTTATCCATACTTGCTCATGTGTTGTAATACAATTTGTAACATTGATGAGAAACAGTGATTTTTTTTTTTTGGTTCGTTTTTAGGTATCTAAGAGTGATGTGTTCAAAGTAATTTTCAAAATTCATAGAAATTCTTATTTTTCTGTATAAAAGAATGTGATACAATTTATATCAATGATGTAATGTATATCTTACATTTGATTTATTTTATTCTCATTTATCTGTTTTTTCTAAATTTGTGATTTGAAGGAGTGGTGGGTAATAGTTGTACAGAATGAAAAAAAAATCCTAAAATTAGAGAAATGCTTGGAAGGAGAGTGAAAAGTTACTGAGGCAGAGGAAGCATAGGTTTTCCCTGGTGAAATGCTGGTGTATAAGCTAAAATAGCAATTACTGATGAACACTTCAACAGCCCAGGATTAAGAGATTTATGCTGGTGACTTTTATATACCTCAAATGATATATTATTACAATGATTCTCTTATTAACAGGAAGAAGTTGATGAAGTTGATGACTAAGTAGGTTGCTATGAAACGGGTCCAGGAATTTACACAGTTTAGTGAATGAATAGTTTTGTAGGGGAAGAAAAAAAAAGAATAAAAATTAAAACAGTAGGAAGATAATAATTTTTAGTAAGTTAATAACTCTAAAGTAATGTCTGGGTGTGTAACATACATTTTTGTTGTGTTGGTATTTGAGAGGGAGCAAATATTTGATCCTTAGCTTTTGCTATTCTGAGTATAATTGGATATACGTGCTCTTTGGAAAATAAAGAAAGGAGATATGATATACTTGTAAAGTGAAATTTTTATTTTTAACTAAAATGTTTCTTAAAAGAATACAAATATAAGAGAAAAACAGTGAAGGTTGGGAGGGAAGAAGAAGCCCATAAATCATACAGTTAATCACCCTCCATGAAGTTTTTCTGAACTTTCTCCACACCACTGAAAAATTCGGAACACTCTGAATACTGACAAATTTCTTAACTTGCGGTGTCACAGTGAACTTGCTCATGGCTCTCTCAATTCATTCTTTAAAATTTTTCTTAGGTCACGACATAGGACTCGACAGATATTTCACCCCATGTTATCTAGTAATATGTGTTTTGTGAAAGCTGGTATCAAAATGCTTTTCAATTGCTGTTCTAAGGAGACATACCTTTCTGGGAACCAAGGGTTGAATTATTCCCTGAGTATTTTCTTCCCTATTTCCAGGCCACTGTAGTGGCAGTTTCTTGAATCAGAGACATGCATGACTAGTCCAGAAGATAGACAGAGAAGTATAACCCTTAATAATTCATAATTGAACCCCAGTTATTTATTTACAGAGGAAGAGTAAGATTTTCTCTCAATATCCGCCTAGCCTGAGCCACTGATTGCATCTAATGTAATAATAGAAAAGCAACTTACAATGGGCAAGCAAAGATGTCAGGCTAAGAAAGGTTTCTATGTAAAGAGATCTGGTTAGAGATGGGGTTTGTGTAGCTCACAATTTGTATTTGAATCACACAATACTTGTGCATCCAAATCTACTGTCAGACGTGGAAAGGATTTATTATTTTAACTATGGTGTTTTTAAGAGGCATTTACCCTTATTCTGTAACTAAAATATGACCCATCCTTAGAATCAGGAAGTCAAAACTTCAAAATTCAACTCTAAGGATCTGGTTTGGTTCGTTTGTTTTTATTGGGACTTTTCTCTTTCTGGGTCTGGGAATTTCTAATGAACCTCTAAGGTGTCTCTGTGGTTTAGAGATTGGACAAGTTAAAGTAATAAGAAAAAAAGGCTCAGTATGTCTTTTTCTAAGGGAGCCAAAGCTTTTAAAAATTATCTCCATGGGAAAATATCATCGAGTAAATGGTTGAAAGATTTTTCCTTTGAATCAGGCATGCCTTTAAAAGCATGCCTCTCTTATTATTTTGTACCATTCATTACAATGCCCACTTAAGAACATTTCCTTAGTTTTTTTCAGAAGTGGACATTTCTATAAAGTCCAGAAACACTCTTGAGTTTGAATGAGCATAATCATTCATAGCTTAATGTTCTCCATCTTACCACCCCTATCCTGATTTCCCCAACTTGTTCTCTGGAATTTCCTGTTTTGATCCCAGGACTCACCATTTTTACAGCCTACCAGTTTGAATTTCAGAGTTATACTTCTTTATATTTTCTCCCTCACCAATAACACTGTATGCCAATCAACTTCAGCATCTGAAAGTCGATGAATTTTCTTTCTACCCAGTTATAGTTCTTTCAGCCCTGCTTCAGTTCAAACCATTGCCATCTTTCACGTGCATTGGATTCTGTGTCTCTCATCTCAATCTTTCCAGAACTTCCCTCAATTTTCCACACATTTTTGATTTTTTATCATTTTATAAAGCAAATAAAACATTAACCGTCTTTTCCTTCGAAACCTCATAATTTCAAATCAGTTTTCCTAAACTTGTTAACTAAAAAATAAGTTTCAAAGTAAAGGTCTAGCAATCTATATTTTGAAGAATTTGATGTCAGAAATCTCTTAAGATCACACATTTGGGAAATTCTGGACTACAATAGGATATGTAATTTGAAATTAATTACATTATTATTTAAGATTCCTCATTAGACTGTAACATACATACCAGATTTATCATTTATTGCTCGCCTTTCAAACTAAAATTCTAAAGACAATTCCTTAGGCCACTGCCTACAATTGTACTTGTAATATACTCCCTGTCTGGAACACTCAATCTCTTCCCTTTTCCACTGGAAAAATCTCTTCTACTCATTATCCTTAGAAAGGCATTGCTAATATACAGCTTTTTTTGAGTCCCTTAGGCAATAGTTAATCAGCTCCTTCCTCTGTTCTGATATATAGTATAGTTTTTCATTCTCTTATTATTTAGCCCATCTCATTGTGTTGCAATTATACCATTTGCTTACTAATGTGTCTTCCCATTAGATTGTAAGTTCCTCAGAGTCTTTAGTGCCTTGCATCACACCAACTGTACATAAATCTATTTATTCAGTTTGGTTAGCTTTGCAAAAAAATGTACAATATATTTTGTGACTAGTTCCTTTGAAAGATAATCCTATTTAACTCCTGATTTATTATTAAAATAATAAAATTCAAACAAAAATGAAAATTATAAGATGTTAAACAGATACCTTTTTCTATAAAATTATATCGTTTATTTTGTATAGTAAAGGGAAAAATAATTTTCTAAACTGAATCAATAGTGCTGGGAGAAAAACATTCTAAAACGTATACATTGAAAGTAAATTTTGAGCAAGATCTCTCCAGAGGGGAAAATTCTGGTCAAAATTTTAGGCTTCTTAGTTCTAAATTTGTAAAATCTTTAAAATTTTCATTATTAAAATTTGAATATTCCAGAGTAGTTTTAAAGATTGGAGAATGCAGTTAAAATGTATAATCTCATTCCCATCTCAGCATGGAGCAATAAAAGAGAAAGAAAACAGTAGTAATAGAAGGGTTCATTTCATAGATGTTTATTGCATGAATTCATCAAAAGAGATGCTGTTTTTCATTTTTCAATTGATCTTTAACATTAAGTTCTCCTTCTTTTAATATCATTCAATATCCTCTTACAATCGGATCAATCTTCAATATGTTGTTTAAAAAAAATCTAGTTCTTCCTCTCCTTTACTCTCACACTACTACCATACTTATCACACTTCTGACACTTCTGGTCAGCAAATGTGTAGGTTTCCCCACACTAATCAATTCTGATTTGGTTTCCTACAATTTAACTGAATTTTGACACTATTTACTTGCAAGTAGTGTCATATTCCACACGTTAAAGGCTGAATCTCATAACACTGCCCCTCACCTCAGATGCTAATCACAATGAGAAGCTTCCCAGGTTACCCACAATTTCTGTGTGACTTGGCTACAAATTGGAGGTTCCCATGACCCTCTGCTCTGGCTCAATTAATTTGCTAGAGTGGCCACAGAACTCAGGGAAACACATTTACCAGTTTATTAAAGAGTATGATAAAGGATACAGAAGAACAGCCAGATGTAAAGACATAGGGCAAGGTCTACGAGGCTCCTAAGTTCAGGAGCTTCTGTCTCTGTGGAGTTGGGGTGTGTTCACTGACCTGGAAGATCTCCTAACCCCATACCATTGGATTTTTATGGAAGCTTCATCACGTAGGCATGATAGGTCATTAACTCCATTTTCAGCCCTTCCCCCTTATCAAGGGAATGGGGTGGGCTGAAAATTCCAGGCTTCTAATAAAGGCTTGATCTTTCTGGTGAGCAGTCCTCCTCCAGAAGACATTCAGGAGCCCACCCAGAGTCACCTCATTAGAACAAAAGACACTCCTATCACCCAAGAAATTACAAGAGCTTCAGGTGCGTGGTGTTAGGAACTGGGGTAGAAGACAAAAGGACAAAAGATGTTCCTTGTACTCATCACTTAGGAAATTGTGAGTTTTAGTAGCTCTGTGCCAGGACCAGGAGGCAGAGAAGAGTATATATATTTTCTATAATCTCCATATGTAATATGGCTTTGAAAATCTATGGGAGGTAATCATAGGTTTCTAGATATAATTCTTCACTGTGAAAGAGGTTAATAGTGACACATAGCTATTTTTAAGGGTTTTATTATCCACTAAGAGTTAAGTCTAAAATAAAAAAATCTTGTAGGTAGGAAATAAGAGAAAGTAGAGCAAATAAAGATTTCTTTTAAAACTAGTTGTCTTTGAAAAATGCAGCATACCAGCAAAACTGTCATAAAATATTGAGATTCCTGGAGACATTATATACATTTATAGCATCAGTATATTTTAGAAAAAAAATAATGCTCCTTGGATTTGCTGAGATATTCTACAATATTCTTCTGTTTAAGTCCTTTGAAGAGCCATGAGTACTCTCAACATGCCTGTAGTCTCGAGTTCAGTGAGCCCTAATCAAGGACTTCATGCATGTACAAGGCGATGAAAATGGCAGGTGGTTATTCATCTAAATGTGTGTGTGTATGTGTGTGTGTGTGTGTGTGTGTGTGTGTGTGTGTGTGTGGTGTTTAGCCTAATGTTCTCTATTTACACAGATAATGTGATGCTGCTGGAGGGTCTAGCTGTCTTTTAACAGGAGACAACTAAAATTAAATTACATCTAGGGCATTCTTTTCCTTCATCGATTACACATGAAGCATAAAGTTCTCTCAAAATTCCTAGACAGGTAGACATTGAGCTCTGCATGTATTATTTTAAACTATGCAATATTCTTTACATTATTTCTGAAAATCCACACTTCACACTTCTAAGGTCTGAGCCTAAATTTAGAAAAATGCATTCCAGAGATAATATACATGGAAAGGATAGAATCTTCCCTCCCAGAGAGCCGAAAGTTGTCTGAGAAATTCCTCACTTCATAAGATTTCTAAATATCTTACAATTTCCAGAAGATACAACTTGGCTTTGGGAATAGCAATATGTCTTAATCCTGAATTTTTCAAACTTCTTCTTGGATAAGCTTCCTAGTTATTCTATTTAGAAAATCTGCTTTGATAGGATTTTTTTTGTTTTGTTTTGTTTTTTGTTTTTTGTTTTTGCGGTACGTGGGCCTCTCACTGACGTGGCCTCTCCCGTTGTGGAGCACAGGCTCCGGACGCACAGGCTCAGCGGCCATGGCTCACGGGCCCAGCTGCTCCACGGCATGTGGGATCCTCCCAGACCGGGGCACGAACCCGGGTCCCCTGCATCGGCAGGCGGACTCTCAACCACTGCGCCACCAGGGAAGCCCTGCTTTGATAGGATTTTAATATCCCAAGTTCCTAACCAATGTAGGATTGTAAGCTTGTTGTCTTCATTCAGCAGCTTCCACAAAATAAAGACAATAGAGTAGAAACTTCAAAACCGAAGTTAATAATCCAAGTTTAAATACTAAATATGAAATCTTGGGCAAAATCAAATGATATACAACATTTAGTACAGGCAAAATTATTTTAGTATAGATGTCGCCAAAGAGTGAGAGGAGCAGCTGTTGAATACAGATAATAGGGATGTGGTGGGGAAAAGGGTGATGGTACAAGATCAAGACCAGATGAATGAAGAGAAAGCTTCAGTCAAGAACTAGGCTAACCACAGTGTGAGGTTTTGTTTGTTTGTTTCAAAGGATTGCTGAGGTAGTATGTCTGTTCTGACTCAAGAGTCCTTCAGGAGTAGAGTGGCCACGTTCCAGCACAGGACAGAAGGGACTAAATCCGGACTACGGTGGTATTCTCTGTGGAGCTTCTGACAAGCAGCCTGCTGCCTTCTAATTATGTGCAACAGTGGACTTTACAACTTTATACAACTTACAACTTTAACGCACCTTTGGAGCAAAAGAGGACTGCCGTTGACCCAGCTTCCGCTTTACAGATAATGGCAAGAAAACTAGTCTGAAAGGCTACCCTCTTGGGTCTTGGGTTGTTTGGTTCATGTGTTCAAGCAGAACAGAAAGGAGGACAAATTTACAATATATTATGTATGTTATATTTAGAAAATAGACAAAATATATACTGGTCTTAAGTGAATTAAACTTTTATTCACAAATTATAACTATAAAAGGAAAGGGGGCACTGATAGAAATACTCTGTATTTTCACAGGGGTAGATATGTTTATTAAAAGTCATTTAATTTTCCTTACAGTTAAGACAATTCACTATATATAAATGTTACCTCAATTTAAAAAGAAGTAAAATATATGATTTGCATAATTAGGTCTTAATATTGATATGTCACACTATTAACTATATTTTCCTATTTTCTGTTTTTTTTTTTGTGGTACGCGGGCCTCTCACTGCTGTGGCCTCTCCCATTGCGGAGCACAGGCTCCGGACGCGCAGGCTCAGCGGCCATGGCTCACGGGCCCAGCCGCTCCGCGGCATGTAGGATCTTCCCGGACCGGGGCGCGAACCTGTGTCCCCTGCATCGGCAGGCGGACTTTCAACCACTGCGCCACCAGGGAAGCCTTATTTTCTGTATTCTTTATGCTCTGGCATCTGGAGCCTTGCTGACCAGGGATAGGCTGCCTCTCCCAGGGTTAGCCAATTCCTAGAAATGGCAAAGACTGGCCCAAGAGTGTGCCTCTCATACTGCAAACTAATCAACACATTACCTTCTCCATCTGGCTCTTATGCTGTACCAGGAAATATTCCTCTGCCCCAATCATCCTAAAACCAGGTACCAGACAACTAGAGAAAGTCCTTATACCTCACAGTCTACTGCTGAAATTATTCAAACTAGCCAATCCTAACTAAGTATACTTACCTTATCTCCCCTTGCCTTGCCTTTCTTACAAAACCAGAGTAAAGGCTCTTGCCCATGCTTTTTCCTTGCTCCCTCTACCTCCTGACTGACCCTGGTGTTTCTCTGTGTGGTCCTCCAAGGTATGACATGCCCCTTCCTCTTGGGGACTGTAAATAACAAACTACCTTTTCAATAGCAATTATTTCCTTAATCTGCTGGCTTTACTATACCTGAATAATAATAAAAATTACATTTTAAAATAATCACTGTAGTGGAATAGCATCTAGATGTTTTTTCAAACAAATAAAAGACCTCTTCTTGACAGACAGCTAATGCGGTATCTAAGGAAATACCTGGTATGCACACAGTCTTGCAGTAATTATTTTTTTCTTACTTTATTCAAACCCAGAAACTGCTATGATGCACTGTCTTTGATGTTTAACCAACACTCAGGTTTAAAATCTACCCGTAGAAGCTTTGATAAAACACATTTTTAACCTATTATGCTATTTAAGGGAGAGGTACTTCTGCAATTATAGGCTTTCTGCCTGTTGGACACCAGTATCTCTGCCCATTAAATCCATGATTTTAGTCAAACTTCATTGTTAGATACTAGACACTAAATCCTAAGCTGACATCCTTATCTGGACCTGCTCCTAGTTGGTTTCATTGAGGCCCAAGGTAAACAATTTTGTTCATTCTTTGCTGGATCCTTTCATTTTTATAAGTAAGAAAAGAAGACAGAGAAAATGATATCACAGTGTGTCAGTCCAGAATTCTTTAAGGCACCACATATAAACACTCTTGTAGTAGGATTAGTTGGGGTTTGTGTCACAGGTAATAAATAGCTAACTTTAACTGAGGTACTGAAATTTGAAACACGTACACACACACACAGATTTATGCAGGCAGGCCTTTGTATAAAATCAAGTCCAGTCCTACAATAACTTCACTCTCACTTATATATGTTCTTGGTTGAGTGAGAAATTGATTTATTCCTGAAGGAATGACAATTGTCCTTATAAGTATCATATCCATGAGTGAGCAACCATGACTTTACTCTTCACTGTTGTATGAATCATGAATTTTTATAACGCATTTTCCCCCCATAAATGTACACCATAGAAGTATATGTTGCATCTAAATAGTATTGATCCTGTGTGTGGAAGCAGAAAAAAATGTTGAGAAATTCTGCCTAGCATATGGCTTGTATAGGCCTGGCCTATATGGCTTGTGTATGCCTAGCAATTCTACCTTGAGTGCAACAGAGACTAACTGAAGCAGGGAGGGAGGTCCTTTTTAGCAATCATGTAGGTTGATCCCTTCCTTTAGGGAAGTAAAAGCCCAAACCTCCCATAACAGGAAATCTGCAAAGTCTGGTCAAACATTTGGAAATCAGATTTTCAAATTAACTCAGAGCTATCCAATTTACTTACATACAGAAATTCTCATTGGCTTGAAAAAAATGGGAAAAGGGAGTATTCTAGAAAAGAGAACATTTTTGATGGGTCATTATATAGAATGTAAAATGTTTTGATGACAATAAAATCATCTTTCTGAGTAGCCCTACTTCCATGTTGCTTTTATGCTAGGAACTTATTTATAATATAGATATACTCTTAACATAATAGTCTTTATTTGTTAATTCTAAAGAAGTCACCTGAAAAAATTTTAATAGGAAAAGGCTAAATACACTTAACTATACATGAATCCTAATATTCACTTCTGCATCATCCCAAACCCCTGATCAATTAAAATTTAACTAATTAATTACTAAAAAGAGGCTGTGTTTATTAATTTTTGTAGTCTAGCTGTCTGTAATTTGCAGGTGGGGAATATGCCAATTTGAGTGTTTTGCATATTTATATAAAGAAAATGCACATCAACAGAGACTTACAGAGTCTCCAAAAGCAATTATGCCTGCAAAATTTCTCTTTTGGCTGTAAAATTTGCATTGCCCACGCTTGCACTTACTAAGACACTTCCCAAGCAAATTCCCTCATTCTTTGTCCCCTACCACTTGATTAAGAAATACAAACATTTAGTTGCCCTAAATAATATTTCATTCTCCACAAACAGAGATTTTTAAAACTGTAAGCAGAAAACAAAGAGGAAATTGCAGAGGCAGACTACCTGCTGTTTAATTTCCATGATGCCTGTGGCCTGACCTCTTTAGTTCCAGGCACAGGATTAATTTATCTAAAGAATTTTTGTCAAATACCTTTTTAGCTAGCCATGAATTTGGGAGTAATGCTAATTCTCAAGTCCATCCAAATAAGGAAAATGCATCAATACATAGTTTTGCAATTATGCAAACTTCACATAATTGACCTTAGAATTTTGAGAGCTGGAGCAGATTAGTTTTTACATGCCCCATAAAAATTTTAGCACATTAGAAAAAATAGCCTTAAGTTGTTCCATTTTTGGATTGCATAAAAAAGCAAAAAGGAAGTTATGCAGATACAAATATAGTAATACTTGTTTCATTTGAGTTTGGCTTTCATTTCAATGTTTATATTTGGGTTCCTGCATTTCTAATTCCCAATAGCTGACAAAAAATTGTCTTTAGTCTACATAGAACAGTTCTCAGACAATGCTGCATAATCTTCAGATTTTAGAGGAGAGACATTTCATTTTAACTGAGGTGTGGAAAAATTCTAAACATTCATTCCCAAGCTTGTGAACTGAACTTAAATCACTTTGTGTTGAGTTTTATTTATGAAAAAATAAATTCAACGTAAAGACTCAAATTAAAATTATATTTAAAAACTGAGTTAAAAATGCAGTGATGAGTTCATCATCATTACTTTTTGGAGGGCATAAAAATATTCTAAAACTTATTTATGGTGACAGTTGCATCAGTCAGTAAAATTACTGAAGATTATTGAATTGTATATTTGAAGTGGGTAGATTTCATGAAATGTAATATATACCTCAGTAAAGTTATACAAAAAAAAAAAGAATAACCTGAAGTAAAAAGTATGCATTATTTACCAGAATTGAGAGGTGGTTAAATTAATTGCATGGCTTTGAATGATTTTGAACTTTTTCTTTTTTACTGTGCTCCATATATTTTATCTAATTTTCAGAATTGTTTGTTGAAAAAAAAACCCTGTATAAATTATTATACAGACAGGATAACTGGCCTGGTCTGTCAGATTTCTTCTAGAATTGAAAAACAATAAGCCAAAAATCATTATTATTCACATTGCACAGTCTGTGGTTTAGCTTTAGAAACATGCTTTTCAAGTTAAATTTACTTCAAAATGTACCTAGCTAGAAGAAAAAAATGAGGGAAAAATGCTAGAGGCAAAGCAAACCTGAGGTTGCGAAATCTGGCAGTCCATTCTCCAAACGCGACTGAGTTTTCCTATCCCTGTTACATTCTAGGGGGGCTCACAGTTGGTTTTCATATATGCGTTTACGGATCTGTGTACACATCTTGCTTTCCTGAATGGCTAAAGTATGGTACTTTACTCTTTGTTAACCTTAGAAATAACTGACTGTCAAACTGATTTGGGGCTCTATTGGCTTGGTTTAATCCTCTGAAAAGGGATCCTGAAATAAGAAGCCTCTAAGACCAGACGCTGGGTTCTAAACAATGTATAGAATTTGCAAATAGGTACATGTGGAATGAATATTCCATTAACATTTGTGCTCAATATAAAGCATCCAGTGCATAGGCAATTACACATAATAAAATGTTTGTGTTCTCTTCATTCATATTGTTTTTAAATGTACAGCCATAGGTTGGGAAGTGCTTTAGGTAATTTACCACTAGCTTTCTTGTGAAATGGTGGATCCTGAAATCAGATAAGAAAAAAAAAAATCAACCCAAGTAAAACAAGTTTTGAACAACAAAAAATGAGCATGTCCTTATTGCAAAATCCATAGCAATTAAGCTTATAATAAGGGAAGTGACTACCAGAAAGACAGACACAGAAGGAAAATTGTGAGAAAAATTTTCCAACACATTCCATCAAAAGTCAGCAGGGTTTTACAGGAAACAATCAAATGATTGTAGAAAGAAAACATGCAACCAAAGAATTTATTCAGTTAACATCTATAATTTAACAAAATAACATGTTCAAAGTCATTTTTCTGAAGACAAATTAGAAGGCTCTATGGACTACAAATTGCTAACTAGCAATGTTCATGTAAGGAAATGACGAATCACATTGATAACAAACTATCCCAAGAGTGGCTGCTGCAAAAACTGGCAACTGACTACTTAATGTCAACTTTATTGGTAACTTTGAAATCTTAAAGCAACACATTTTAACCCAAATATCAGTGGAAAACATGCAATATAGAGGAGACTATGTTTGTTTTATTAAATACGAACATAAAACCACAAAAAACTGATGGATACAAATATTTTACGAAATTTGAACACAAATTATTTAAATCATATGAATCATCAGATCCAACACCAGTGAGAAAACTATATACCCATAGCTGATATGGAATGGAAGAAAACTGATGAAATGTAAAACCTGAATGTACTAGTTTTAAAAATCCAACACAAAAAGACTTATTTATATGTACACTCAATATATAATATATCTACCATCATATATATGTGTATATACATGTACCCTATGTAAAGCTCAATTACTGATACTTTTATATATTAGATTCACACATTATTTCATTTAATTCTAACAGCAATCTTAAAAGATGGGAATTTTTCTGATTTCAAAAAACAAAGGAAACCTAGAATTAAAAATATTAAGACACTCAACTAAAACATTAGCAAATTGTGGTACTCACATTCATTTTCACAAACTTCTCTCATTTCAGTTTTACCATTCATACTTTCCAGTTACACTTCGTAATATAAGCAATGAGGTAATTTCTATTTAAATTTTATAGAAGATATAAATTATCTTCTATAAAAGTACATTTAAAAAAAAAGTAGTGACTAGTATTTAATCCCATACTCTTTCTCTTTCCTACTACCCTACTGGATTAAGACTAAAGAAATATTCAAGTCGTTCCTCTAGAAAGACACTTGAGACAGCAGAATTTTATATATCATTTAATAAAGCAACAATCCTAGTTAGTCTTACAGCTCTCCTTATCATGGTTCTAAGGTCCTTCCTAAATTAATAATGTAATAAATACTATTTTACATGTTCCTTTTTGCATATATTTGATTAATTCTTTAGTAAAAATCATTAAATATCATAAAATGATTTCATTCCAGAGAGGCTGTGTGTCTATCACCTGTCAGGTATGATGGAATGGTTAAAGCAGTTTACAATGGTTAAAACAATGTAAAAGGTGGATGTGGAGCCCACCTTTATGGAGATGGAAAATATTCTCATCACTAGAATTGGGTTTCTTTACAAATTACTATCTGATACCTTCTGCTCCCCTATATGCATATGGAACTTATCATCTCAGTTAAAGACTAGCTGATATGAAGTACTCCAAACCATTCAATTCCTAATGAGCATATTTTCTTGGTGTCCCAACAGTATCCCTTTGGAATTTACTATTGTAGGGTAACTTTCCTATCTCAAGCTGCCAGCATTTCACTCCATTTGACTGAGGGCTTTCTTTGGCCATCAGAGTCAGCTCTGCCCAAGCACTTCAGGCTGGAAGTTCTAAGAATTAATACTCCTTCAATTAGTTCTCATCCTTGGGACAGCCTCAGTCAAGAACAGATAAAGCTTGGATATTTATACCTAGATGCCTTATCTTCTGTTGAATGGCATAACTCTGAAGCAAATGTTCTACACTGACTCTCACTGTTCAGCAGCAGAATTAAATTCCAGTCTTCCACAGGGTAACTTGACCAATACCTGACCCTTCATAGGTTGCCTTCCTTTCCCTGTTTTATTTTCATACTCCCCTACCTGTAGAAGAAGCCAAACTAAGGCTTCTAGAAGAAGACAAACTAAGACACCTCGGGTCTCTGAAGATACTCAGAATATTGATGAGAGCTGAGACCATCTTGAACTCTATTTAGATTTTCAAGACATTTACACAGTTTGTTTCTATTCTAGTTAATAGCAAATACTGTCATTAGAAAGTCTCTGTATCCATTGGGTCTTTGTTTAGGGAAACCAAACACAGACACACAAACAGATATAACAAGTGCGGTTACCCAGAGCTAACATACACACACATATACACACTCCTACCCCAGCACCATCAATGCCTCAAACTCACTCCTGAGAGTTAGAAGTTATAACACAGATATTAGAAATTACTTGAGTAAGAGAACTACAGTTGCTACAGTGGGATAAAAAGATGGTTTTTGGTGTTACCTAGAACTTTAGTGGCATCATTTTTGTTCAATTAGACCTCTACTTTTCTATCTACTCTAGGTAGAGGTAACTCTTTTGGACCAAATGGTTAGTTTTTTGTTTTGTTGTGTTTGTTTTCTTTTTTTTAATCCTGTCCTTCTATGCTCAGAATACAGCATTCCCAAGTTAGAAAAGCAGAGGTGCTTTGTTATTTAGCCATTCTTGGGTATTTGTAGGCAAATACCAGACGTATCATGACAATGGGTCCTCAAACAGGAAGTAGGCATCACTGTGCACACCAGACCCACGACATTTTTTAAATGGAATACAGAGAACAGAGCTCCTCTGATCTGCTGAAACTTGATTTCCTGTTCTTTGATAACATTGCTAGAATATCTCATAGCTTCCTGTTAACTTTCAGTTATTAATGCCCAGTGTATACCATTATAAAACATCAATATCCTGGGTGAGAGAGAAAAAACTTTGCACTTTTATTCCTCCTTTCTCTCTTCTGATGTTGGGGGCACTGTGTAGAGACTGTGGAAAAATGAAAAAGTTTATACTTACTGTGCACACAATTGCACTGTATTTATTGAGTCCACTGTTTTCTTGGCTGATACCAGACATTGGAATTGTGTGCTGGCTCCCTACAGGCACTTGTGACTTTTTCAGAGGACTCTGTAGGTCTCAACATTGCAGGGACCCATTTTGAGCCATTTAAAAGACCTTCGAGAAATCTGGTCCCATCTGTTTGCAGTTCTTTTTGATTGTGGTATTGATTGTGGTATTTGATTATGAATTTTTGTCCTATTTTGTGATTTTATTTGCCAATTTCCAAGCAACTGAAAAATACCTTGCTGAACATCTTATATGTAACTAAATGTGTGTGTGTATAATATGTATAAATGTATATATTTTATCTTTAATTTTGGAAACTAATTTTTTAAAAATCTTTTTGTTGTCTTAATAGATACTAACATTTATTATATATAGTACTATATATGATACACATATCATAATAATTGCACTGAATGACTATCTCGTCTTAGAGTTACATTCTTGAACCCAGGATGAATAAAACCAAGTACTGACACCTTCTCCATCCTACACCTCTCAAAGCCTTACAGAACTCAATTTAGTTTTATGTTGGGGTAACATGTTACAGAAGCCCACAAACAGAAGCCTGTACTCGGATTGAAAGTGAGGTAAAATATATCTCTGAATAAATCTTTCCTGTCAATTCACATGGTGAGTGAAAATTAGAGTCCAGTAGGAATCAGAGAAAGAGGCAGATAAGTAAGTCCCCTCTGGGAGAGACTCATTCATAGCAGGGTGATGATGTCCTGGGTATCTCACTGTCTAGCAGACTTCACCAGAAGAGACACATGTCCCATAGGAATTGAGACAAGTGGGCTCACACAGAAATCTTTTTTGTTCTTACTTCCTCAGTTCCCACTTGTTGCTATAAGAACATTCTGAAATAACACTGCCATTTTACAATTACTACTCCCAAAGTTTTGTTTTGTAAGGTAAGACAGATATTAGGCAGAGATGCAGAAATACAAGGCTTACCTACAGATATCTACATACAATGGAGAAAATACTACACACATTTGTTAAGTTTTTATCTTGTCTAAGGAGCCAATTTAAAAAATAGTCTTGAAGAAGTTATAAATGAGCTACAAAATTTCTTTAAAAGTAAAGATTAAATGAGATGGAAAAAAAGAAAAGCCGAATTTATCTGAGTGTTAATATTATTTACCTTTGTAAGTCTTTACCCTTCCAAAGACTTGACATTAATTTAAAAAGTTGATCTCAAGAATAAATATAAATAGTACTCAGCATAAATTCTATTTAGTGCCAGAGACCTTTAATCAAATTAGAAAGTTACAAGAATAAGAATTGAAACCACTTTTATGTAGTGAAAAGACTAGAAAAGCAAAGTGATAAAATATTTTGGAGTACCACATATTTTCTTAATCAAGATGCATTTGTTGGATCAAATTACTTTTTTCTTGCAGCAGTTCTATGCAGACACATCCTTGATCCTTTTGTGGTTTAAACTGATTTTGTGAATACTCTTTTTAAAATATATTGCCAGTGCAAAGTGAGATAACATACCTTCTTCTGAGAGTCAAATGTTAAATTATTCTGTTTGTTTTATTTATGATTTAAGGTAACTGTCTCATTCATCAGTAATAATGCTTACCACAGTTTTCAGGAGACAGAGACTAAGCCTTTCAAATGAATGACTATAAAGTGAATAGCTTGTGCCAAAGGATGATTCATTTGATTTAAAACACATTTGTAGAACAAATTTTGGAACTGTGCACACTTGTTAATTTTCTCTTTTATGATTTTCCTTCTCTTTTGTAGGTTGGCAATCAAAACCAACATCTAGACAGTGCCAAGTCTGATGAAGTGGTTAAGAGCATTCCTGGAAGTGGCATATATGCCAATGGATCAGCTCTTTGCAATTAGAAGAAATAAAAAGTCTGTGTTAGATATGAATAAAAGCTGTTGTATGGTTTGGGCTTTTTAAAATCTTTTTAAGAAATATATCTTGGAATACAGAAGCTTGAGCCTAAGCATGAGGGTGACAGGGGGACTGCCAGAAATAAGTCAACATGCTCCATCATAGTATAGAGCCATTCAGGACCAAATCTGTATATCAGGCCTCTTCAAGTTCTAGGTCATGACTAGTGAAGTTATGAGTTGTCTTAGGAACTTCTATTGATTCACGCTGTCTTCTTATTTGCAGAGTCTGCTGGGGCTGACTGATCCAAAAACTTCAGATGGATAGATCTTTGGTTTTAAGGTGGGCAAAAGTCAATCCCAATTTGATTTAAATCTTTCAGAACAGATTGATTATTAATTATGCAGAAACTTGTGGTAACATTTTCTTTCCTATCTCTCCATACCATCATGGTTTTACATTTTTAGAATTGAACAAAGCTTTTAGATAACTTCCCTGGCTAAAAGTGAATCATAGAGAATTGCGCTGTAGAAACAGTGAAGGTGATACTAAAGCCCACCACCAGACACATTCTAGTAACTCTTCAAACGTTGAACTATTTAAACACTGTTTCTCTTCAACATAGGTAATTAAGGTTGTCCAGGATATAAAAAGTTTTCACAAAAGACATTTCTCTCCCAGTCTTGAAATTTTGCTACTTGTCAATTTCAATCTTTTGTTTTTTTCCTTTCATATCACTGAGCTTTTTACAATAAACTAAATACAAGAACATAGACTAGAACAAACTCTGCCCATCAACAGATTTCCCCTAAAAATTCTGAATGTGTCAGACTGCATAGCTGTAGATTACTAAACTAGAGAAGATACTGGCTGACAGTATTTAGGGAAACTCCACACATCTCCTTGATAAGATACCAGCTCACACTTCCTCTTAACTTATGAACTGTTTCTCAGTTTAGCGGGTAGAAGTGGGCCTAGGAAAATAGGATTCCTGTACAATGAGTACAAGAAGAGAATGTTAATTAAGGTCCTCTTCATTAAATAATTAAGGAAGCTAACCTTCCAGGAAAACTGAAAGACATGAGAACAGATAGAAGAAATTTTGTTTAAATTGCATAAGTAGGAGGCTATGACAATTGTGGCCATAGTACAGATCACAATGTCTTAAAATCATTAGCCAAAAACAAGTAACAACAACAAAAAAATCACTGGAATAAAAAATACGTGAACAACTATCATGAATGTTTTTTTCAGAACAGAGCTGTACCTGCACAAAAACTGATTTTACAGAGAACTGACTACCTTGAAACATTTATTTTCATACAGTTTAAGAGCAGATGTAATAAAATTTCCATACTGGCTTACTTAATTCCTTGGTAGTTCTGTTATTTTCTTACTTAATACCCACTAGTGAGTTGCAGAGGTTTTGTCTAGATACACAAAGGAGATGAACAACAGTGGTATCAGTTTGAAAGGGCACATCACATTTTTATTCTGTGATTTAGCAATTTCTGAATCCTGATCCAATTCAGTTCATGACCTGTTTCAGGCAAAGTGACTTTCTAGATTCACCTATCTCTTCCTTCTTTCCTCCTCATGTTGAGAGAAACAGGTTTTTCCTACTTCTTTTCATGACTAATACCTGCCATTGATTCCATTCCTTCTTACCATTACTTGAGTCCTCAAAAGCCCTGCTGACCTTGCCATTACATTGCTAAACCATATTCTTCTTCCCTTCAATGGCATGCTTCAGTAGAGGGGAAAGTGGTGGTTAAGAATGCAGGCACTGCTGTCAGATTACTTGAGTTCAAATCATGATTCAGCAACATCTGTGTGAACTTAAGTATGTTACTTAACGTGCTTTTCTCAGTTTCCTCCACTAAAAAAACTGGGAAAATAAGAGTTTCTATTTTATAGGGCTTTTTTCCTAATGAAGATTGAATTAAATAATACACAGAACACAATTAGCACAGTGCCTGCCATACGGTATGTACTTTAACATTTGCAATCCAACTTCTGTCCCCAAATTTCACTCTCAATGGTCTCAAGTGGTCGGGTACATCCCCAACTACCAACAATAGTAGCTTTTGTATTCTGATCTACTTCTGTGAAACCTCTGGTATTTAAATCCTCTGCTCATTCCTCCCTTTTTCTTGTATCTCTTTCACTTAAAAAGTATCTAAGAGTACCAATTTGGATGAGAACCAATCTAGCCACTATGAAAGAGACAAATGTGGGCCGTGCCTGGATCATGCCCTTGAGGAACTTAGAGTACAGTAGGAAAAATTAAATGCATATAAAATGTCATTCTAATGTAAATTAGAATAGAAGAGCACCATAAGAGATGCAGATAACTGATAATGTAGTGCTATGGGAGTTCAGATGAAAGCACAATTACTGCTAGCTGAGAAGAATTAGAGAAAATTAATGGAGCTGCTGGCATTTAATCTGGGCCTTGCAGGATGGAAGGCATTTGGATACATAAATATTGAATTAGTGTATTTTAGGTGAAGGTCACCAAATCTGCAAAACTTCCTGGAGAATAAGAAAGAGTTAAATTTGTTTTTGATTATGGTTGGAGATTTACGTGAAGCCTACATGTGAAAGGTCTTCATTTCCAGGCTAAGAAGTTTGACTTTTTTTCCTCTATTATGGGGAGCCATTAAAGCTTTTAGAACAAGTAAGCAACATGATCAAAATGGTATTCAATAAGATTAATCCTGCCATGATTTCATTACAGTTCAGCAAACATGGATAAGACCCAGTGCCTGCTTTTGAGGAGTTACAGCATTGGGTGAAGAAGGAAAACAGAATTTCCTGTAAGTGGAAATAGTTAACATGTTTGAAATGGCATGAAACTGTAGAGAGTTTATGAAGATTATAAGATATTGTATTCATAGAGCATAAACTGGAAAGGTATTAAATGGCAAGTAGGCATGGAGCAGGTCATGGGGAACTTTGTAAGCCACAGAAAAGCACTCGGATTGAAGATGCTTTATAAAACAAATCAGGTAGAAAAGCAACTCCAGACTAGTGGTTACTGCAATACTCCAGATGAAAAATGATGAGAACCTGAAGTTAGAAATATCAGTGAAGACAGAAAGGATGTCATAGAAATAAGGAGAGAGTTGTTCTGGTGGAATCAACAGGGCATAACTGACTATAGAGCCATTTGATAGACATTTATTAAACACCCACTACATTTCAAGCTCCGAGGAAATACATCAAAAATGCACCAATGAACACAAGTGGAAAAAAACTCTTTGCCTTCATAAAGCTTATATTTTTTGAGGAGGATTAAGGGGGGGGGAAAGAGAATAAGATTTCATAAGTTACAGTTGCATATGATTATTTCCTAAAGTCTGAGCTTGGACTCCAAAGCTGACCCTTTTGCCTATGCTCGAAGCTATTTGCTGCAGTTCCCAAGATCTTATCTTTGGCCCTATATTTTAACAAAAAATTCTATACTCTATATTGACTCCTTTTCAACTCTCATGATTTCCAAATATATGACTCATATGTAAGTTCTTTCCCAAGAATCAGACTTTAATAGGCAACTGCTTAAAGTTGTATGACCATTTGGATGAACAACCTATATGTTGCCTTATCTCATCAAATCTAAGATGCTCTTATCACGTGTCTTTCCTCTTTCCGATCTCGATCAAAGGCTTCACCGTGCTTTATTGCCACACTTGTTTAGATTATTTTCACGTTTGAGTGAGCTGCAACTCACCATTGCTCTTTAATTCACACCTGCTCAATTCATACATTCTGGTTTTAATCTCTTAAAAGGTCATCTTCCTCCTTTTCTTCAATTTAGTATAGACCTTGCTACCTCTCTTTTGGGTTATTGTTAGTTTGTTACTTGCTGTCCCTTGCAACTTTCTTTCTTTCCCTAAATCAAAGGTCAGGTCATAATATTCTCCTCCATTAAATCTACCTGCCTTTCTCTCCACCCCATCCCAAACCATCTATAACATACACGAGTGCCACTACATATAAGATGCAGAAAAATTCCCATGCATGCTTGACTTGCAAGAAGTTGCACGGCAGGATCCTCAGGGAGATGGGCCTTCTATGCCAAAGAAAAGAAGGAAGCGAAGATACTGTTCAAAGACACTGGAAGACTGTCTCTGCATTGGCCCCCATTTCCCTCTGTCTATTGGTCTTGTTTTCGCTGAACTGGTTCAAGAACCAAAAGGGTGCAATATTTGTAAATATTCCCCTAAACTGAAGAGCACAATTTTTGGTGCTTTTCTCCAGAATGCAAAATACAGAACTGAGTATTAAAAAGCAGGGGTACAGCAAGATTATTGTGCGTTTCCAAGTCTGGCAGGACCTTTGCTACACAGTCACCTAAGGCTGTTACCCTATCATGATTCTAGAAGACCAGGAGTAAAGCTGAGCCAAGATATGGTGTCTCTGCTCTTGAGTCTGTGGCTCCTTTACGTCACTTTTTCAAAATTGAAGTATAGTTGATTTACAATTTTGTGTTAGTTTCAGGTGTACAGCACAGTGATTCAGTTTTATATACATATATATGTTCTTTTTCAGCACAGTGATTCTTTTATATATATATATATATATATATATATATATATATGTTCATATATATGTATGTTCTTTTTCAGATTCTTTTCTCTTATCGGTTATTACAAAATATGGGTATAGTTCCCTGTACTACCCAGTAGGTCCTTGTTGATTATTTGTTTGATATATAGTAGTGTGTATATGTTAATCTCCTCCTCCTAATTTATCCCTCCGCATTCTCCTTTGGTAACCATAAGTTTCTTTTCTATGTCTGTGGGTCTATTTCTGTTTTGTAAAGAATTTTATTTGCATTTTTTTTTCAGATTCCACCTCTAAGCGATATCATATGATATCTGTTTTTGTCTGACTTCACCTAGTGTAATAATCTCCAGGTCCATCCATGTTACTACTTCACTTAAATTCTGTATCTTTGTCTAAATATGTCTGGAAATGCAGGTGAGAGAGTGTGTGTCTGTTTCAGTCAAACTGAATCCCCCTGGAATAGTGCAGATCTCAAACCACCTTTCCATCCCCCACTCAGCCTTCTCTCCTACACTTAAGCTGACTGTACTTTCCTGAAGAGACAATTACCTCTCCGGCCTCTCTGCTTTCTTTCTCAGTCCTTAACGTTTTTGCTCCCTTTTGCACCTATTAAGTTCTTATCTATCTTTCAATTGTCCGCCTCAAACCTTACCTCTTCAATAAAATCTTCCTCAATTCCCAAACTGGAAATGATCATTCCTTTTTTATCCTGATGCATTTTGATTGAACAAATTATATTTATTTGATTAAGTGTCGAAGTAATTATAAACTTCTCGAAGACTGCAAGCATGTATTAATTATCATTGTATCCCCCTAATACATATCACAGTGTTAGTTACATTATAGTACTCAATAAATATTTGGGGGATTAAATTGAATAGATAAAAGATTTTATTGTTATAAAAGTGCAGTCACTTTATGATATGAATTTAAAAAAAACTTTTTAAAAGCAGCAAAGACTGAAATGCAGGAGAAAACAGTAACAACACTAATTAATTCAAATTTTGATTCCAGTAAAATCCTTCAGAATTAAATGGATTCAAGACATATTGACAAAATAATGACAATCTTTTACATTTGCAGAAAGTCTAGAAAAATGTGTTGTCTTTTGAGAACAAGATACTATTCCGACAAATTCAACATACTTGGCCTCAGGCCAAGCACTTCATCTAAACTCAAGCTGAGTAGAAACAACAAATGTGAGAGGGCTGTGGATTTTCTATCTGTTCGAAGCCTTACAGTTGTGAAAACAGTTTCTTTCCAAGAACTTCCAAGTGCTTGGGGATCAGGTTCAGCTTTAGCGTGCCAGGCATACCCACACTTAATTTCAGAGGCATTGAGCCAATAAGATTGGCTTGAAGTGGGTACATATTGGTGTGTTGAAAATGCTTCCGAGTAATTTTTTAAACAATTTCATGCTTAACAATCACCGAGCTGAGGTTTTTCATTGATATCACTACCCAAAGATGATAAACAAGCCCTCTGTGTGTTGCTAGTGCCAATCACAACACTCTCTTGGACATAGAGATGTCCTTCAAAGGCTAAGGAGAAGATGTGTGTCTCATAAAGCCGGACACTGTCCCTGAAATTCTATCCAAAAGAGGCACATGAGAAAGTGATCTCCAAAAGTAAAATGTTGATGTAAAAATATTTACCAATAAAAAACAGTATAATGTGCCTTTTCTACAAATTACATTGCTATTGATAAGTGGTCACCCAAAGGAGGTCTTGAAACTCAACATATTTGGGATACGATGGGGGGAGGGAACATCTCATGCATTAGGTATTGCATTCCAAGGAAAACCTAAGAAAAGACACCCAAAGTAGAATTAAAATTAACCAAAAGAGAATTTCAATATGGTCAGTGGGTGAAATTCAAAGATTATTATTGTCCGTGTAACAACTTATCCTGGCATTTCCCTTAAATGTATGGTCTAGATATTTATTCAAAAGAAAGATAGCAATCACACACACACACACACACACACACACACACACACACCACTGCCATGGGGGAGTATGATGGTTAATTTTACGTATCAACGTAGCTAGTCTAGAAGTCACTCTGAAGGTGTTTTTCAAATGAGATTAACGTTTAAATCAGTAGATTTAAGGAAAGCAGATAGTATTCCATAATGTGGCTGGGTCTCATTCAATCACTTGAAGGCCTTTGAAAAAGACTGAGGTATTTCCCTTGAGAGAGGGAATTCTGCCTCCAGACTGCCTTCAGACTCAGCTGCAACATCAACTCTTCCCTGGGTCTCCAACATGCCTGACTACCCTGCAAATTGTGGACCTGCCCGTCCTCACAATCATGTGAACCAATTCTATAAAAGAAATCACTCTCTTTCTCTTTCTAGATAGATAGAAAGATAGATAGATATAGATAAACAGATAGATAGACACACATTCTATTGGTTCTGTTTGGTCAACTTGACTAATCCGGGGTCTAATTTAATTCAATAAATCCTGTCCAAAAATACTTCTAAGATCAAAAATTATGTCTAAAAGCAAAGATAGATACATAGCTTTATTTAGGATAAACTGATAGAACTGTTTTATTTGATGCTACAGCCAACCATCTTACAATCTCCCGGCAGTTTGGACTTGTATAAATCCTCTTATTAAAACTTGAGGAGGAAAACAGAGACTGAAATGACACCAGACTAAAATTTTAGTTTGTGTTAATAAATATAATCCCAGTCAATGAGAACATTTTCTTTAAACTGTGAACAAATGAAAAACTTCATTCATTTTGGCATATTTTTGGTTCGTATTCTGGTGGTGATTCTTTGCAGAACAAAGGCTGATGAGTTTTTGCTGCCATCCCTCCCATGTTGTGTACATCCTGCCATCTGTCAATCTGGTGCTTTTCACAAACACTCAATCACACATACCAAGCACTTTCCCCTTGCCCCGCCTCCCAACACCTTCCCACCCCACACACATACACACATGTTCACTCTTTATTCAGTGTTCCAGGAAAATGTCTTTCCACTCCACTTTCTGCATTGTTCATTCCAGAGGTCATATAAAGCTTTCTGGTTGTAGCCTTTGTGACTAAAAAAAAAACTGTAGGCTGTGTGCAGGTGACTACAGCTAGGATGAGAGACCCTATAAAGAAATATAGACAATAAAAGCAGCTGCCTGGTACCAACTGCAGTAGAAAGGCAGCTGCTTTCTTTCCATCGAGGTGGAACAGAGCTTGCTCCTAGGCAGCAGTTGCTACACCAGCAATAACTATCCAGGCTGATCTCCCACCATCCCGACAATTATTTGGAGAACAAAAGGAAAATGACGGAGTTTCTCCCTGAATCAAGGACACACATAATGAATTTCCTTCCTTACGTGGTTCATTCCTCAAGATAGGAGACATGTACATCTCAAAAAGAAAGGAACATACACTTGATTAATAGCAGCTAGTCCCACTTTGAAAAGATGAGATGGATCATTATAATTATTTTTGAAAGGAATAACTGTGGCTATTATTTCTGGAGTGGGGTCATCTCATATAACTGTTCTTAAGGTTTCATACTATTACGCTTTAGATGCAGGAATCTCTAGCTCCTTCACAATATAATAAGGACCTTGGAGAAGGAGGGGTCCTCACTCTTCACACTTTCACTTAGAATATATTTAAAACATAGTATTTGTTTTGGGAACAAAATACATATAAAAATCTTGCTTTTCCTGTACCACTAATATAGGTCATCATTCTATGATAGATTCAGCTATCTCTTGTTGGAAAAAGTAACAAAGAGAATTATTAAACCATGATCAAAGGCCAACCCTCATATGGTCTCCACACTGCTGGTTTTGTGAAACTCAAGTTATTATCACCTATCCAGGCTAAGGGAATAACAAGGAATGGGCAGAGAGGAAAATGACACAGGTCTGCAGAGGTGAGTGCTCAAAAAATGCGCATCTTAGCTCCAGGAACCCTTAAAGGGGGAATTTCATTAAGTAAAAACAACCTTTCAGTATTCCCTAGACTAAACTGTGAAACATTTTTGAAAAGCATAAAATCCTTATTTATGGCAGGAATGTTTGAAATTCAAAAGATAAATGCCATTTGGAATGCAACCATGTTCTAGGTATCTAATATGTAATGGGACACAGCTGTAATAACAGCCACTGAACCAGGGGCCTCTCTATATCATGTCATTAGTTGACTTGTTATAAGCCGATCTTCTAGCTCTTTTTATAAGGGCCACTGGGGTAAAAAATAAATATATCATGTACTGAACATCTGTGGTTCTGTCACAAAGCACCACTCATATCAACTTTCAAGCTTATATCTTAGGCTATACATGACACACTTTTAAAAATGTATCTTAACAAAATGTATAGATTAGGAACTCATAAGTCTTTATTCCAAAGGACAGAGGCTACAAGAAGGCCTTGGCTGTGCCATGGGTAACACTAATGGCACCTTTTTTATTGTTTCAGTATATTCTTTTGGGTTCAAAACCATACGTGTACTCTAGGTAAGATGCGGTAGGTGAACATTTTACATGTGAGAGTTACGTGAGGAAAGAAATGCCAAATGTCAAGCTATTAACATATTAAGTCATCAAACTCATGAGTCAGCATTTAAGAACACACAATTAGGAGCAGCAATTCCTGCCTGAGACTTTTTTAAAAAAAATAAACTTATCTGGTGGGCTTCCCTGGTGGCGCAGTGGTTGAGAGTCCACCTGCCGATGCGGGGGACCCGGGTTCGTGCCCCGGTCCGGGAAGATCCCACATCCCGCGGAGCAGCTAGGCCCGTGAGCCATGGCCGCTGAGCCTGCGTGTCCGGAGCCTCTGCTCCGCAACGGGAGAGGCCACAACAGTGAGAGGCCCGCGTACCGCAAAAAAATAAAAATAAAAATAAACTTATCTGGTCATATAAGAGGTTATTTCTTTCATCTTTACAATGGTCAAATAAAAAATAATGTCCATCTCCTTTAAAAGGAAACAGGGAAAGGGAATAAAACATTTAAAATAACTAGGAAAAACTACCAGCTATATTTCAGAAAAAAATAGAAATGTCATTAATCTATGTAATGAAATAATTAATGATAATGAACATTAATATAGTTACAAGAGATTTTTGTAGAGAAGGCACGGGTGTAAGGAAGGGATCCATTTAGGAGGTATTTTATATAATACAGGCAGGATATGAAGGAATTAGGGTTGTAGCAATGGATGTGGTAAGAAGTGGTCTGGTTCTTGTCATACTTTGAAGGCATATTTATAGAATATGCTGATAGATCAGTTGTAAGAGGGAGGAGTCAAGGATGACTTCAATGGCTTTAATCTGGATTACTTGGAAGGATGGAGTTGCCATTACCTGCAATGGGGAGGCCTGTGGGTTACAGACTCCATATTCATAATTGCCAGGCTTGTAGTATTGATGGGCAGCAGTATATTACTCAAAGGGTTCCAGATTTACTGTTGGTGGTTTGAAAAAGGATCTTAGGTGCTATACAGACAAACAAATATTTAATAAATGAAATTAGCTCTCCATATACAGGAGTAAAGTTCTCTTTTCAAATATATTTTAGGTAACAAATGAGGCTTGATTTAACTAAGTATGATACATTGCTAAACTATGAGAGTCCTGGTGGTATGTGGTTGAAGCAAAATTCCTGAAAACATGCAGTTGTTTACTGAAAACTGGGAAATACTATTGTATTTAAAAGACCTGGATTCAAATTCTCTTTAGCCACATAAGTTAGAAAAGAGGGGCTAGTTAACTAAACTCTTGAAAACAGTTTCCGTTTCTATTAATAAGGGTAATAATGCTCAAATTACAGGGTTGCTTAAAGGGGTAAATGTTGCCTATAAAATACCCAATACTGTATTTGACAAATGCCTATTACTCCACACTTGGTTGTTACTTTATATAATAAATATGATTTTATGTCTATTCAACAGTTCCTTTAGGCTATTACAACAACCCAAAGATATGCACAAATAAATACAAAATATCTAATGCCCACCAGTTCATTTAAATAAGAAATTACTACTAATAGAGAAACATTTATCATCAAAATATATATAAAATACTTTTTAAGACTTCATTCAGTATACTAAAAATTACAGCAAATAGTTATGTAAATACCAGCGTTACAAGTGGAATGCACATGAACTTTAGAATTTCCTTAAGCACTTCCCAAGAAGACAGTTAAAATCGTATCTCCTAACAAAGTGTATATGAAGATTGACCTGGACAAAAAATGGTGGATTATTTCTTTACATACAATTCCTCTGATAGATTTCTTTTTTTGAAACTCATTTCAGTAGTGTTTTTAACTTAATAGAGTGAGCAATAAATTTTACCTTTCACAAACAGGCAATATTTATAATCATGGATGTCTTAACAAATACTAGCAGACAGAGTGGTAAAACCTGGCATATTATTACATCATCAGTGCTAAATTCTGGCCACATATCCTCAGAGCAATTATAATTTATTCTTACAATGATTATTATAAACATTTCTAAAATTTTTCTTAATGACTTTTTATGAAGAGTTACTTTTATGATAATTACTATCCATTATATTTTAGTGCTCTTTAGTTCCATATACTTTTTAAAAATTGAGATATAATTGACATATAACACTGTGTAAGCTTGAGCTGTACAATATATTGGTTTGCTCCTAGTTTCATATACTTTACGTGGTAACTGTCTATAAATTTGTATATTTAACTAAATAGAAACTACATTCCATACTAATAACAAAAAGCTTGATTGAGAGACAGGAGAAGGGACAGATAGATTGATAAATAAGCCAGACTGATGTGGAGAGTTTCACTGGACAGCTCTAAATATTTGTTCACTTCACATATTTTGACTAGTTGCTTTATACAAACCAGACACATTCAACTGCGATACAATTAAACGACACATACAACTATCATTTAATCTGTACATAATTTAGAGTATTTTATTTCTTTTTCTTTCTCCTTTGAGTGAAAATCTTTGGGATAGGGTGTTGTTTTTTTGGCATCACATAAAAAAATCATAAAAAGATAGTCTTTAAAATCTATCCTTTAGTAATGAAAAAAAATGAAGCTATTATACATAATTTGGCATTATCCGTGAATTCAAGATAAATATTTCATTGGGTGGCTTCACTGAGCTGCTGATGCTTATTGAAGTGTCTTGGTAATTGGCCTTGCCTGCCTTTTCTTGGTCAAACCAATCAATTTCATGCTGGTTTCTTAAAACCTTTAAGATCTCCTGCTAAACTGAGAGCTCCTTGAAGATAGTAGGCACATCTTAATAAGCATTTTATCCACTGTGCATTCAGCATAGTACCTGGCTCACAATCAGTGCTCAGTCAATGCTTAGGGAACAGAAAAAAGCAATTAGTAATTAAGTGTGTTATGTATTGCCAAAGAAACCAGGAGTTAGCTAAAAGTTATTTTGATCTTCAAAAGTACATTCGTTGCTAAATGTTCCAAAAGTTCATTAATGATATTACTACCAAGTATTGATCACTTATAACGACCAAGCACTTGAGTGTTTATGTAGGCAATTGTTCTTGTCGTTACCACAACTCCGGTTAGACATAATCCTTATTTAATAAATAACATAGTCAAGAGTAAAACTATTCAAGTGCAAATGATTTCGAAAATAAAAGGACTTTCTTCTCTCAGATCTGTTAGGTTTCATGCACTTTCTAGAACTTTACTCATTCTAGAACTTTATATTCTTCTTGAGATATGTATATATATATATACACACACATAAACATACAAACACAAATGCAAATATATACACACAAAACAATAAGTTGTTGCAAAACCTAGTTCTTTTTCTAGCTGTTTTATATTGGGACTTTAATAAAGACATCTATCTTCTATCTGCAATAATAAGAATTTATGAAAATAGCTTAGAATGGAAACATATTTCAAGTAAGGTAGATGAGATTCATTTTTTAAACTTTTCAGAAATAAGGACTTTAAATTAAACCAAATTCTTCTACCATATTAATTCAAATCAAGAAGGATGCATGCTATATTTTAAACCTAGGTCCTTTGCTGGGAGGTGATGGTGTATTAGGCAATGTATTTCAAATGTCAAGTAAAAAAAACCTTTTAGAAAACATTTTAATAGAAGGAAAATGAAACAAGCTCTACTCAATGAAAGAGAAATAGAGAATTTATTTCCTTGACATGTTGGAAATTTACATGAATAACTGTTAGGTGTACTCCTTCTTAGAGGATATACACACAATTATGCTCCATGGATGGACGAAGATGGACAAACTCTGCCCCAAAACTATATTCAAACAACATGATGAACCAAAAAGATAAAGGTACATGATATGCAACACTTTTCTTTAATATGTCTGTAGTGAGCATAGTTATTTTGGGGGCATTTAAAATTTTCTCTTTTTGGAACTATAGTAAGCTTATTAAAATGTACTTAAAAACCAATATTCTAGTGATTAAAAGTAAAAGGTGACCGTTTCCTAAGTAATTGCAACACCCTTGTTTTATGTCACAACATGGTCCTTGGTAAAAGTTTAACTCTTTATCCTGAATGATTGTTAGAATACTCATTTGTCACCTGATTTCTTCTTATATCTCTGTCCATCTCTTTTCTTTAATCTTTGTAGACATTCTTTGCGTGACTATCCCTTTACTATTCTCACCAATCCTTTTTATTTTATGGCTGTCTTTGGGTGTCATCCTAGCCAAAGTCTCAGAAGTATAGCTGAATATAACCAACTGCCTATCAGATGTTTCCATTAGACCCTCTCATGGGCACTTCAGTGTTGACACTAAGTCAAGATATATACATACGTCTGTGTATGTAATGAAGGAAGAATGGCTTATTATATTGAGAGTTGTTTTATATCACATATGAATTCCAATTTTGAAAGAATTAGAGCCTAAACCAATCACATCAAAGTAGGGTGTTTCAGAGTCTGACTTCATATATTTTAATACTTATTCATATTTTTTTAATTTTAAAAAGGAGTTTCTATTTCTCCCAGATAGAGCAAGATCAGCATGATTATGTTTGAGACAGGGCTCAATAACTTATTTAAGTGCTTCCTTAGTTCCATATACTTTCTCTCATTTTATTTAGTCCTCACAACAATCCGTGTGTGTATTATTGTATCCATGTCAAAAAGGATGTAAAAACTCCAGATTAGTCTAATCCCTGTCTTAAATTCATTTTTAAAGAAAATTGGGAAGGAATGCATAAACAAACCAAATTTAAAACTAAAAAATCTAGTCACCTCACTATTAAGTGGCAACACCTGGATTTACAGTTGGACTTTTGACACTGTCCTTCACCACTCTGCTTTTCAAATGTTGTTTTTTTGCAATCATATTTGTTTCAATTGTAAGTAAATACTGGATTATTTTCCCACGAATACATGATATATTTTGCATCAACTTAGTTCCCTAGAATATGTAACTGGAAGGAAACTTAAAAATTATCCAGTCCAAGTGTTTAATTTCACAAAAGAGATAAAACAATAGCTCTGATAAAAGTGACCTATTCAGAGGCTGAAACCAAAGAGTGGGAGCAGAGAGGAGTATTCCCCTCTGTTAATATGCATTCCAGAACTCTTCCTACTCTGACATACAGACTCTGCTCTGCTCTGACATACTTTGCTCACTACAGACATGTTAAAGAAAAATGTTGCATATAATGTACTTTTATCTTTTTGGTTCATCATGTTGTTTGAATATAGTTTTGGGGCAGAGTTTGTCCATCTTCGTCCATCCATGGAGCATAATTGTGTGTATATCCTCTAAGAAGGAGTACACCTAACAGTTATTCATGCAAATTTCCAACATGTCAAGGAAATAAATTCTCTATTTCTCTTTCATTGAGTAGAGCTTGTTTCATTTTCCTTCTATTAAAATGTTTTCTAAAAGGTTTTTTTTACTTGACATTTGAAATACATTGCCTAATATACCATCACCTCCCAGCAAAGAACCTAGGTTTAAAATATAACATACAGCCTCCACTTTTTTTTTTTTTTTTTTTTTTTTTTTTTTTTTTTTTTTGCGGTACGCGGGCCTCTCACTGCCGCGGCCTCTCCCGTTGCTGAGCACAGGACGCGCAGGCTCAGCGGCCATGGCTCACAGGCCCAGCCGCTCCGCAGCATGTGGGATCCTCCCGGACCGGGGCACGAAACCGTGTCCCCTGCATCGCCAGGCGGACTCTCAACCACTGGGCCACCAGGAAAGCCCCAGCCTCCACTTTAAAACCATTTCTTGGACAAAATGGTGACAAGACACAGATTTTCTTTCTGTTGGTTTGTTATAATTATTTTTTTCCTACCGGAATGAAAATGAAAGCAGTAAGAGGTTAATTCTTAATGATAACAAATTGTCAAGATAAATGCTTTTAAATTAACATTGACTAATAGTAAATATAACCCTTCAAAGCTACATTAGAAGAGTTTTTATTGTTTGGTTTTGGCAAGAAAGATTTGGGTAAATAACTTCCCAATAAAGCAATTCAGATTTCTTTTTTTATCAACATTGCTCAAATCATGTGAAATTTTGATTTCAAAGAAAAAAAATCATATGATCTGTGTGCCAGGTAGTCACAAATTACATTAATATGGTAACCATCTTTACAGATTTCTTTTTTCAGTCTTAATTATGCAAAGTCATAGGAAAAAGAATATCCTAACAGTTAAGAGCAGGAACTTTGGAGTTGTGAAATCATGGACAAGACATTTAACCACTCACAGTCATAAAATTGTTGTAAGGATTAAATGACATAATTATGTAATAGACTATAGAGCAGTGTTAATCATATCAAGAGGATTTAGATCAGCAGTTACTACTGGTGAAATGAGGTAGAAAATGTGAGCTTCCCATTTTTTGGCCTCAGCATTCTTTGGTTTAGTGTGAATATTATAGAATCTCAGGGCCCTAGCACATGGGGATGCCACACATAATAATTCTTTTAATTTGAATACATATCACAACAATTTTATAGCAGATGGCAATAAAGTCCCTTGAGGAAGAGGTGATTTTTTTTCAGTTTGGACAATGGTGCTATATTGATAGGTGCTATATTATAAAGTCAGATTTTTGGGCTATATTATAGTTATTAACAGGGAGATTGTATTTTTGGAGATACTGAAATATAATTAAGAGTTTATAATGAAAGAGTCTGGTTAGTGGTAGTAGGATTTTTGCTTTTAAAATCAGAGCATCTTTTCCTTCTAAATATTTGCATTTATTCAATTTCTCAATTATCTGCACATATTGCAATTATTCCCTAAGGATCTTTTATATTTAACTTAATCCTAGAGGGGTAGAATATATTAAAAGATAAGTTATTGTCTTTAACGTGTTTTGTGACTAAAAACATTCTGCTTGGGAAAAATAATAATAGGAAAGATTTCTATTGAAAAAGTATTTTTTGCTCTTGGAAAGATGCAGTGAATATGGCACAAGTTAGCATTAAATGGCTATTTCTCTCTTTCTAATTTTTATTTTTTAATTGAAGTATAGTCAATTTACAAATGCTTTAGGTGTACAGCAAAGTAACTCAATTATACACACATATATATATACACACATATATATATTCTTTTTCAGATTCTTTTCTATTATAAGTTATTACAAGATATTGAATATATTTATAGTTCCCTATGCTATACTTTCTTAATACTAAGTGCTTTAGTTAACACCATATTTTCTCCTCTAGCTGGTTGTTGTTATTTCTGTTCTTGTGAGCACTTTAAAGGAGAAGTCAGCAGGAAAAGAATAACCGTAATTCTCCAGACATATGTCTGCTCCGTTCATTTTAATTGTATTGATATTAAAGAGCAGAAACAAAAATGGGATGAGAGTTCAATATAGACCCTGGAAACCCCCAAACTATCTCCATTTGCTGGTTTTCCATACAATTGTGGCTTTAAGCTCATATAAAGGTTCTGAATAACTGTCAGGACAATATATGGCTCTGCTTTTGTTCAGCTTATTGCTCATGCTGCAGATATGTGATATGCCTCCATACCAGGGTGTGACGGCTGAAAGGCATCATTAATGTGTTAAATGATGTGGAAGGCTTCAGGCACACTAGGACACATCACTGCAGAGTGATATCCCCAGATGTACAGGTCTCTGCCTTGATTTCAAATAGGAAAGAAAGAAGCTAAATTACCACACAAGCGAAATGCACCAAGAAAATTATAATGTATATATTCACTTGTAATCTCTGGGCCTGATTCAGACCTCATTTGTTTGTTGAAAGAAATAAAAGGTTAAGCCTTCAATTCTTCGGGCTTATTAATCACACAACTGAAACAACAAGGGGAGGATTCATCAGAATGCCTTACTGTAATCTTATTTCCACTATTTTGTTTGATTTTCATTATATTTTAGCTTTCTGATGTACTACACTGGTGCTACAAAACACCTTCCTTCATGCTCTGGAAGAATTCATGTAGATGCTCTGATGTCTAGTTTACTTCCAAGGTACATAATTATATGTCAGCATACATTTCTAAAGAGACTATATCAATACGTATCTGTAGCTTAATAGCAGATCCAAGCTGTATACCTTTTCTAGTTTTATTTCGAAACGTTTACTTCTTCAGAAATTCTAAAGCCTGCCTGGCTCTCTTTGACATGAGGCATTCCTCTGTCATATCTATAAATGCTGCTTCTAAATCCCAACAGAACAAGGTAGATAGAGGAAATTTATTGCAGAATAAGGAATGAAGAAGATTTTAAAATATCTGCTTTATCAATGCATAAAAATTAGACTGGATTCTAAATGTAGCCAAAGGGCTCTGATAGTTTAAGATTCATTTTAAAAAGTGTGTATTGTTGGGCTTCCCTCATGGCACAGTGGTTGAGAGTCTGCCTGCCGATGCAGGGGACACAGGTTTGTGCTCTGGTCCGGGAAGATCCCACATGCCGCGGAGCGGCTGGGCCTGTGAGCCATGGCCGCTGAGCCTGCACATCTGTGTGTATTGTTTATTCAAGATATATTAAACTATTTTTTCTACTAATAGATGCTGTTACCTTGTCCTGTGAAATAGCAGGTCACAAAAGTATAGGCAAGTATGCTTTTAGAAGTCCTTTAGAAGAAGTAAATTGATAGGTGTGGTTAAAGATCAAAAAGATGTACTGGTTGATTAAAATTATACCAATAACAAAGTTCTAAACTACAGTCCTAGAATCACAAAAAATAAATAAAACAGGAAAAATTATGACTGAATTTCCAGTTCAATCCCTCATGTGATGGATAGCAATTTTTCACTGGAAGAAAATTAGAGATTTGTCTTTGATCATTAAATTAAGTGAATGATAGAGGCTATTCTGTTTAAAGCCAAGGCTAAGAATGTTTTCCTTATATCAGAAGGCCTCCAAGATACTATCCTTCTTTGTATAAATTGATGGTTCTTCAACAGGAAATCTAAATAAAATTAAGTCGAGTTCTCTCTTTTTTAAATAATATTATTTACTGGTCATTTTTCAATGGGGTGGCAACTGTGAAACTCTTAGAGAGATATCAAACCCCTGAGAAAGTCCTACCCATAAGTGTTGATTCCCTTTCCCTTCATATTTTTGTATCTGACTTAATTTACAGAAAATGGTTAATTTATTCATTATTGTAGATAAGAACTATATTATAGATAGAAACTGAAGGTAAACAGAACATCCATTTGTTTTTGCCAAAGGGACATCGTGGAATAATTGACAAAAGTTGACTAATATCTGCAGATAAGATCATAATATGGACAATGCTAATGTCCATCCTGATTTTGATAAATGTATTGAGGTTATGTAAGAGAGTGACATTGTTTTAGGAAGTTCGCACTGAAGAATTTAGGAGTAAAGGGGCATAATATCTGCAATTTACACTCAAGTGGTTCAGAAATAAATAATATCTCTATAGAGAAGGCAATGGGGGAGAGTATGATAAAGCGAATGTAGTAAAATGTTAATTTTTAGGAAATCTGGCTTAAGGTATATACACATATTGTGTACTATGGTACTATTTGCAACACTTTCATATATGTGAACAAATTAAATTTTATGATAAAAACTGTACACATATATGCACAACTCCAATAGGGTAAATTGAAAGAGGAGGGACAGGTCCATTTACTCTAGGGAAGTATAGAGGTCAAGATAATCTTCATAGAGGAAAAAATAAGTTTAAGTGAAACTAGAAAAAAAATATTAAAAATGTGCGTGCCTGGATCAAAAATTTCAAGGATTAGGGGTATGTTGAAAAAGGAAATACTGGAGTGATACCAGGACCCAGAGAATGGAGGGACACCTTTTTCAACTATTATAAATTGAGAGAAACAGAGTGGCATTTACCTAAGTGTCATGCTAAAGTTGTTTATTTGATTGTAAGACTGAAAGGCAAAAGAATTCTAGGACTGATGGTACTTCAATGTCAACTACCTGGCAATCAAGAATGTAAGTAGGAAAAGACCAAAAATTTCTAAAACTTTTTTTTGTTTGTTTGAATGTATGGCTCAACATTTTTTAAATGCCGTTTTAGACTTGAAAATTATAATTGCAGATAATACGAATACTCATTTAAATCCAATTATGTCATTCTTTCACTATAATTCAGGCATTCACATGTGAAGAATTATACTTATTGACACTGTTCCATGCTCTTTTCAAGATTAAGCTTCTTAAAACAGATTGAATGAGGTTACTCTTCCACTCAATATATGTATTTCCATCCAATATCCCACTATCTAACATACCAGTTGCTTGGTCTTCCTTGCATATCCAACCTGATTTCCTGTTACCCTTTAACAAGATCCATCTCCTCTTCTCAGCCTACCCTTCCTACTACCCAGGAAACTCAATTCCAATATTGTAATATATATACACTTCCTTTTCTTTACTCCTATCTGATTTATTCCTATTTTTCAAAGTACATCTAAACTCTTTTTTCCAAAGGTTTCCCTAAAATCCTTCAACCACCACTTCTTAACTCATTTAATTACATAGTGTCTTCTGCAAGTTTATATGATTTGTATAATTTTTTAAAAATCTATACTTCTATCATAAATTCTTGCATTGCTGGAGCATATATTACATGAACATAAAAGGAGCATTGAAATATACTTGTTGATCCATTAACCCTTTTTACAAATATCTCAGTGGAAAGAAGTTGCTAAGCAGTATGATATTTTGACTTTACTAATTCATTTAAGTTCCAATTCCTTTTTATTTTGGAATCTCAACATAATTAAAAGAGGATTATTATAATTCTTGGTATTATTTATTTATAAATGTTATGACTAAGAAACTTAGAAGCTAACACTAAGTGTGGAGAAAAAGTATGAAGATCTGAAACAATTCAAAGGAAAAATCAGTAGCATGTGATCACTTCTTAAATGCGGAATATGAACCAAAGATGATTCCAAGTGTCAGAATTTGGTAAACTGAGGAAAGCGGTGGTCTCATTGATAGGGAGAAAAAACAATAAGGAGAGAAAGTGGTTTGAGGGAGAATGTTTTCTTTTTTGGATGGTGGACATTTCCAATAATCAATCACTCATTCATTCAATAAACTTTTGAGTGAATACAAGGTACTAGAAAGCCTTGTTCTAAGTCTGAGAACCACAGATGTGAACATCAGACAAGGTCCAGGCCCTTATGAAATCCACACTCTTCCTAACAATTGTATTCATTTTAACAAAAAGGTACAAACAGGATATTATAACTGGTTCTCAGAAGGGCACTTCTGTAGAGTGAGAACAGAAACCAGACTGCACTATGAATGAGAGAACAAAGAGAGAAGTAAGGATTACTTTATGAAAACAGCTAATCTTAGACTGAAAATTAGGAGAAAAATAAGATGAAATCATGAAGAGTCAAACAATTTGTAATATGCATACGTGTGTGTATTTAGCGTGTGTGTATTGTTGTTGTTTTTATTTAATTATTTGTAACTTCCTCTAAGATGAATAAAAGCCTATGCAACAGAAAAGGCAAAGAAAAAGAGCCAGGAGAGTGTATATCTAAGATGCTAGAAGGGGAAGAGATTTTCTCGACAGCCCACTCTTTAGAGTCAGGAGTCAATGGGAGTTAGTGAGTACAAACAGGAGGAATAAGATTTAGAAAAGCCAGTGAGATGACATTATCCTTTCCCTCCTAAACTTTATGGTCTTAATAAGTTAGGAGGGTGTAAGAGGAAAAAGCATACTCCTGTGTGTCTCCTCTATGCAATACTTCACTTCTGGTCACCAAATATGTGGGGTTTTCCTCACACCAAGCAATTCTGCAAAACCAGCTGGGTGTCCTACGATTTAATTCAATTCTGATACTAGCTACCTGGAGTTAGCATCAGATCCCACAGGTTAGGGCTCAGTCCCATAAGACTTCCCCAACTCCCCTTCAGATACTAATCTCAAGTCCAGGTTGTTATCTTTGCTTCTGACCCAACAGGTATAAATCGGAGTATCCCATGACCCCCTCTTAATTAATGTTCAATTAATTTACTAGAGCAGCTCACAGAATTTACAAAAACATTTTACTTACTAGATTTACAGTTTATTATGTAAAAGAATGCAATTCAGAAACAGACAGATGAAGAGATGAATAGGGCAAGGTACTGGGCAGAGAATTTCCATGCTTTCTCCAGACTTGTTGCCTACCAGCGCATCTACCCAAAAGATCTCTGAACCATGTCCTTTGAGCTTTTAAGGAGGCTTCATTACGTAGGCATGATTGATTATATCGTTGACCACTGATGATTAAAATCTATCTCCAGCCCCTCCACCCTACCCAGAGGGGAGGTTGAGGAGTGGAGGGGCTAAAAGTTCTTCTAATCACATGGTTTGTTTCCCTGCCACCATCCTTAGGGACTTTCCAAAACTCACTTCATGAACATAAACTCAAATGTGACTGAAAGGGGTTGTTATGAATAACAAAATACCCATTATTGCTCTTATCACTTAGGAAATTCTAAGAGTTTTAGGAGCTCTGTGCCATAAACTGGGACCAAGACCAAATATATATTTCTTATTATAAATCACAGTATCACAGAGGGAAAATCATCTGTGTGGAATGAGGGAGTAAAGGATAAGATTAATTATGGGGAAGAGTGGAGATGATAAAGAAGATCTCTTGCAGAATACTCCTAAGAAACCCTGTGATAAATGACTGAGAAGCAAGGACCAAGTTTATTGTAGATGGCATAGGGTACAGTAGATTTTCCCAGCAAAGCCCCCCTCTGTCTCCAAGGCAGCATTTCTTTTTGTAGCTATATGGCATGAATCATAGGATGGCAGAAAGAACACAAGAATAGAAGTTGAAAGTGGAGCTGGAGTTGGAAGACATAAGTAGAAGTTTGATCGCTTGATAAAAAGTTGAAAAAACTTCTTGGATCTCAGTTTCTGTAAAATGGGCATGGGGTGGATCTCAAAACTTGAAAGCCCATATATTCTCTACTAGTGGCCCCTCTTCTTGCCTGAGATTGTTACATGCTATAGGATAGTGGAGAAAGGGCAGATTCTATGATGGAAGTTGAGAATAAACAGGGACAAATATTCCACTAGTGGAATGATTTTTCCAGAACTGAAAGGTAAACATACTCATTCAAAGAAGAAAACAAGAAGTAGCAATTTACCCCAAGATATAACGTCACAGATTTTTGTTCTGCAATCTGCAATTCGTTCTGTACATGTTTGACTGATGGATTCATGGATACAATCTTTACGTACAGACCATGTTTTTTATCTCACTGACATACTTTGTGAAAGTATTAAGGGCTGGGAACTAACACCCAAGTTCACAACATAATCCTCCACAATTTAGAAGGTGCCTTATCATGTGGTCATCACATGGCTTTTACAATGTAATCGAGAGAAAAATCAACAAATTCAATCTCACAAACTAAATTAAAAGGGACACTTTCACATTTCCCCTTTATAGCCATGTCAGAGATAGAGAGGAAGGAGGAATTTAAACACCAGGCCTCGTATCTGTCATAGCCATATCTTTCTAGACGTCGGGAGCTCATTTCTCAAGGCTACCAGTCCATTAACCTTCACAAAAGCAAAAATAAAGCAAAACAATGAAACACTCTGGAGAAATGGCATTGCTTCTAATCTTGCTTATATATCTTACCATGGGGATTTGAAGATGGAACAAAGACCTCTACCTCCCCAGGCACAAAAATGATACAGACTCCCTGAGATAAATATATAAAATGCCTCATGGTGCATGTTGTAGACATATTTGTGATTTTTCCGAAAAATGAGAGTGGGGTTAGGAAGAGTAGCTGATATCATCCCTGCTGAATCTCTGTCTTTCCCTGTGATTTGTAACTGGGAGGGCCAAAGCATCAACTCCATTTATTTTTTTAAAGTCTTGGCCTGCTCTTGGTTGCCACTTTACCTAGATTCATTCATTGTATATATCTGGAACTATTCGTTTCTTGATAAATGCATTGTCAGAAAGCCAGAGGTCAATGATAAGATAGGAAATAAGGAGCTCTTGCTTGTTTTTATACACTTCTGTTTGACTTAGGAGATAATTATAACACAGATTGATGCTCTTGTTTTAAACAAGGTAGTAAATCAGAGTGAAATATGGGATTTGGGAAAGCCATTTGCCACATAATTATAACTTCTTAAAATTCTTGTGTTCATTGAATATGAGAAGCTATAATCATGAGATACATAGCAATAGCATTACTCATCTTTTTTTTCTCTCTCATGGAAGACAGTTAAGTAAACCTAAGTTACAAATCTTTAAATATTATTAACTACAAAGTTTAAATATCATTAACTAAAGCGAAACAAAAGCACATGTTGCTTGGTCTGAGATCTAGCTTTAAGTGGGAGAGATTACAGATTCAGTAAGCAAGATTAAAATAATGATTCAGTGCACTTCATTAAAAAGTCTTGTCTTTTCCATAAATAAACTTTATCACCATGAGACGATGTAAAATTATAAGAATTTCATCAATATAGGAGACTAGAAGAAAAGTGGGAACAAAGGAGGGATGTGGGATCCGAAAGACACATTTAAACATGGACTCTGCCAGGGGTTATATTCAAAGTATCTGTCAACTGGCATGCTAGGGACATGGAGCCCTCAAGTTGGAAAAGTTCCCACACAGGGATCTGGAGACCACTCGAGTGCCAGGATTTACCCTTTTGGTTGCTGGATTACGAGAAGAAGGGGGACCTGACAGACTGGTCTGGAGACTCCTCTAATGCCAAGATTTATCCTTTTGATTGCTAGATTATGGGGAAGGAAGTGGGGGGCTTGATATACTGGGTTTAGGGGGCTACCTAGGGTACTTGAGGAATTAACCAGTACAGGTGCATTTCTATACTCACCTTCAGAAGTAACTTTGTCTGCTTCTAACCAGTATGCAAATAAGTACAAAATTTTACTAACCAGCAGAGTCATACTTGTGCATACTTGGTGAATATTAGCCCTGATGACACCTATTAGTTTTGTACCCTTGGTAGTTTAACTAACCTCCCTGAGTCAGCCAAGTGAAAGAAAGAAAGTGGTGAATTTCCTGGCTAGATATTTGGCTGCTCTAAGACCTCTTCCAGCTGATGGAATTTAGTCATCTCTCCTTTCTCTTTTCTTCTGACATCCAGTATTCATATCCTCAAAGAAAAGAGCGAGTCCCGCTAGAGAGCAGAGGAACTTCCATAATTTAAACCAAATGTAGAAAAGAAGCTGAGTTTACACTCAATTCTAACTTCCAACTCAAGGTTAGCTCTCCTGGGAGCAGACGTGGGAGTCTGTAGTTCTAGCTGAAGTATTTTCAGGGGGCCATCCTGTCTCTTCCTTTTCTCCTTTTTTGGCTCCAATGTTTATTTTCTTGTGTATAAATTATACAATAATATCTCTGAACTGAATTGTTTGAAATGTAACCCTAATTATGATATCTTGTAGCAACAGTTATGCACAATAAATATCTATCAGCTTAATTTTGCACAGCTTTGTTGATTAGAAAACTGTTTTTTACTCATTCATCACAGTTATCACCTTGGAAAAATGATTGTCTTATTTCAAAGGGATATCACTGGCATGTCTCTGTATACTCTGCAAAGTGTAATTCTTCTATACGTTTGAGAGAATCACAACTAAAACCCCATGAATAATTCTGGACACCACACTGTAAAAAAAACCATAGTAAAAAATATCACAAGAATTATCAGAGAACCGAAAAACAACTAGAAGATTTAAGGGGTGACTGAAAAACACAGGATTTACTAACAGTAAAGAAAAGAGAAATGTTGTGGATGCAAGATAAAGAAAGGTGAGAAGTTTATTTAAATTTTCTATTCCATATTAAAGGCCCTTTGCTTACAATCTGGCAACACAGTATTTTCTTTTTAATTAGGAAAAGATTGTCAGTGGAAAATACAGTTGATGAAATCACCATAAAATTTATATCTGGAAATTTTAAAGATCAGTGATTCCAACTGTTTTCCACCAAGACCTCTTTTTACTAAGCTTCTCCTCAATTCCATATTTTTAATTTTTAAATACAAATTGTATCTATTAAATAAAATGTGTTTCTTTTCTTTGTTTTTAATTAATAAGAGAGTTTTAACTATCTGAGCTATACTACCCAGAGCTTCTGGGGAGTATAAAATAACTGAATAACTATACACAAAATTTGATATAATTATAACTAAGGTAAAGACATTTATAGTTTTAAATATCGTACATAACCTTTTCCAAGCTAGATTCAATGTCTGTTAAGTTCTTGAAAATATGGAAATGCTGCAAGGAGCCCCATAAGTACTATCTCCAGAGCCCCAGATGTTTAAAGATTTCAAATTGGGAAGCAATGGATTAAACTAGCTTAAAATCATCTAACAAATATGATTTATTCTCACTTTGAAGAATTAAATTGAGCTATTTAATGTACCATAACTGTCTAAAAGTAATAAAAAAGAATATCCTGGGGCTCTTTCAAATCTTTTTTTTCCTACCCTTTCTTCCACTCTTTCTGTGAGAACTATTACTTGGCTCTGAGATGGCAGGAGTAGGAAGCATCCAGCAGGTACTCACCAGCCTGGTTAGTTGTGATGCTGACTGCAGCAAACTGTCTCGGTGGTGAGCTCAGCTCTGACACCCCGTTAATGGCATCAATCTCAAAGGTGTAGTTAGTGTGTGCCAGGAGGTCTGTCACTGTCACCGTGGTGTTGGTGAGTCCATACTGTCGAGGGAGGAAGCGGACATTTGGGCTGCATGGCTCACACTGTTTTACGTTCCACCCACATTTTTTACATATGATGTTGAAGGTAACATCTTTCCGGCCTCCTGTGTCCAGGGGCCAACTCCAGTCCAGGATAACCGAGGTCTCATTTATATTAGATATAACATTTCTCGGTGCAGATGGAGGTCCTGCAAAGTAGTTCAACAAAGATTAATGAGCCTCACTTCTGTTTTCTACTACAAGGGAAATAGATCATTTGCAGTGGAACTGAAAGAGGTAAATAACCATCTTGTCTTTATTATATACTTTTAATTCATCCTCAGAGGATCCATGAGATTATAGACACATGGATTCAAGAGTGCTGTCCTCCCCGAACTATGAAGGGGGGAGTTTGACTCCAGGTTGAAGATGCATTCACGAAGTCCAACAAAGGAATTTACCACTAAATTCAATGCCCTTGTGAATAGTTATGAAAACTTTAGTATTAGTTTTATAAATCTTAGTTCTTTTTCCCTATGACCTATGACCAACATATAACAAGAGAGAACAGAAAAGTAAAAATACAAATCCCATGCCTAAACCTCCCCTACCGTGTCAAAATTATGCAAGATCTAAAACAAGATATAGAAAATTTTCTTTCCTTCTGGGTGTCCTGTTGCAGGAAGTGCTTTAAAAACTAATTCATTTTGTGTGATAAATGTTGCATTTGTGGTGAGGCAAGCATGGAGAGTGAAGCAGAGAAAGCTTTTAATTTGCACATGGAGAGCAGAAGGAAATGGGCCAAATGCTTTAAAAAAAACACAATAAGAAGAAAAAAGGAAATAAAACAAACATGGAGGCATGGGTTGCAGCAAAACTACTCACGGGTACAAGCCATGGATGGAGGGTCTTTGTCTGCTCGGAAGTAATTATTCTCACACCTGCAGTTCACTGAACCATCTTCGTGAGTAGAACTGTGAGGTGGGCACTTAGCACACTGCACATTACCATCCGAAGGCTTGTAGAAACCTGGTCGACAAGCTACAAACAAAATGACTCTTTTCAGATTTTGTGATAATTTTGAAAATATATTCTTGAAAATACATAAGACAGATTTCAGGAGGCTAGGGCATGCATTCACTATGAATAAAATCTATTTCCTTCTCCCAGAATTCATAGAAGCAAATAATGTGGCCCCATGTAGTTTCTCCACATATACGTTTGTATTTGTACCAAATGTTAAGGGGAAAAAACCCCCACAAGATTTAGATTATTTTGGCACTAGAAGTGTGATGAAATTTCCATCTCATGTTTTCACAGCTTTACTTGGCATTGGACTGTTTGTGGAGAAAATTAAAGCAAAGCCATGTCATCATGCAGCCATTCCCTTTTTAAACATGATGCAATGTGTACAGTCTCTGCAGTTAGTTCTTAATATAGTACCCACTTGTTTTCCAATTAGTTTCTGTGGTGACAGCTGTATTCCCCACAAATTGCAAAGCAACTGAAGAAAGAAGTCACGCTTTGTCTATATTTTAAGATTCTTGATACATGGTTCTCCTGAGCTATGATATTTTGTTTGCCCTTGACAGTGTCATATTCCCTAACTTCTCTGATAATGACCTAAAAGAAAGGTCTTAATTTATTTCCTTGTCTGTATCTCAAATACACAGGGAGGTATAATTTCTATTTAAACTGATATACTTGTGAATTATTACTAGATTAACACTTTTAAAAATAACTATGTTATCTTCTTTCTTTCCATTTGCATCTCTGAATGACATGTTTTTTTTAAGCCCAAATGAACAGGTTGCCAGATATTATTTCAGCTACCCATTTAATATTCACTATCTATTTACAGCTTTTACAGAAACGTCTCCAGTATAGTATTTTCATCTAATCTGATATAAAATTTAAAATGCTGTACTGTTTTATTTGGTCCATTTTCATAATTACCGTGAGAACTGAAATCATAGTGAAAACCCTAACAAAAGTCCCTTGACATTCCTTTGAGGAAGGCAATTCAGGATCTTAAATTTTTAAGTTTCTCTTGGAAGCCAATAATTTCTTAGTCTCTAAAACTCAACTTCAAAGCTACATTGAGATTTTGATGGCCTAAACCACCTATAGACTAGACCCTACAGACTATGTTTATCACTGAACTCCAAAATTTTTTTATATCAACTTCATATTGTGAATAACAGGTTATTTGCATTCAAATAAAACCTGTGTGAATAAATCTTAACTTTTATAATCACTAAATGTATTTTAAAAGATAACACACTGTATCTATTAATAGTGTATCTCCCTACTGAACATTTCTTGGGAGATAACACTCCCAAAGAAAATACATTGACAAAACCAACAATTAGAATAACTTAAAATGATAGTAATCATTAATCGAGTCTTGCTGTTTTCAAGTTCCTACTAAGAATGGTTGCTCAATGACCATATTACATTAAATTGAACAACTTTTGGTACCATACTGAGAGCCAGTCAAATAAATTCTATTGCCCTAACCAAACTTGGATTAGGATTATAAACTTCTGAACATTGGCGTTAAGCACTGGTTAGAAAGGTCCACTCATATCTCATGTCATATTGCCTCAGGGGGAAACGGTATAAAGTATAAACAAACTATGCACTTAACTTCTGGTTTCAATTTAGCTCATTATTGAGTGCCTTTAAATTTGCAAGAGGGCATTGCTGAGTCTTTAAAAGATTAAGTTGCAGTGTTCCAATGTACTTTGTTATTTTGTTTGCTTGTAAATTTATCTCTGTGTTTTTATTTCAGGCTTTTATAGTTTTTACAACATTAGGTATAAAGGTATTCACTAAACACTCAATCACTTTTTGTTAATACTATAAACAGCTATACTATGTGATACTTAAAGACAAGATAGTCACACAATCAGTTAGCTACAGCACCACAGCACAGAATTTCTGATAGTATTGAAAGTAGTTATAGTTATTAAGCCTATAAGTTAAGAATGTGACTTGAACTAGTAACCAGACTTTAATTATGAGTAAATAATAACCTTAGAGATGAGAAGAGTAAAAGACAGGTAGGCACATATACATGCAGTTGAATAAATATCTGTCAATCATCTACTTTTGTTCAGTCTCCTCATTAGTCTTAAAGATACAAATGTCCCTAATTCTGTCCATCCCAAAAAGGCCCTTGAAATTTGAAAGCAGGCAACAGAAATTTAACACAGGCCACATGGAGCAAGCACTCCATTCTGACTGATCTGTTGGAAGAAATACACAGAAGGACTCCCATTTGAGAAAGATTAAGACAGTACGAGTTGGCCTGTAAGAAGCATAATTAAATACACAAATAGATCAACATGAAAAGACAAACTGTTAACTAGAGGAATGTGGTGGGTGCTGTTGGTTACATACTCAGTATCTCAGTCCTGCTTCCTGTTTGCTAATAGAATCCTGATTTTGTTCAGAACTGCATTCTGCCAAGTACTCCCTAAGTCAGATCATTGCAAATAGGGGTGGATGGCCAAAGTTATGGCCAAAGAGATGGCTAAAGAGATACAAACAGAACTCTGATGAAAGTCTTTGGGATACCTTGCATTGATTATGGGCGTAATGACTTACAGGAGACACTAAGTTAAAGGCCAAGAAAATCAGAGAGATGTGTACCCTGCTCTTGTTGACCCAGCAAGCACAAATCTTAGGATTTCTTAACATTTTTTTTTTTTTTTTTTTTTTTTTTTTTGCGGTACGCGGGCCTCTCACTGTTGTGGCCTCTACCGTTGCGGAGGCGCAGGCTCAGCGACCATGGCTCACGGTCCTAGCCGCTCCGCGGCATGTGGGATCTTCCCGGACCAGGGCACGAACCCGTGTCCCCTGCATCGGCAGGCGGACTCTCAACCACTGCGCCACCAGGGAAGCCCAGGATTTCTTATAATGTCAGAAAAGTAACACCTTGTTTGTTTAAGTCACTGTAGTCAAGTTTTCTTTTACTTGCAGCAGAAAGCATTTCTAAATGATAAAAAAGACAAAGAGAATTCAGTTGAGATGTATTAATTATATAGAATAGCTTAATGGAGCTAAAAAGATCCTAAGAAAACCCAGTGGTCAGTTTGTGTGTTTTACGTCTGAAAATCCAGGATGTTAGGTGACACACAGTTAGGGACAGACTCTACTCTGCATCTTCTGGCACCTGGTAGCTAGCTGATAGGATTTAATCATCAATTAACAGATATTCATTGAATGCTAACTCTATCCTGAGTACAATGCTAGTTTCTATGGTAATATCCTAAATTTGGTCGACACTTTTACTCTTTATAAAGGACTTTCAAATACACCATCTCGCGCTTCCCTGGTGGCGCAGTGGTTGAGAGTCCGCCTGCCGATGCAGGGGACACGGGTTCGTGCCCCGGTCCGGGAAGATCCCACATGCCGCGGAGCGGCTAGGCCCGTGAGCCATGGTCGCTGAGCCTGCGCGTCCGGAGCCTGTGCTCCGCAACGGTAGAGGCCACAACAGTGAGAGGCCCGCGTTCCGCAACAACAACAATAAAAAAATATATATATATACCATCTCAATTAAATCTCACAACAGTTCTATTGAAATAATCAAGGTAGATATTAATTTTCTTAAATGAACAATTGAAGCACAAACAGAATGCCCAAGATAACAAAGAAATTCATAGTCCGAATAAGCAAGAAAATTTCTGCTTTTAATTTTATGTAAATCACTCATTAAAAGCAAATCATTCTCCTACCAATTCTAAGCTGTTGGTATGACATTGAAGAATAGTCATCTAAAAAATTTAATGCAACACATTTAATTAAACACATGCAAGTCTTTTTTCATCTATTCCTAGTTAAGACACCATTTCAGAAAGGCTGATGTTCTCTTGTATTCTCCAGGATTTTCTATCTATTTGAGGTGTAACATTGTTATGGGCAGATGAGCAATTGAACTTTTGTTGGAAGGGCAGAGGTTGTCTGTCAACTTTAAGAATAGGGTGACCCCACTATATGTGGGAACCATACAAGTAAATTTTCTTTTTCTTGATACAAACAGAATCTCTAAATCCTTGACTCATATTGTTCAACAAATTTGAGAATATGACTGAAAAGTTTGTATTCACTAATAAAATTATGATACTAGTAAGAAACATTATCTTTAAATGTATAAGGGGAAATTCTTTATATATTTACTTCAAACTTCTTCCCACCAATAAATAATCTCCTTCGCTTGCAGTAAATCATCTTGTACTGAAATACCTATCCTTTTGTTATACCTTCTTCATTCTTAAAAAAATCCTCATGGAAAAATTTGAAACTCTACCTCTACGGGGCATTAGTACTTGTGTTTTATTATCTTTGCTTATGGTAGCAGAAGCAATGATTGTAATTTAAAAGTATCTCCTTCCCTTCCTTGAATATAAAACTGCTAATATAACAATGTGCACATTTCTCTCCTTATGCATTATGTTAGAGAATGAGAAGGTTCAGCATACGAAAAGTAAAACCCAGGTAATAAGTAGAAAGTAGATATGTTAATGTGTTTTCTTACTTAAAGGAAGTCTTTGTCAACTTATTACAGAATATCAAAGAACAGAGAACATGCAAGAAAGGTAAACAAATTAATACTAATTCAGCTTTATCCAGCTTTAAGTTTAAAAACAACAAACAAACAAATTTCTGCTATATACTTAAGGCTTTCCCTGTGTTGGCCAGCTAGAAAGCAATACTTAACTAAGGTGGAAATGCACATACTCAAAGCCTGCTGCCAAAATGACAGAATTCTGATTTACATCTTTCCTCCCATAACCCAGTAGTACATGTTCTTGTCAGTCAAACACTGGTAGAATTATTCATAGATATCTACCTCAGGGTAGTAAAACCAAAGAGTGATTAAACAGTGTAAGATCTTTTAAGCGGAGGCAAACTGCTGCCCCTTTTTGGGTCCCAGAGACGTTTGATCCCCTTGCTGTAATGGAGATTTTTGAACTAGTTAATTGTGGCAGGAACTCTGGGCTTTGAATAAGCAAAGTAGGAATGATACACGAAACTAAATTAACCATTAAAAATGGGATGTAGCACCTCCTCAAATCCTACTGGATATCATCATGGATTTACTAGGAATCAGACTTGTTCATGTAATGTTTGGATTTCATTTATTCACTTTCAAAAACCAAACATGTACTGATCTCCTAAGATGACCTAGATATTTTATTGTGTCCAGTCACAGTGATGAAATTCACAATCCTAGCTTTAAACAGGAGACCAATTAATTCCATATGGTGCCGTTATTTTAGAAATGGATCTTCTCACTTGAGAATGTAAGTGCTAAGACACTTTGCAACACAACAGTTTTAAGTAATCTTCACCAAGAAATTCCCTAATTTCACTTCTCTATATCCCAACTCTTCAAGGTTTTCAGCATCTTACAGGAAGACCACTAGACTGGGAAAGAGGAAACGTAGGTTTTGATCTAGTTTTTTCTACTAAATAGGTATTATCTCAAAGTCACTGACCAGGTGTCTTCCAGTTTTTATGAGGTAGTTGGGATAGTGACTTCCTCTTCTAAAATAAGTGTGAAGATTCATTTTTAGTTATTATTATCTGTTCCCAGGTTAGATCCTGAGCAATATAGAGATACGAGATTTTTCTTATTCATTTTGCATGCTCTGTGTCCAGCACATTGCCCAGCACCTAGCAGTTGATGAAATACATTTTTTAAATGAATAATTAACTTGTAACCAATTGTCCTCTCTGGATTTCAATTTCTTCATTTATCAAATGATGGTTATCGACTATCTTGTCTCTTAATACTCTTCAGGCTAGACACTTTAAAAGGTTAATGCTTCATATACCAAAATTTGTAAGATTCCTAGAACTTTCTGAGTAGAAAAAATTAGGAAAAGCATCTTCACTTTCATCCATGATTTAAGGATTAAAATAAGCCATTGAAATTACAAAATCACATAGGGCAACAAGACAAAGAAAAGAGGCTCTCTTCTGATTTAAAAGAAATATACTTGAATCAAGAAATGACAGGTTTTTGCCCTTCTCAGTGTTTTTCTATATCAGAGCAGTATATATTCAAAGGGTATGTGGATTTCATGATTGGATGGATTGAATGATAAATTCACTGCCAAGCAAATAATTCCCTATTATTATATTTTCATCTTACCCAGTAGCATAATAGAACTATGTTTCATTATATTCTTCCTTTTATGTATATTTTAGATAGAGTAGAATGTTTAAAAGCTGGGAAATCTTATAGGAATAAATAAAAACTAAAATATTGATATTAATTATTATTTTAAATTTTTTAAAATGTAGGAAAGTGTGATTTTCTTTTGCTCTTTTAACAGTAAGGAAAACTAGCACGATACTGAAAATACAATTTAAAAGACAAAACATTTTCCTTCTGTTAGTCTGAAGTGAGGTTTTATTTGTCTTTTTCTTGTTAATCTACCTTTTAGTTCCTCTATTTTAAGTGCCCAGTTAGTGAGAGTATGCATGTTCATTTACTAAGCGAACCCCAAAACTTATTGAAAAAGCCCCAGGATGGGCCACAGTAGAACAAAAATGAAGAAGCTCTTGCCAAATGTTAATTTTCTATTGAGAACACTAAAAATATGAATAAAATAAGAGAAGGAAGCCAAAATAATACCAATTTGTAATAAATGAATTAGAAATATTTTGGGAATCTGCTGATTCCATATTTATAAAGAGGTAAGAATAAAACAGGAACTAAATACTATGGGTCAGTAGTGGGATAAAATAACAAACTACCAGCTTTGGAAAAATATAAAGAAAAAAACTATGAAATAGGGAGTATTATGAGCACTAGCTATACAATGAATAATAATTACAAAAAAGCTTCCAGATAGAATCTTGGCCTCATTCCCAAAGCACATAGCACACTTTTCCTCTAAGATGTAATTGATGGGCTTGAGTTATGCTGATACAGAGAATGGGTAAAGTTACCATAGTGAAAGGAAAACAAATGCACTTAGTAAACCATGGTGGCTACTGTTGAAAGAAAGTAGACAGCTTTTCAATTGCAAAGTGAATTTTGTCTCCAGTTGACTAATGTGGTTGACTTTTAAGAGAAAACATGGTACTAATTAAGGGTTAAAAGGCTCATTTCAATTTGAATTAACTTTAAATTAAAAAATAAAGCTGTTGGTAAATAGGGTCTTTTTAGTATTCAGACCTGAGCTCTATACACACAGGGCTATATTATCAATTCCCAGCCATAAACACAAACTAATGACCAGAACCAGCACTGACTAAACAGATGATTTCCTGGCCTTGCAATTCCAGGCCTGAAAGGGTCTATTTGCCAGTACAAGGTCAAAGCAACTGTTTATTCCCAAAATGAGCTGTACTCCACAATCTTACAGGAACTCTATTCTTTGCCATTTGAATAGAGGTACAATGCTTTGAGGCAAGGCAGAGGCATTTCAATACACTGGTAGTGGCTACGTTCAGTCATTAAACCCTGCCTGCAATGTGCAGCATTTACAAAGTGATCAAGTGTTTCCTTCTTCTGTTCCTTCACTGTTCAATAAAAAAGGCCTAAGGCAAAATGCCACCATACTATTACACACAACAGAATCAATCACAATCTAGTATGGCTCAAAGATAGCTTAGTAACAAGACTTTATTGCATTTGTTGTTGTTCCATCAGATTTAGCAAGACAGGTGCCAGTAACACTGAAATATGTTCAATGCATGTTCACCACCAAGAGAACGTTAAAAGAGACCCTGCTCCTAAGGACGCTGTGTTTTGCCAGCTTTTCAGTTGTCTTCTACTTTCAAGGAAGAACGGTGTGCTTTAGGAGTAGGAGTAGTTGAGTTTTTCTATTCTTAATTATCAATGCCCAGAGAATGAGACCAATTAATAAAATTTACAAATTCATAGAAACATGTATGTTATGAGCAGGTAAATACTAAAACCGGGAGGGAGGAGGGGAGGTGGGGGAGGGAGGGAGGGAGGGAGAGAGAGAGAGACCGATAATGAAAGAGAGAATCATTTTTATGGGATATTATTGTGGTGAACATAAAATGCATAGGACCCAAACCTATACTCAGAATATATTGAGAGACAGCCTGGAAAAGCTTTTGAGAATAGTGCCAGAAGTTTTCTTTAGAGCAGAATAGCATTGGAATGTCTAAGAAAACCATTCCTTGGAAGGGATTTTGGAGGAGGTAAATCACTTCCATGTCAAAATAAGCCCTACTATGGATTAGCATTTTCCAGACTACAATGGAAATATAGCTAGAGCTTGGAGATGTCAGCAGTCCAATACTCACCTTTATAAGTCAATTTTAGGAGAATAGAATTGCCATCATAGATTCATAGTCACCCAGATTAGAGTTTGAGATACAAGTCATGAAAACTTCAGATGCTATTTCCAAGGATCTGTTGTACATGAATGCATAAAGAACAACCAGGTCCTCTGTATGTTTATATGCACAAAGATATATGAACAATGCTATTTATAATATTAGCAAATGAGAAAGAATATAATGCCTCAAATTAGAAAGGTGGTTAAACTATGCTATGTTCATACAATTCCATATATAAATTATGCTATTCTCATACATTTATGAGACACATTATGTCTCACTCAGAAAGATGCTCATAATATTTTATGGCAAAAAAGCAGAATAAAACAATGTGTATGCAATCCTTTTATTGTTTATATTTTTTGCTTATTAACATATCACTTATCTAATGAAAAACTTAAAAATATTAAAGTCTTAGAATTATAAAGATTGCACATACACACACAAAAGAATCAAAACACTATAGTTAATGAACGTGTGTGTGTGTGTGTGTGTGTGTGTGTGTGTGTAATTTGGCCTTTAGGTGTATATCACGTAAAGTGCAAAACTAAATGTGTACTATATGTGGGGCCTAAATCTACACATCTATATTACTCTCTCTCACTCTCTTTTCCTACACACACACACACACACACACACACACACACACACACACACACTCACACACACCACAGTTTTGATTAGCTCTTGCTTCTATTATACTGGTCAAGGAGTTTCATTTTTCTTCTCTCTCTTCTTTAAAAAAGCAACATAGGGGAAAATTATGGTTGACTGCAAATGTTGATAGCCCCACTAATGTGAATTTCACACTTTTGATCTCAAGTAATTCTATCTCCACTTGGGAAAATTTACATAGAAAATAGCACAATTTTAAAAATCCAGGATTTAAACGAAAACCTATAAAAGGTGGAAAACTCAGAGGAAAAGAATTCTGTAAACACTGCAAGACACATTGCAAAAATATTTGCTCTCATAGCTACACTGTTAATGATCTACTCTCTAAAAAAAAGAGAGAGCCATCTAGAGTTTGGTGGAATGATGACATTATTGTATTTAAATCAGCTTTATATTTTAGGCAAGTTTATTTTTAAATAATGTCATTTTCTATTCTGAGGAAATACCTCTGCAACTTCCAAATGTATACCTTAACAACTCTTATAATCCTATCACCTTTCCATTCCATTTTTATTGTTAAATTTATGAAAATGACTATTTGATAATATTCTGGTTAGAAAGCAAATGGATTTAAAATAAACCTCTAATGTGTCTTTTATACACTGAGCATTCACTTTATGATCACAAAATATTACCAACTAGGAGAAGTCTGCAATTTAAAAGTATTCAATATTTGCTTTGAGTTACTTCATGGCTAACAGCAATGTATAAGGTAATATAGAAAAAAAATGAGCTAATATAATTCTAGGATCTCTTTTAATTTATTTTTATGCTTTTGGGAAATACTTGCTCCAAAATAGAAAGAGGATTAATATTCAAAGCATTCTGAAATTCACTTCCTTAAATGTGTAAGAATGGATTTCACAAGGAAAATAAAAAACTATTAAATTAGATGCCCATTGGATCAGCACAATCATTAGCTGAATGAGTGTTTCAAAATACCTTAAACCAATCATTTATTTTGAAACTATTAAGGAAGACACAAACATTCATAATTGTGTAGAACAGTATGTTTATAAATTTGAATTTCACCTAAAATTAATTCCATCCTATTCAAGAAAAAAATATTTTTCTATTTGCACAAGAAGGGCAGTTGCCACAGAAATAGAGAGTAGTCTTTAATGATGTTATGAAAATAAAATGCAACAGGCTTGAATACCTTAAAATGGTTAATTTCTAAATATAGAGATGAACTTTTTTTTCATAGTTATGACTATTATCCTAGAACATTACATTCAACTTGGAAGACAGATGCATTGCAACAAAAAGACTAAAAAGGTTAAATCCATCTGAGAGGAGGAGAGAATTAAAGGGCAGAAAGAATGGGAGAAAATATAGAGGCAATATTAAAATGCATTGTTTACAGTTGGCAAATATATACCACTCAATACAAATAACTGGGACAAAAGAGTTTGGAACATAAGGAGTAAAAACAACAGCAGGAATATGTCTGCTGCTTTCATTCACTCTGGTCATCTCAGATAACTTCAGATTTGGTAAGCTGTGCTCAGTGTTGCTATCCTTGAAGTAGTGGGAGGGGAGGGAGAGAGAGAGAGAGAGAGAGAGAGAGAGGGGCAGGATGGAAGGAAAGAGAGAGGAGGGAGTGGGAGGGAAAAAAGAATGGGTGTGTCTTTGTGTATGCTAAAATAGCCACATGTAGTGTGTGTGTCTTGTCTGCAGCAGGTGTGTGTGTTTCTCTCATTTAGACCACTGTGTGCATTCTGCAAGTGTTTCTTCAGGGCAGAGATCATTACATTCCACCCACTCTCTGGAGTAACTGTTTAAGATTTTGTTAACTGACTTCGGAAATTCATTCAAGATAACTGTTTGTCTTCTTATATTCTGCAAAGTTAGGGGTTTAGATCTTGTACATGAGGCTAGATAGGTGAGGGATTGGGAAGGAAACTGGGCATTAAGTCATATCTTATCCCAGCAGCCTTTGAAAAGCCAGGCAGATTGCATTACCTGCTTGCATCACCTTCTCCAGATCTAGCTACCTGAAGAGAACACCTCACCTCTTTGTAATATGATAAATACCATTTACTGAAAATCTCCTCCATGTCAAGCACTATACTTCTGTTTCATCTCTGCACTTACAAAAACCATGTGAGACAGGTATTATCTGTTTTTCCTGAGGAGATGATTGAAGTTTAATGCTATTAAGTGCATTAGCTGCTTACCCCACTATTTTAAATGTTGTAACCAGAAATTATACCCAAGCCTGAGGGACTGCTAGACACAGATATGTATGTGTTTTTGTTTCCATTGTCTTCTCATCATGTAAAACTTAAAAGTGATAACTAACAAAGAACTGACAATGGATCCATCACCCTAAAATTAATGTAACAAATTTATATAGTATGACTATAAAAATATTAGACAGAGCTTACTGGCACAAGGAAAATAGATTATCTCATTTTCTTGCAGTAACCGTTTGCCAATAGTAATTTTTTTCAACAATATCTCAAGCCTACGTCTAGCAAGATGGATGGCTCTGATGGAAGGAAATTCTATTCATAATGAACAGAAAATGCTTAACTGTTGTAGGTCTGTTAGAAAGGTATTTGTGAGCTAGATTTCTGTGCAGGGGAATCTGCCTGCTTATCATAGATTGGATTTTCTACTTTCTCTTTGTTACCAGCTGAAACAAGGAACTTTATTTTGTAGTGGGGGAAAAGCATACCATAAACAGTTTCTAATCAAAAACAAAAAGGGCTAATGCAATTTCACTTTACGGTGTAATTTATTAGTCTGTTAGACATAAAGAATTCTCAAGTAGCCTAGGAAAATACAGTAGTCAACTTTATATATCATATAGGTGTTTTTCACTAAAAAATTACATTGTATTTGGAGTTCTTCAAAATATCTACTGAAGAGTAAATACTTAGGATACTAACAAGAGTTAAACAAAATAGCAACTTTCCCAAGACTGGGGGAGATTTGATGCACTTCAGAAGAGGTGCTTAGATCAGACAGAAAAAGACAAATATCATATGAATATCACTTACATGTGGAATCTAAAAAAAAAATGACACAAATGAACTTATTGACAAAACAGAAATAGAAAGGGGATAGCTGGGGTGGTGGGGAGAGATTAAATTAGGAGTTTGGGATTGACATATACAGACTACTGTATAAAAAATAGGTTAAAAAGTAAATCCTTGTTAGGACCTACTATCTTGTAATAATCTATAATGGAAAAGAATCTGAAAAAGAACACATATATATATGTATAACTGAACTACTTTACTGTACACTTGAAATTAACACAACATGTAAATTAACTATACTTCAATAAAAAATAAATAAAAATTTAAAAAAGAAAAGATGCCTAGAAAATGCCTTAGCACTCTCCCCAATCTGTACTTGTCACTCTGATTATATATTCAGCACAACTAAGTAACAACTGATTTTAAAACCAATAAATTTTTTATGAATTAGGACCAGAAAATAGCACGTTTAAAATGCCTTAACATAACTTATAACCTCGGGATCCATACAATTTTCCTTCTGAGGAATCTTGGTTCACAGTACTTTCAATTTATTTGATGATAATATAGTAGGAAGCTATATCTTAAAAAAAGAGAATAAACTGTGTGACTACATAAATTTAATTTCATGTTCAGTAATATCTGAAATAATCCAAACTCATAGTCCAGTTCTCATTTTTGATTGCCTTCACATTTAACCATGTGTGCGCTTATAGGACTGAGAAAATTGCCACTACCTGAAATCCTTTTCCCAAAATTGTGCTTAACTCAGTTGACAAGTGATATATCTCGCAAGGCAATAGAGTTACTAGACCTACATATAAACTACATGCTGAAGGTTTGACCCTGTTTTTATAAAACACATGTATAAAAAACATTTTACTCTTTAAAACTCAACTCCTATTATATCACTGTGGTGTGACAGCTAAGATAATGAGCACCTAGAATGCTTGGCTCATGAAAAGTGACCAACAAATGCAGTAAATTTTGAGAGAATAATAGAAGCTTTCTCCTTCTCTCCATAGCAGTGTCCCATTATAATATTTCCCATGCCCAATTACTAGGTTTAACCAATCCTAAACATCTTAGTAGACCAAATTTCCCTTTAAAGAATCAGTCTCATGCAATGAATCAATCATGAAGTTCCATAATGCAAAAATAGGAAGAAGACAAGACAATTAAAAAATATATATGTATGTGTTCCATTAGGTGCTAAATGCAGAATATATAATATATGTAAGATATACATAATATAAAATCTTATATATATGATTAATGATAAATCATATTTTAAAACTAGAAATAAAGAAGACTAGGCGTCTCTTCAGTTTCTCCTAAACATTTTTTTTAAAGAAATTCTTCAATTACATTTAAGCAACTATCTCCAGGATAAAAAAAAAAAATATGAGGTCTATTTACTAAAGAAATTTAATTCCCTGAATGAACATATTAGCCTAGAAGAGAAAAGGTGTACGTGAATTTCCAATTGAGTAACAATAATGATCACAATATGTACACCATCTAACCTTAAAAGTGAAATCTATCATCTTCTGTGATATGTACAAAGCACTAAAGGATGTATGTGTTATGTAAAAGACAGAAGCAAAAAGTGGAAGGCAGAGCATTCTAGGGTGAAAGCCTAGAGGCAGGAAGGAGTTTTAATAGTTTATGAAAGTGAAAGAAAAAAGAGAGTATAGCTGAAACTGAGAGGATACATGGGTCTCAAATCAGTCTGGGGAGGCACGCAGACCAATCAGGCCATGCAGTGCCTTCAGGGTTATATTAAGGGCTTGTTTTTACACAGTAAGTGGTGCGGGAGGTCGTTGAAAGGTTTTATGCTAAGGTACACCACAGTCAGATTTACATTTCAAACAGCTCATTCTTGCTCCTTTGGCGAAAACGCATCGAACTGAGTCAAGAATGGGGCAGACAAGATGCTACCGAAATAATTCAGATTAGAGATGATATGACATAGATAGAAAAATAGTTATGGGCATAGAAGATAGAAAAATAGTTATGGGCATAGAAAGATGTGAATTCATTTGAGAGACATTATGTAGGTAACGTTGATAGCTCTTGGAAAGAGCGCAGATGCCGAGCGTAAGGTAGAAGAAAGCATAAGGACTGACATCTAAATTTCTTGTTTGAGTTTTTGGGTGCTATCCCTATTTCCTGAGGATGGAATGAATGGATGTATATAGGTAAGGACACAATAGTTTAATTGGGGGTATATTTCATTGTGTTAGGCAATTGGAAATGCCAAGTAAGCATTTGCTGTACTAAATTGTGTGGTACTTATATTATTTGTACTGCAAAGAAACTGATTCCAATATTTTCATGTTAAGGAAAATGCTGCATTTAGTTTTCTTTGTCCTATAGGCTTTCATTTAATGACACCAGATGAAGTTGGTTATCAAGAATATGGGTTTTGAGAGGAGCCAACATAATCAAGCAATATATGGCTTTTTTATGTAAAAAGAGTACAATAAAATATTGCTGGAGAAATCTTCCATGTTACAGATATATTAGAAAAAACAAAGTGTCTTTACTAAGTTGGGTGATTTTTCCACTTAGAACATGGTAATAATTAAACCAGAATATTGATTTTGATTTGCTCATGAATAGATACTTGGCTTCCCAAACAGAAAACCTATGTTCATGAACTCAACATTTGCCTGATTTTTGCTAATACATATTATTTATCACAAAGCAGATAAGGAAAAAATATTATGAGCAGATCATCAAAAATATATCATGACTACTGGAGCAACATTTTAAAATGCAACATTAATGCTAAGATATTATTTTAATGTTCATATTGTAATTAAGAGCACATGTGCAGACTTCTCAGTTTCGAATCTTAACTCTGCCACTTCCAGACTATGCAGCTGAACAAGTTACAAAGCCTCTTCATTTCTCAGTTTCTCTGTGTCCATAATATAGGGATAGTAAAAGAGACCTACCAGGATTTCATAAGAATTAAATGAGAGTATAATATTTCAAATACATATCATAAATTAGTATTACTATATATTCATATAAGTAATTAAATATTTACATAGTGTATACAAACATTTCTAAAATCTATGACAAAAATCAATAGATTTGTCATTATACTTTAACAATATTAAACCTCATCTTCCTTTTCTTAAATTTTCTACTTTTGGAAATATATTAGGCATTCATTTCTCCTTGAAATATTACTGCAATATCCTTCTCTGTTAAATTTATAATTTTCCAGAGGATTCACAAAAATATATCACAACACAGCACCTTCTTGTCAAAGTAAATTATTGATAGATGTTTGGCTAGTCCTTCACTGTTCCCAATACTTCCAATGATCTCTTTGTGACCCTGGAGATTTCCATAGATATATTATGTCTATACAACTTTTTAGTTAACACAGACAAACCAGAGCAATGTTTTGCCCTTGGTTCCTGGTTGATACGCCAGTCCATCCCATCACACATGACTAATGCCTTCACTTTCTCTGTAACCCTTGTATTTATTGGTGGAAGGTGCTGAATGGGTCTCCTCAGGGGTAATTGAAACAATTACCTCTGACTTTATAGCTCAAAGCCTCTTTGCTTCTTTATATAGATTCACTCTTTCCACCCCCAGTACTGCCAATTCTTTATTTTTATTTTCTGGCTGCCATACGCCCTAGCAAACACTTAACAAATTTGGCCGACTTGCCTCCACATCTTCTCCTCACTTCTTGAAGGAGCCTCTTTTACTGAGTTTCAAAACATATCTGACTTTGAAACTCTTTAGTTTTCCTGAGACTTATTTCTTCTTAAGTACAGACTAAGGTGATATGATCCTTTCAACTTTCAGCCGCTTGTCCAAATCTGTATCATGTTGGCACTGACCAATGTCTCCTCTGTCTGATAGCTTTTCTGACAGTTAATGAGAAGTAAAAGGCTAGAGCTATTAGCCCAAATCCTAGGGGATAAGTGTCCAGATTGTGAAAACCACATGCACATATGGCAATAATTGGCAGGCTCTTTTAGGTGATCACAGAATTATTTCCAAAGACCCAATGGATACTTGAATAATTCCTTGGTGCCAAATAGGAAACTCTCTTGAGTATATACTTCTTTTTGTGCAGTCACTGTGTTTTGTTTTCCCCAAATGGACTTTTCCAATGAAGCAGATTCATTTGAATAGTTTATGCCAGAATTTATATAATTCTACCAAAATTCTAGACTTACTCTATGGCAAGTGAAACCTCAGAAATAAGATACTTCAGCTCCACCCTGCATAAGGTATTATAGAGCTAAATGAACAGAAGCCAACACATTTACACATCTAAGTATCATAGCGCTAGGCGCAGCCGCTCAGCCTTATAAAGTATATTCCTTCAGGAAGCCTAATACCATTTCTAGAATGCTATTTTAACTCTTTCTCATCCTTTAGATTTTTGCAAAAGTAGCACAGCATGGAGTCTATTTCTCTTGTGGCATTTATTAATTGAATATTTAGGGATTCAATTTTATATATACTTCTAAACCTGCTCCTTTGTCCAAGACGATTTACAAAGCTCTTTGATACTCCTTTCCGTTTACTTATACTTGGTAATAAATTAAGCATTCCACAGAATCACAAGCAATTAATAAATGAGTAGAATGTTGCAGGTCTTCTAACGGACTAACAGAAATTTAAAGGGAGTGCTTATTTATTGAAGTAGTTTCAGAACATTTCCTTAGAGCATAATTATTTTAACTTATTTTATCTTAATATTTACATATTTTAACTTACTATTATTTTATCAATAGTTTGAACTATCAGCACAGCTTCCTTATTCAACTCTATCCTTTCATGTAGAAGAAAGAACAGTTCAAGTTTGGGAGGGAACAGACCTGTGCTCTAGTCCTGACCAGCCCTACCTAGCTGTGTGCTGTCTTACGTTGAGGGAATTTGTACCAGACCCCATGGTGGGTCTCAGACCTCATTGGTGGTTGTAGATGGGATTGATACCAGGTCTTCCTCCATCTCATGTGCTGCTTCCATTGTGCTCACGGCATAGAACTTTAAGAGCAAATAACAAATTTATCCCGGGTCAATTTAACCTGGAATGCATGTGCTTTTGATAATATTTTATTCTACATACATGTTCCTGTATTGAACTCTGGGAGCAGCCTAATATGCCAAGCCAGTGGTGTGAACTTCCCCATGGAGAAACAGAAACAAAACAAGTACCCTTCCCTAAATTTATATTATCCATCATTCCTTCCTCTATCAATTATTATTGGCACAAAATTGACTTTTCAATAGCTAGGATGATACTGATTCTGCTTGAGGAATTTCTTTTCAATTTTACTTTACAGAGGAATTTATAGTCAATTCATTGAGATAGGTTGTTACTTACCACGTGAATAAAGTAATTTTAGTCAATAATACCATATTTGAATATTCCATTGACGATTTTTCAGAAGTTGTAGAAGACTTTCAAATACTTTCTGTGATGCTGTATCTCTGTATTCATTGCTGGTAACCTAATAATTAATTTTTGCTAATCAAGATTCTAAATAAGCATATAATTAAGTTTAAACAAGGATTAAAAACTCTTGCTATGTAGCTCCATGGCTTTAAAGAAAAAAGTTCACAGGATTGTTGTTTTATTTAAAATCTCATATCCTAGAATAAATAGACTTGGTCATCTATTTAGCACTCGTCTCCCAGGATTAGAAGATGACATAAGATAGCTCAATGATCACATTGGAGAACATGTTTCCCCTAAAGCAAAGATAATATCCCTGTAGTCACCTTTAGTTTCTTATCGCAAGTTACTCTTTCATTTGCTGAATTTCCATTCGTATGTGTCGACTATAACTTGATAATTAAACACCTTTGGGACACTAGGGAACACCATGAGATGAACACTATTCTGAACACAGCTGGAGGCCACTGAAATGCTGCTGCATCAGACGAAGTGAAAGGCTTGGCATCGTGGGAGGATAATGGCAGGGAGTTGGCACTTGCATGTCGTTTTCCCCAACATTTTCTATTTGAATTCTTTGTACATGCATGCATGCCTATCATTCTCCTAAATATTATCAATAAAATGAGTAGTATGACAATATAAATTAAACAGTCACCCTTCTTAGAAGTATGCAATTTTTTCAATATCAGAAATTTCTAGTGCTTAGAATTCTGAACATTTTGAACACAACCATTGTTTAAATCCACACATTTTTAAAATAATAACAGAACAAACTGGTGTTTATAAATGTTTTATATGTATGTATATGTATACCATTATTTGTAGACACAAACCTAAGAGTATCTTAAATTCACTTCTATGGATACTTATAGGTAGCATATCAAAAGCAAGATGTTACACCATGAACCTCAACTGAAAATGTGCTAATCTTTTTTTTTTTTTAATAGGGAATTCACATGGTAGCTTAGCATTAAAAGAGAGAGAAGCTATTTCAACATTTTATGGCATCAGTTTACACAGTCTGAAGCCTCCATTTTCACGCAAAGGATAAGCCTGTCTCCCAACAGGACAAGTTTGGGGCAAGTCCTCTCCTCTGGATAGGGTTTTGATGAGTAGTGCCACTGTGCTTAGTCTCTACGAGTTTCAGTTTTGTCACCATCCTGACTGGTGTACTAACTATGTAGTTCTCCTGTTTGTAATTTTAGCACTTGCTTATACTTCAATCTTAATATATTATACTCTTATTATCTCTCTGTGGGGCTCTCAGCCCTATTACACTGAAAATTCAATGAGAAGAGGAGTTATCCCTTATATATCTTTGTATATTAGGTATCCTAACACTCCCCAACATAAAATTGATAGTTAATGTTTACTGAAACAGATTAACTCTAATACATACATACATACATGCATATGCACTTGTGTATGTGTGTGCATTTACGGTAGCTAGTACTCATGCCATGCCACAATATTAGCTCCCCCCTCAATCTCTTTCCCCAAAAGTTCTCAGATTATATAGGAAAAAAGAAAAGAGAAATGAATTTATGAATAGAAATTTAGAAAACTGTCTACATTTTAGAACCTAGAGAAAGAGTAAATGATACTGGGAAGGAGGTACAGGGAGTAATGAATGCGATATACGGATACTAGGGTTTGATGACTTGATACTAGGGTTTGATAACTAGCAAAAGAATGAGCAAGAGTAAAATATTCTGAATAAAATACGAAAAGTATGAGAACCAAGGAAGTGTGGATTGAGCAACTTTGAGATTAAGGAACATCAATATTTACCATTATTTTGGGGAGATGTGTATGCATGTACATGTGTGTATGTGCTTGTGTGCGTGTGTTTGTGTAATTCTGATTCCACAAAACAGTTTAAATGTAATTAACACAGTATAAACATTTGTGCAAGATGTTTTACCTTTTCAAATATATATACAAAAAGAAAACGCATTACTTAATAACAATTCTTGTGCTTTCTAACTCTATCATTCTTCAGTGGTGTCATTTTTGTACCTTTACATATTGTGAGTAAACTCAGTTTGGCATTTCCATAACCAAAAGTTCTACAATTAGGTTTTTGATAAATGTAAGCTGTTGTTTGGAAATAGAATGCATTTACCCACAGGTATCATCAACATAACTCTTCTGTATCAAAGCAGCCTGCCCATCTGATCATTTATGTGCAAAATCAGATATTTTGTTTAATCATTGTGTACAAAGGAGTGGGGGACTGGACATATAGAAGGATTTTTAGAAGAAGTCAAATTAATCAAAAATAGTCTGAAATGGAAAGGGCTTGAAAAGAAGCCAGGATAACCGAGTTATACAAACTATCATCGTACTCTTCTCTAACCCCCCAATACAAACATCCAATCAAAGGATGGAGAGAGTCCTTAAAGAAGGAACTTCCTTAATAGCTGTTAATAATGTACAAAATTATACCTTAACATCTCATTCCAGGAAGAGAATGGTGAGTTTTCATTTCGCTACAGAAAGCATGATTTCCATTCATCAACAGTATGACTTTCTAAAATATCTCCTCAAGTTAGTATGGTGTTTTATAACCAGGCCTGATTGTAAAATATGATGTTACAAAAATCAATAATAAAATATTCGTATGATCCAAGATTTTCCCAAATTGAATCTGACTGGGTCATGGCAGTATGCTGATGTCTGGAATGCAAGTAATATACTATATTATTGATGCCTGTCAAATAACGGAAATTGTTACAAATTAATTCATCCCTAACCTAATTAACCCCGTGTGCAATACTATATGCACTCCAGATGAGTACTGTTTTGCTCTGACCATAAAGCTACAGAGGACAATATTTCAACCTATAAAATCACCTTTTAAGCCACTTAGAAACCTCAAAGAATATTGCTTAAGTAGAAGTGATGCAAAAGAATGCATTACCTCATCTGTTTGAATTATTTTTGGTCCGATGCAAAATGTTCCTTCTCTAACTTTTTTTTTAATTGTAAAAATAATCTTAGGAAAAAGTCTAGTCTGTCTTTTACATGTTAAGCAGATAGAACCATTCATATTGAGTTTGCATTATTAAAAATAAAAGTTGTGTACATTTTAGAGGGGAAATGGGGAAGCCTTAACATATTCTTGATGTTATAATGCAAAAATGATTGGTTTCTATCCAGGATATCTCATAAATCTGACTTTGCAGATATATATATATATATATATATATATATATATATTTTTTTTTAAAAGAATATTGCCTTCTGATTTCAAAATCTAGAACAGTGAGAAAAAAAATAGTGCTTTGCAGTTAATCCCCATTTTAGGAGATCTATAACTACATCTATATATCTATAAGCTATATCTACATAGAGAGGCACCTGGTATTGTGCCAGATGTTGTCAAAATGCATTAGTGAAATATCATATCTGATAACAACTAATGTGAAATGATATCCCATTGACTGGAATGTCACTGATGCTGTGGCCTGTTGTTCTTGACACTACAGAAGAGGATCAAAGCATCTTTCATGGTGATAAAGCTGGCAGTACAAACAGGAAATAATGCCAGAGAGACTGATTAAGTGTTAACATTCCCACCTGGTGCCGTAAAAATAGCACATAACATCTGTAATTCAGGATGATTTTCTCCTCCTGTGTTTACTTTCGTGCCAGCTATAGTATTTGAAACAGTTAATGGTGATGAATGCTTTCCTCCTCATATCTCCCCAGGCAAGAACTAGGTTATAAGGGGACTTCTCTTTCAGTGCGATTCCTTTCAAGGACTACCTCTTACATGTATATTAAGTATCAAGAAAGGCACTTCAAGTGGGCACAAAAATATGACTCATTCATTCTCCGTGCCTCATAGTTAAGTTGACAGACACCCCACTCAAGCTGTCCCTTGACTGACAACACCTTGGTGGGTACATTTTTCTTATGATAATAATGTTTTAGAGATAATTCAGGGAACCTGCATCCCAGGTTTGTATTCTCAAGGAATAATGTCAACTAGAATATGAAGTTCTGAAATGAGAATAAATCTTTTTCTGAAACCACGCTTCATCTATCACAACTAGACTTGCTGGAACCTACCATCTTAGCATCACTGACTTCTCTCCATGAAACTATTTGTGAGGCGGATCCCGTACAACGCCTGAAGAAAAGGAACTCTGCCTGAACTGCTAAAGTTAGATGGTTAAGATGACAACACTGCAGGTTTTTTTTTTTTAAAGAAAATTCTCCTCACAGGTTTCAAGCAACCTAAAGCGAAAGATATAGTGATATTCACTCAATCTTAGGAAAGATTCTCCTAAAGCAAGATTAAATGTCATTGCTAAAACAGATCAATGGTAATGCATTTATGCGAGTCTCTATCATCCACAGAACAGAAAAGCTTTTATTAATTCCTGAAGGTGCACTGAAGTGTTTACGTCCACTGGGTTCTGAACTGTAGCTCTTATTCCAAATGTCTCTTTATGTAACACGGTGGACACAATCAAAGCAAGCTCTTCAGTGCTGTCCTTGTCAGGTCCACCTTTGTTGGTACACTCTCTTGTTATAAGACATTACATTTTAGAAAACATAAAGTAAAATAAGAATATTTTTTTACACACACACATATAAAAGAATTTTTTTTTCCAAATACATACATCAGGGAGTAATTTGCTGGGTATACCCAAATGATGTACTGATGTAACAGGCATTCCTATTACTAATTTGTAGATTTTAGTCAGGCTTTATGGTCCATTTGAAGGCACTGTGTTTATATTTTGTAGGCTGCCATCTAGGTGCCAGACTGCTGAATGAATCTTATGTTACTGATGAGGTCATCTTTGGGTAGCATGCCGAGAACAGCAGGCCTATCACCAGGCTCTGGAAATGAGGCACAGTCATGAAAATGTGTGTCTTCCTTTGTATCCTTTCATAATTTATTTCCAGGAGCTTTCACTCTTCAATCAGTGTGCTTTGGATCTTTGATAAACACATCATAAATGGTTTTGCATTACATCAGCATTGATTCTCACTATATTAAAGATCTCCCATTGTTTGAAGAAAATATCTTATTCACCCCTAAGTGATACTCATGGCCCATAGTTAACATAGAAAATTAGTCACATACTTTGACTGTCACCATAAAACAAAACAAAACCAAAAAATATTGATGAGAAACTACTTTAAAAATCAGGAATGTAGCCTTTTACATAGGTTCAAAAAATTGATTTAACCATGTGCTGCTACTTTTATGGTGAAGGAGGCGACTAAATTTGACAAAAATTGAAATCTGACTATATAATGTGTGGCAGAGAAAACAGCCTCTCAGAACATAGTTAACTCACATATAATATTCTGTAACAGTAGATCCCTCAAATATAACCACATGGGGAAAGGCATGTTGAAATGCTTAGTAAAATGAGAAGCAATATGAAATGTAAATTCTTAAGAGTATATTTGTCTCGTGTGTGTGTGTGTGCACATACAATATCAAACAGCTAGTATAATTAGCTCAATTCTAAGTTAATACCACAATAACATCAAATTTGGAGTTCCTACAAGAGTAGTTTACCTTACAGAAATTATATGCCTCCCATGATAAGAAGAGAATATGTCATTTTATTTTACTGATGACAGCTTTGAACAATATGTGGTATTTAGAAACTGAAATGGCAAATATAACAGAGTGAAAGTCTCATAATTTTTGCTTTTTTCCCATTCTGTTACTATTCACTAATGTATCTTTTCTTAAATTATTTAAAAGTTACATGAGTGGTTAAAGTAAATATAAGAGTCTATATTTGATTTTAAGACATATATGATATAATATCATATAGGGGACAGGGAAAACTATACTTATAAAACTTTTAAAAAATATTTACCAGAATTAATTCAGGACCAATCTGAAGTAGGTTTCGGTAAGTGAGAGATGTACCCTGAAATCACTACAGGAACCAAAAAGTAACACAAAGAAGTATTGTTTAAAAGTCAATAGAGGAATCAAAATGATATATTAGCTATTGTGTTAAACTAACGGTATAACAAAACCAGAAAAGACTAAAGGAGAAACAGAAGGACAAAAAAAGTATTCAGACAAATAGATAACAAATATCAAATGGCACACCTAAATCCAAATATATTAACTCTTACATTAGTTGTAAAGGAACTAAACCACTCCAAACCTATAGCAGTCTGTCAGATTAGGTCAAAAAGCAAGATTCAGTTAAAGGCTATCTATAAGAAATCCACTTTAAATTCAAAACTAAAATTAGGTTGGAAGTGAAAAGATGGACGAAGTTATACCACGTAAATAGTAGCATAAGAGAATTGGAGTAGCTGTATTAATGTCAGACAAAACAGACTTTAAGGAAATGAATGCCATTAGATGTAAAGAGGGACATAGTAAAAACATAAACACAGTGGGAAGAAATACACCGATAAATGCATCTCAACCTAAAACTACAGCAGAAAAACATGAGGAAAAAATTGACAAAATTTGGTAAAGAAAGGCAAGATTAGAAAGGAATACTTAAAACTGTCTTTATTCACATATTGTATGATTGTCTATGTAGAAAATCTTAAGGAAAGTATGAAAAAAAAACCCCAATGATTGCATAACTGTGAATGAACTCTCACATCTTAGGTTATCTCTTGCAAACACCCTCCCCAAATTCACAGAAATTTTCTTAGAGTTTGTGACATTTGTGAATAAAATACATGATAGGTGTTATTATAACCTTCATGTTTTTTAACTCCTTCAGCAAAGAGCAACATTACATGTTCATTTTATATTACCAGAGGTCACAAATATATGTGCCCAAAAGGCTTGAAAGAAGTAACACCAGAAAACATTTGTGGGGGAATGTGCGACCAGGGGAAACTGAAGTGCCACATAGGTTCCGTGCCACCACTTCTATGACTTAAATTACTATTTGATTTACTTTAGGATTTTCTTTTCATCTTTGGTGTCCCTCTTTTCCAACAATATCGTGCCTAAGTTGCACCATCCCCAAAGAAATCTTCAGTATTCTTGGGGGTTTCACATCAGACAACAAATCCAAGAATATTTTTCAGACATGGATGGAAACACTCCACATCATGTTGACAGCTATGAAGTGTTGAAAATACAAGTGCCTCTACCAAGGAAGGGTGCTCTGAGGTCAAAGAGCCCCTTGGAAGTATTAATGACATTGACCCTTAAGAACTATTCAAGAGCTGGCATTTGCTGAAGAAAGACAAACCATATTCACTAAACCAGAGTAATCAACATGAATTTTAAAAGACAGTTGATGGCTTGGACCATTACTCGCCTAAATCCACGGTGTCCTCCGGCTAGCACTGAAGAGAATGTTAAACTTGAGCACATCTAAAAATTCTAAGAATGTCTTGACTCAATTATGATTATAATTTGTTTCTTTCCAGACTCAGTCAGTGATATACATGGAAACAAAATGCTGAATTTTCAAATCCTTCTCTATTACTCAAATCACAATATCACCTTTTGTCCCATCTTGGACACCAATGTTTGTATGGTTTCACTGAGACTGTTGGTTGAAACAGTAAATGTCAAAAACCAGAACAAAGAAATGATAACATTCACCAAAAAAGTCTATTTCTCCAAAATGTCAGCACTCCTTTGTCAAGGTTAGTAGTTAGGAGAACAAAGGCAAATGTGTTGAAGCTAAATTCTTTCATTTTATAATTTTTCTTTTTGTAATCCAGAATCTAAAACATATTTTCTCTTTTGTAACATAGGGAGGATTATTATGGTTTTTTTTCATGTGAAAAAAAAGAAACTGTTAATTAATAGCGGCGACCTTTTGTAGAATGCTTATTATTTGCCAGGTATCTCCCTGATGTTTTATTTAATATTCACTACAATCCTTGATATCATTATTATTATGAGCTCTATTACATCGATGAGAAAACCAAGTGCCAGAGAAGTGAAGTAACTAGATAGGAAATGGTAGAGTCTGGATAAGAACCCAGGCATTTTGGGTCCAGAGACTGTGCTGCAAATCACTCTGTGTAAAAAACTAAAAAAAAAAAAAAAAAAAAAAAATTACAGGCTGACTAAGGCATCTCCAGAAACTAAAATTTGCTTTTCACTATTGTTGATACTTTATATATTGGTCATAAAACACCAGCATCCCAACAAATTATATTCAAACAGCTGACAAGACATAACAGTGATGCATTATTGGGAGATTTACTTTATGTATTGACTTCCAGGGATTCATTACTAATTAATAGGTATTTACATTGCAGAATGCGTTCTTGTCTTTTAAAGAGCTGAATAAATGAGGTATTTGGAGAGTGCAGTAAGATCCAGAGTATGAAAAAAATGTGAAAAAGTAATCTATATCAAGAAAGAGAGGAGTTAAATAATTTAAACTTTGTCTCCTTAATTAAAGTGAGTTTTCAGTTAACCTATTTATCATTAAGAACATACACCTTAGAAACACTGTATGACTACTAACACTTTTTAGGAAAGCATTTCATGACTTTTCCAGAGCAGTCTGTCATTATTCAGAGCATTTATAAAGACAATTGTGATAAAGTCTTCAATTTCTATATTTTTAAGTTATTAGACTGTATTTTTTTCATATCTCTTAAAATTAGTACTCACATGATCTATTATGCTTTTTACTTACTTGTCTTTTACTTTTATATGTCTACTTTATATGTAAAGAACCCTGATTTGAACTGCTCAGAGGGGTGTACAGGTATCAGCTCATTAAAAACTATACTGAGAGACAGTCAGTGAACATTTAAAAATTGTGCCACTTTCTCCTTAGAACAGAGAGTTTAAAGGCATGTGAAGATCACCCTGCGGGTTTTCCATCAGAGATTTGACTGACTATAAGAATCTTGATTCTGAAGTAATACATCCAGTTTTCTTCTGAGCTTTAATTCACAAGATTTGTAACTTTGACAAAAACCACAGGATATAAGAGTGACATTATGAAACAGAGTATTTTTTTTTGTGGAGGCATTTTATCATGTAGAAAGAAAAAAGGAAGGACAGACTCAAATATCCCTCAAGGTCTTTAAACCTGTATTCAGTTATCTATTACAAACAATTTTCTTGAACATTTAGGAATTTGACTTAAATTACTATTGACCCAGAGAACACATTTGGCAGTGAAACTAAAAATATTCCTGTTTGAAGGCTATCAAATAAATAAACTAAAATAATAATAAGAACAACAGTAAAGACTAAGCTCCCTATGTTTAGTGCTCTGGTGTGTGAATATATGGAATAGGCTAATAAAGGTTCAGATAGATATGGGGCTCTGTGTGTGTCTGGGTGTATGGGTGCATGTGCATACACGTGGATCAGGAAGTTGAAATGCCTGGCAATAATCAGAAAATATCATGACTTTGAGAGTCTGAAACTAAAACTTATTTTTTCCCTCCCCCATACTCTCTCCTGCACTCTTGATTCTCTTCATTTCTCCTATTTTTGACCCCATTAATTATGATGTCTCATATTATTAGTCTCTCCTCCAATGGTTTATAGACAAGCTCAAGACACTACTTTCCTAAACAAAGCAAATAAAACAATAAGCTCTCCTAGTCACCTTCTCCATGCCAAAATGCAAATGCAATTTTAATTTTCTATACCCAAAACAATTGTGGAAAGCATATTCTATCCTCTTTTTCTACTTTCTTATATCCATTCATTGTCCAACTCCTACCAATTCAGTGAAACCACTGGCATAAATGTCAAGAATAACTTCCAATGGTTAAATATAATGGTGCTTTTTCTTTACTTCCTAGCAGATTGCTTGATCTATTAAGCAACATTTGATACTTTCACTACCCTCTCCAGCTCCAAAGCTTTCAAAGTGCTGGCTACCGAGACACCACTCTCTCTTTTTACTATCCAACTTCTTGAATATTTCTGAGGCTCTTCCTCTGTTTGCCTTGTAAATAATGTGGTTAAGAAGGAGTGACCATTCATATTGAAAAGGTAGTCTGGAAAAAGATCAAATGTCTTCCTGAATCCATTGCCTTTGCTCTTTAATCTATTTTACATCTGCATTCAATATTAATCTTCTAAGTTAATTAATTTAATACTACATACAAAGGATTACTGTGTCATTCAAGTTGCACTTCGCAGCTCCTTTTACACAAACCTCTTCACCACTCCACAATCTCAACACCTCACTCTTATCATTTATAACCAACTATAACATAGGCGATGGTTGATAATATTTTCTGAGATGAATGTCAATTCTCTGCTCAAAATATGTAGTGCAAATTATTAGAAAAATTCAAGTATCTCCCCTTAGCTATACTCCATAAATAATTTCTCCCTTTTGACTTATTCCAACTTAGCTTCCACTACTCCGGTCAGGATTCTTAGTATAACCTTCACTTCAACATACTCAGTTGCTCCCTATGGCCCTATTCTTTTTTTTTTTTTTTTTTTTTCTCATTGCATGCCTTCTCCCCTACTCTAAGTTATAGCCAGCTTCATCTTTTTTTTTTTTTTTTTTCTGCGGTATGCGGGCCTCTCACTGTTGTGGCCTCTCTCGCTGCGGAGCACAGGCTCCGGATGCGCAGGCTCAGCGGCCATGGCTCATGGGCCCAGCCGCTCCGCGGCATGTGGGATCTTCCCGGACCGGGGCACGAACCCGCGTCCCCTGAATTGGTAGGCGGACTCTCAACTACTGCGCCACCAGGGAAGCCCCAGCTTCATCTTTTAAGCTCCTGCTTAGTTCTCATCTTTGACGATCACGGTTGGCATTGATCCTCTTTCTCAAACCTCTCTCTTTTTTTACATATTTACAAATTGATTGTACCATGCAGTTTAGCTTTACTTGTGTATGATTTTGTTACTTGATACTTTTTAAGGGTAGGTTTTATCTTTAACCTTGTGCAGTTATATCTGATAAAAGGAACTTCCGCTATATGATCCTTCTTCCTTTTAATTCGCACAATGTAACACAGGGCCAAACACACAATATGCACGCAACGAATACTTAATGGTGGCTTCACTGAGGTAAAAAAAAAACATTAAAAACTACCAAGGCTTCACTAGACGATTCAAACAATCAATATTCTTTTAATTATTACTCTCTATGGAGTCAATTTTAAATTCTAAAACTGCTGAAGGCTGTTGTATATCACATCTTGCTGTTAAATTCCATTTATCTTATGTGATTCAACTTACCCTATTAAGGAAATTTGGGAAGTAAATGAAAGAAAGTTAAAACAAGCATACAATCAAAATAAGAGGATCCCTAATCTGACACACGTAAAGTACAGTTACTATTTTAGTAACTGTATTTGTGTCCTACTTAAAACAATATTTTTATATGATTAACCTGAGTTTTTCCATGTTCTTAATTCGTCTATTAATACTACCAACTGAATAATTAAAATCTTTACCTTTTGTATACCTTCCGACTTCTATTTTCCTAGTAATTAATACCATGACTTTTGCTTTCTTTCTACTCACTAGATTTAGCAATTCACAGTTCTTTGAGTCAGGGACTCTGCACTTGAAAATTCCAAGGCTATCCCAAAACTGCTCAGGGATGTTGGCTACTAAGAATTCTCTCTGTTTCCTTCTTAAACTTGTTCAAGAGACCTAAGGATTTTTTGATTTCCATGCTTATGTTAGCTTACTATTTGTTGTTATCATTATTATTTCTATTATTTTGGTTTATCGAGGTTTAAACAATCTCAGGTACAATATAAACATAGAGAAAGAGACTAAAAACTTATGCTATAGACAATAAATTAGGGGAACTGGAATTCATCAAACTTCCTGAAACCTAGGAAAAAGTAGTCCCTTACACCAGTATACATATATTATTGTAAAATTTAATGCCAAATTATTGCTCCCTGAAATTGGAAATTATAAGTATAGATCTAATGTTTTGAAATGTGAGAAGAACAGACAACTAATTTAATTTGAGAAGTTTTCAATTCTGAGACTTATTTCTGCCTTCCGAACCGAAAAAGCCCTGAACAATGACTCCTCTAGAAGGGATCACATCAAATTCAAAAGGACCAACTTCACAGTTGGCAAGTATCACTTGACAAGTAGTGGAAGACACAGCTTTTTACTCTCAGCTTCCAGCCTAGCCAAACCACAGCAAGGTCAGGACCAAACAGACCCAAACCCACAGGGCTTTTCTGACGATTTCTCACAATTTGCTATGAATGGATGGCTAGACTGAGCTTAGGAGAACTGACCAGGAAAAGCCAGGGAGTCTTACAATCTATCAGACCTGAGTTTTATATCATTAATTTTACGGCCATTATACAGCCCATATCTTTGTTTCCCAAAGGTCTGACCCAAAATTCAACTATAATTTGTCATTCAGGACTTTCTGGGATATTTTGTTAAGATGGTTGAAATAGGAAAATTAAGTGTTCTGGAAGCCACTGCTAACGTGAATTCTGTTCTAACCACAGATATTCTTGGTGTCACCTAACACCCTCTACTTTTGCTCTCATGATGATTCCAACAGAGTTAATTGTCTTAAGGTGGACTAAATTCCCTGCCCATAGTTTAATGGGTAGGATAAAATCAAAATAGTATAGTAATTAAGAAAATGGGCTTTTTAGCCCATTTACTTAGAATTTTGGCTTCACCATTTGTAAGCTCTGTGACTATAAACAGATTATTTAACCTCTCTCTGTCTCAGGTTTCCATCTGTATAGTGTGAATCAAAACACTAACTCCCTCATACTATGATCATTAAGATTAATCATTATTAAATATAGAGTACCTAGAATATTGCCTGGAACACAGTAAGCATGCAAAAATCACTGGTAATGATGAGAATGAGGATGATGATGAACGCAGCTATTCTATAGCTACATTTGGCAAGGTGTACCAATTTACTCCATCAGTGTTAACTGTACACAATAGTAGTGTCTTATCTTTGCATTCACCTCTCCCATTCTAGGAATATAGTTTTCCATGAAAATTATTATTATTATTATTATTTGCGGTACGCAGGCCTCTCACTGTTGTGGCCTCTCCCATTGCGGAGCACAGGCTCCGGACGTGCAGGCTTAGCGGCCATGGCTCACGGGCCCAGCCGCTCCGCGGCATGTGGGATCTTCCCGGACCGGGGCACGAACCCGTGTCCTCTGCATCGGCAGGCGGACTCTCAACCACTGCGCCACCAGGGAAGCCCCGAAAATTATTTTTATTTACATAATATTTGACCTAATATTTTGTTGCTAATTTGTTAGAAAAATAAGCAAAAATTCAAGTAGGCTATTTATACAAAGTGTTATTCTCTGCGTTGTAAAATAGGGTGAAGCAATCCAGTTGGACATACATAGAGAGGAGAAAGGAGGCAAATCCAGGGAAACAGTGATCTGAAAGAGGGAGCAGCCATGGAGCTGATATGTCAACAGGACAAATGGTGACCAACACTAGGGTCAGAAAAGACACACTATAGTCTTTCTTCTAACAATCAAGAGCCCCAAAGAAATAGTAGGATGACAGAATTTTAGAGGTAAGCAAGACATTAGAGAATAAGTTTCAGAGGTGTGAAGTGACCTATTTATAGAAGACAATAAGAAAGTAGCAGCACTGAGGACTTTATAATCTATGATTTCCTAAATTAATCTACTATTCTTTCCTCTGCATGGTGGTGGGTCCAAAAACAAAAACACAACTTTGCCTGCACTTATGAACTTTAAACTTCCTTACAAATCTTCACAGAATAAAACTAAAGTTACAGCATGTTAACTGTGTCTTCTATTAACAGATGGCATGATTTGTCATATAAAATAATACTCTTTTTGGCCTTTATACATTCCTTTAAACTAGAGCAATTTTCACATGCTATGGTAAACAGTTCATCACATTGAAAAGCATAAATCATAGAAAGGGCTGAAATAGATATTCTTAATGGAAAGATAATTATAATAGTAAGAAAAAAGAATAAAATGAGAAAATGGTGTGAGTAAATGGAAAATACTGCTAGCATACATGGGATAATTCTTTTTTTTTTTTTTTTTTGTGGTACGCGGGCCTCTCACTGCTGTGGCCTCTTCCGCCATGGAGCACAGGCTCTGGACGTGCAGGCTCAGGGGCCAGGGCTCACGGGCCCAGCCGCTCCGCGGCACGTGGGATCTTCCCAGACCGGGGCATGAACCCATGTCCCCTGCATAGGCAGGTGGACTCCCAACCACTGCGCCACCAGGGAAGCCCCATGGAATAATTCTTTCATGCTAAAAATGATTCCTGATGCAAGAGAGAGTCATGCATTATATGAAAATTGCTAATCAATAAATAGAAATAAAATTGAAAAATAATCCTTAAAATAATCTTCTATTTATGTCCTTGTGACGAGAGAAGATCAACATCAACCTAATCACGTAACTAGGTTAAGATGCTCATTAACCTAGTGACACTGCTGGAAACACTTTCATTTATAACTTCATCAAGTATTTCTGTTCCATGAAATTTTCAAGGTACTTGAGATTCATCAGCAAACAAAACAAAGAACCCTGCCCTCTTGGAGTTTACACTGTAGTGTATAGTAAGCAGAAGGGAAGGAAAAGAGAGAGAGGGAAAGAAAATAGATAATCACGAATATAATAACTATTATATTTTATTTTAGATACAACTATAATTCATATGGAAAAATGAAAAATAAACTGGGAAGTTAAAGAAGTAAGGGAGTGTGTGAGGGGAATATTTTGAAAAGAGCAGTCAACTTATGGATTTGAGCAAACATTTATAGGAAGAAAGGGTATATATCATGCAGATACCTAAGAAAGACTGTTCTTGGCCTAGTAATTAACCAATACAAATAACCTATGATGAAAATGTATTTCAGGAACATCAGGAAAGCCAGCATGCCCAGAGTGGTAGAACTGATAGGGACAGTAATAGAAAATAAGTCCCCAGAGTTAAATTATGGATGGTCTTCAAAGTCTATGTAAGGCTTCTATCCTGAATAAATTGGAGAACTATTGGAGGGTATGGAACAGAGGAGAAAACTGCACTGGCTAATCTTAAAAATATCACCATGTCTCTTTTGAGAGTAGATGACAGAAAGATAAGAGTGGCTAAAATTGAGGCTAAAATATAGTTCATACTGAACTAGATAGAAATGGGGAGTTTTTTGTTAAAAGACTAAGTCTGGTGAAAGGGCTGGTGACGAAAGTTTTATCAAAAGCCACAGCTGGTTCCAAAGACTCAAGGGCCTTGAAATTTGCACCCAAGTAAGTAGCAAAGCAGGGGCTAGGGATATTACAGGGACTAAAGTTCTCTAAGTTGTGAATTTCAACAGATTGTCAATGTAAAGGAAAATGGTTAGTAGCTCAAAAATCAGCAAGGAAAAAAAAGTAGGTTTAATTCTAAATCTTTAAAGGATCAGCTCTTACTCTTATTTGGAGAAAATACATGAAGGGACAGCAAGTTTAAACTCCCCTTGGTGACTGGGACATAAATACACAGAGATGCAAAAACAGCCATCTGAACTATTTGTGAGGGGAGGAAGTTCTCTGTACTAAACTTGCTCAGTTTCTTCCTGATGTGAGAAGTCCACTTTTTCACACCATAACAAAAATAGCTGCTTTATTTTTAGGATCCCAAATATATCATAAAAACTAATAAAAACAATGTGAGATGGTTATTTGTTTGAGATGTTCCCTGATAATCAAAATATATCTCAAATATCCTTTTAAATGTGGACTAAATTGCCTGCTTCACATTTTTGTATAAAGAACTTATACTTATAGACAAATGTATAGGACTAAAAAAATGTAGAGTAATCTATTCCAAATTTAATAAATGATCCCTTCCTTCCCTCTCTTACTCCCTCGCTGTTTTCCTTCCTTTTTCCTTTTCTTCCTTCCTTTCTCCCTCCCTTACTTTCTTCCTTCCCTTTTCCCGGATATTAGAGTTTGCATTTTAAGATCACCTTTTTGAATTAAAGTAAAAATATTTAAAGAAACTAGTACTGGAAAGAAGCTTTGGAGACAACAGTGAACAAAAGACAGAAAAGAGCCATTATAGCAATTACAGATAGAAAAAAGATATGGCGTGTAAAGGGAAAAAAATCCCATCAATCAAACTTATTTTAAAAATCAAGAATTATAGTTTAAACAAAGCAAGGGGAAAATAACAAGTTCAAATGCTACTTTACGTAATCCTGCAACAAATATTGTTATTGGACCATATACTATTGCTGTGTTTGAAATTCTAATGTCATTCAGAGCAAAAGAGGTAAAAGAGCACTAGGAAAAAGCTAAACTTCAGGAGAGTATTAGCAAGTAGGGAACAATTCTGATTTTAAATTCAAAAAATATAAAGACATTTTGAAGATTTTTTAGATACATTAAAACAAGTGGGGAAGAAGTATATTAGAAAAATAAGCAGCCATGATACACACATGAAATGAATACCATATGGCAGTCTTCATTCACATACAATATCTTTCACCACTTTGCTCCTGACTGCAATTCTCTAATCATTTCCACCTACTCAGTACCTTATTGTCAACTTGTACTGAGTTAAGATAGAGTCAAACTCCTCAAATGGATATTAAATAAAATGCTTTTTTACCTCCCACAAAGCAAGCTGAATGTTAGAATCCCTTTTGTTCCTTTACATCAACTAGAATAAAAGTATAAAGAGAGACTGTTATAAAACAGATAGAAAGATTATCCGTAACATGCAAATGAACTATAAGCAGGAAGAAACATGTCATCATATAGGAGGATTTTAGTACTTACTAACATCATAAATTTATTACAGTATGAATATGATTGACTTTAGTATATGGACTAAGTGGATTGCTATTCCAGTTGCCGATGACACAACTATTGGGGATTATATAGATTTAAAAATAAAATGAATAAAACTGATGCTATGCCATCCCCTAACAAGAAATTTATTTTATGTTAAAATAATTGTGTATTTATTTGTTTATTTAGTAAAATTGCCCAAGTAGGACAAGAAGACTAAATTCTTTCATTGGTCTGAGTGGTTACAATTTTTCTAAGGTTGTGAGGTAGTCACATTTTATTTTTCTTTACTTACTTGAATATACCCAAAATTAAGAAGGTCAGTATTTATAAAATAGCCACATCACATTTTATTTGTTTCCTACATCCCTGGTAATTTTTCCTAAGCTGCAAATACTTACCTTTACAGAGCATATCAACACTGATATCACAATATCCTAGACTACCATACAAGGGTATGTTCTGTTGTGTTGTACTTCTTAGAAAAAAAAAAATAGAGTAGATTCCCATTCATGGAAATCAATGGAAGAGATTATGATTTCAACTCTAAATAAGTATCCTTCGATATTTTATGCTTAACTCTCAATTTACACCACTCTCCATTCGCACTGCAATTTATATTTATTGCAATACATTAAAATTCACATGACCAAAATTATTCTGTGAGTATAGCTGCTGAATCCATAACAAACATCTTCAAGCATGGAGAGATCCAACTACTTAAATAAGTAAATCAAGGTATCATGCGACTCGGTTTAATTAATATAAAACCTAATTTTAATATTGAAAGGGACATTTATTAATTCCCTCTGTATAGTAATGTGCTAGTCTCTGTTCAAAGTAAGCTTAGTAAAATCTCTCTCTTTTAGGACTGGATATGTATTTTGCTACTATAAGTGACATTATCAACTTTTTCTATCAAAAATACCTCATTCCAAATTATTGTGGCAGCTTAAAAGTGGAAAACTGAGAAGGCTGCGTGTATAGTCTAAAATATGGCTGAAACTCAAAACATTTTTGAAAACTATTTTTTTGACAGTGCCACAAGAGACATTTTATGAGCCACATGAGAAAATTTCCCTCAGTGCTTTAAATCCATGGCTTTTTTTTTCTTTAAACCCTAAATGGGCTTTCTTATTTGGTAATTCATTTTAATCATGAGGTTTGACCACGGATAATTCTTAACAACAATGAACAGTAAAATTCACCTTTTGAAAAAAAAAATCAAAATTTTTTGCTATCACATTTATTTAAAGAATGGATCATATGTTCTGAAGGTATGTTTTGCCACCATGTGGAAACAGCAGACACACCACTTGATAACCAGGTCTCACAGATGAGATAACCTAAAAGTGAAAGAGAGAAAAGAGATTCTCAAAGGTCTCGGGAGAGTAGGTATGGCAATGTGGTAAGAAGACATAGGCTGTGCATTTTATTTAAAAGGTTTCACTTTTTAAAAATTGGCTTCACCACACAGGATTTCCTTTATTAAAATAAATGGCAGACACTATATGACTCAGTATATCTTAGTACTGAGCATTATGACACTATGGTTAAAAACTTGAACTCTGAAGTCACACAGTGAAGGCTGCACTCTGGCTCCAAAGCTTATTACATGAGTGACATTGGGTAAATTTCAGACAATGTAGATAACTGTTGAGAGTATTTAATTAGATCATCTAAATAAAACTGTTTAGCATGATGTCTGGAACATAGTAGGTAGTAAGTAATTCGGTCTTCCCGTTTCGTCTCTGTTTCTTAGCTTGTGCATGAGTGTGTGCATGCGTGTGTGTAGCACTGTCAGTATTTCCAACTTTATATATAGTGACAACGCTAAGTGGGTTGCAAGAATAGTTTATGTTGATATTAACTAAACCTCTTTCATTACAGAAAAAGAAATAAGTTGGAGTGAATACTACATTCTTGATAGAAAAAAAAATAATCCAGTGAGAAAAGAAAATACATTATAGGTCTTGAGATTTTAATAGTTCCTTGTCAATTAAGAGATTTATTGAGTAGCTAGATAATAAACAAAATGAAGTAATCACAATTACCCAAGACATAAATCTATTGTGGTTCAAGCCCTGGTAAGTACTAGCATTAACGTTTTAAATTCTTTCTTTGTTGGCTTAGGGGCAAAAACATGACATGACAACAAAAATAAAATAATCTCCTTATGTCCAGAAGAAAAGCTGACATTATCGATACAAAAACATTCAGTTACACAGTAACATTATCTCAGATTGTAGGTAAGCAAAACTGTGAGTGGTTGTTACTTAGGACTATCAAAATTGTTCTTTAAAGCTGGATATGGCACAAATCAATTCTATTTTCCTGTTTGATATACAATCTTAAACTCCTGCCCAACATCTTTTCTTTAAAATGATGGCTTGGGACTTCCCTGGTGGTCCAGTGGTTAAGACTTCACCTTCCAATGCAGAGGTTGTGGGTTTGATCCCTGGTCAGGGAGCTAAGATCCCACATGCCTCGCAGCCAAAACACCAAAAACATAAAACAGAAGCAATATTGTAACACATTCAATAAAGACTTTAAAAAAGTGGTCCACATCAAAAAAATCTTTAAAAAAATGAAATAAATAAAATAAAATGATGCCGATACCATTTTAATAGTAATTATCTATAACAGGAAACTGGATTCTGAAGCTTGGTGTATTGAGATTCAAATCCTGTCCCATTCACTACCTCTCTGTCACCTTCAGCAGAAGAAACTGACATCAATATCTTAATTTCTAAATTGCAGACAATCATGGAAGCTCATAACAATGCTATGATGATTAAATGAGGTAGTCCATGTAAAGACTTTTGCATAGGGCCTGCACATAGTGCACATTTAATAAATATTTCCACTTATTATTATTTTATTATTCTATCATTATTTTTTCTTGGTTCACTTTAGTTTTAGTTTTCCAGACTAAGCTGTCCTGATGTTCCATTTTCTTTTGATGGTTTCATTATGCTCTTTTCTAAATTTCAGTCATGTTAGAAATGTTCCCTTTTCTCTTTCCCAAATACAATCAACTATTGCCAATTTATGCCATGGAATGTTTCTTCTGTTGATCTTTTCTTTTTATCCTAATTACCAATGTATTAATTTAACTTGGACAAGTGTAATAGATTTTTTTTACCATTCTCCCCAATATTTGTTTCCTTGTCACTTCATTCTGATTATTCTTGCTTAAAATGACTTTCATCATCCTATTACAAACTTATTTCAAAAATATTAATGGGGGCTTCCCTGGTGGTGCAGTGGTTGAGAGTCCGCCTGCCGATGCAGGGGACACAGGTTCGTGCCCTGGTCCGGGAAGATCCCACATGCTGCGGAGTGGCTGGGCCCATGAGCCATGGCTGCTGGGCCTGCGCGTCTGGAGCCTGTGCTCCGCAATGGGAGAGGCCACAACAGTGAGAGGCCCACGAACAGAAAAAAAAAAAAAAAAAATTAATTAATGGTTTACTGCTGCCTTTATGTAAAAAGATAAACCTAAAGTTTCTAAAATCTGTCATTTACATGCTTCTTCAAACATATTATCATCTTTTACTGCCCTCTGCTTTAAAATTATCTCTCTTTCGATCATTCTATACAACACACCTTTAATAGCATTACCTTCATGGAAAGACTTTCTCTGAATTATTCATGCCAGCCTCAGAAAATTTACCTACACTACAATTCCCTATGAAGGTGTGTCTAAATGTATAATCCTCAGTAAATCCTTATTATGTTGAACTGTTCTCTTTACAGTCCATTTAGTGGTTGATCATATATTGTTTAAATCTCTTCTATAATATTTAATTGACATATATCCCATATCTTTTATTAATTTTAAGGTCATCTGTAGCACATATTATTTTATAGGCTTCTATGTCTTTCTCAGAACCTCTAATATGTAATTTAAAAACACAACAAATATGTTTAAGAGAATTAATATGTAACAAAACTCAAACCTTGGCTCCTGGCCAAGATGGAGTAACAGGGACTGGATTTACCATCCCATAAGAAACAATAAAAACAAAAAAACAAGAAAAATAACCAAAATTATATGAAACAACAGTTTTCAAGTCACCGAGTATCAGGCAACAAAAACAGGGATCCTGAAGAAAAGGGAAATGGATGAGATGAGCACTACACTGCAACATCTTATTGCTGAGATTCTCTAGGCTTCAAGACAAGGAGGGTGACCCAAACCAGAGCTCAAAAAACTTCCTGAGTTGAGGTGGTGGAGCTGAAGTTCCAGGGAGCCCAGGTTGACTGAAGTTCTTAGAGAGAACACCAGAGAGGAGTGAGCTGCACAGAGGGAGCTAAAGGACAGCTGTGAGAGATGCGTTGTCAGTTTTCAGCAGATCAGCCTATGTGTGAGGAAACTTCCCAAGGCCAGGGAAAGAACTAACCAAAAGTAATGGAGACATTGTGTTTGGTGCTCCCGCAGGGCGGGGAAAAATGCTTGCTGCCACCAACCAAATAGGAAAACCTCAATATTCATGCGGAATTAGGTAGAGTACATAGGAGTGGCTTGCCTCAATAGTGAGGAATAATCAACCCTTGATTTAACACTGCTCTGATTCCACATAACAAATCTTAAAAGCAAAATTCACAAGGATCAAACTGTTTCCCAATACCATAACTATGTCCCATAAAAAAGCTCAAGAATATTAATATTTATAGGAATACAAAAATATTCAGCACCCAGGAAGGAGAAATTCACAATGATTGGCATCCAATTAACAAAAATCACAAGGCATGTAGAAAAATACAACTCATAATGAAGAGGAAAATTAATCATTCAAAATCAACTGAGAACTGTTATGGATGTAAGAGGTAGTAGGCATGGACATTAGGACAGTTATTATAACTGTATTCCATATGTTCAAAAAGTTAAATATAAAAACAATATAAAAATGATTCAAATAAAAGTTCTAGAGATTAAAAACTACTATACAATGTCTGATATGAAAATACACTGAACTGGACTGGTAGCAGATGAGATGTTACAATGGAAAAGATTCATGAGCTTGAACAGATAATAGTAGTTCTACCCAAAAGGAAGAACCCAGAGAAAAATGATTTTAAAAACGTTAAAAGCATCCATGAACCCTAGGACTACTTCAATTTGCCTAACATATATACAATTGGAACTACCAATGGAGAGGAAGAAATATTTGAAGATAAAATGATTAAAAATTTCCCAAATTTGATGAAAACTTCAAACACACAGATCTAAGATCAATAAATCCCACTCATAAGAAACACAAAGCAAACTTCACCAAGGCACATCATAAATCAATTGTTCAAAACCAATAATAGAACCAATCTTGAAAGCAGTCACAGGAAAATGACACCTCACCTCACGTAAAAAGAAATAAAGAACACAACAGATTTCTCATCATAGAACAGGGAAAGAGTAAAATATCTTCAAACTACTGAAAGGGAAAAGTATCAACCCAGAACTCTATACCCAGCGAAATATCATTCAAAAATAAGGTGGACTAAACAGTTTTTCAGAACCAAAGTTGAGGGATTCATCACCAGGAGACTAAAACTACAAGAAATGTTGCTGCCAGTCTTTCAGGTCAAAAGAAAATGATGCTACGTAGAAACACAGATTTACATAAAGAGTTGAAGACACCAGCATTGGTAACTACACTGGTAATTATATAAGCTTTTGTAAATATTTAAACCTCTTGAAAATGTAATTGAATTTTTAAACTAAAATGATAACAATATATTATCAGATTTACAGCATCTGTAAAGAAGTAAAATGTTTGAAATCAATAGCTTAATGTCTAGGAGAGGAGAAACAGAAGTATACTAGGAAGTATAAGGTGCTCATACTATACAGGAATACTATCTTTTAAAGGTAGATTGTGATGTTAAAAATCTATGTAGTAGGGCTTCCCTGGTGGCGCAGTGGTTGGGAGTCCGCCTGCCGATGCAGGGGACGCGGGTTCGTGCCCCGGTCTGGGAGGATCCCACGTGCCGCGGAGCGGCTGGGCCCGTGAGCCATGGCCGCTGAGCCTGCGCGTCCGGAGCCTGTGCTCCGCAACGGGAGAGGCCACAACAGTGAGAGGCCCGAGTACCGCAAAAAAAAAAAAAAAGAAAAAATCTATGTAGTAAATCCTTAAAAAAAAACTAAAATAACAAAATGAAGAGTTAGAATTGATTAGCTAACAAAGGAAATAAAACGGAGTCATAAGAAATAACTGATTAATCCAAAGGAAGCAGAACAAGAAGACAAAGTAAACAAGGAGCAGAGGGAGAAAGATAAAACAAATAGCAAGATAATGACATAAACCAAACTATCCATAATCATCTTAAAAAAGAATAGCCTAAACAGCCCAAATAAAGGCAGAGATTGTCAGATGAAATTTAAAAGCAGGGACAAATTGTATGCTGTTTACAAGAAACATGCCTTAAATATGAACGCATATAGATTTAAAATATTAGGATGAAAAAAGATATGCTAAACTAGAAAAAAGAAAGCTGAAATGACTATATTAAACCAGACAAATGAGATTTCAGAACAAAAATATATTAACAGGATAAAGAAGTTCATCTCAAAGTGACAAAGGGGTCAATTAACCAAGAGGACATAACAATCATATATGTATATACACATGATGACAGAGCTCAATGAAGAAAAACTGGAAGAAGTACAAGGGAAAAAAGGCAAATACAAATTAGCAGTTGGAGATTTTAATACATACCTCTCAATAAATGAAAGAACAGGTGTGGAGAAAATCAGCAACACGATTGGCCAACACAATCAACCAACCAGCTTACATTAATAGAACATGCCACTCAATAAGGGCAGAATAAATATTCTTTTTAAGTTCACACCAAACCTTTACAAAGACAGATCATGTTTTGGGCCATAAAACAAGTCTGAATAAATTTTAAAAGATTCAAGTGAACAAATTCTGTTTTGAGACCAAAGAGGAATTAAATTAACAATAATAGAGAAACTTCTGAAAAATATCACCCAATAGTAGGAAACCAAATAATAAACTGAAATAACTTATTTCAACTGATTGCAAATGAAAACACAACATATTAGAATTTGGATAGTGTCAATACAATAGTACATAGACATAACTTACAACCCTAAGCATCTATATTAAAAAAGAAAAGTCTCAAATCAGTGGCATCAGCTTGCACCTGGAAACTGAAAAAGAAGAGCAGATTAAATTAAAAATAAGCTGAGGAAAGGAAATATTTAAGATCACAACTGAATTCAAAATTGAAAACAAGAAAAGAATGGAAAATATCAATGAAATCAAAAGATATGTGTTTGAGATCAATAAAATTGAAAACTTCTAACCATAATCATGTGAGAAAAAAAGAGAAGTCATAAATTACTTATATCAGAAATAAGAGAAGTGACATTACTACAGATTATGTACTATCAGAAAGATAAGAAGATACTGTGAAAAATTTATTATAATAAATTTGACAAATTAGATGAACTGAAAAAGTACCTTGAAAGATACAAGTGAAGGAGCTTACTCAAAAAGGAAGAGATAACTTCAATAACTCCATCTTTATTAAATAAATTAAATTTTAAAGAGAAGAACAAAGTTGAAAAACTAACACTAAAATTCTCAAGACAATTCAAGTTGATGTGGTATTTGTATTAAGATAAACAAATAGGTCAATGGAACAGAATGGAGTACAGCAATAGACACATGTATTCACAAATCATTCTCTACAAAGTTGCAAAAGGAATTTAGTGGAGAAAGTACAGTCATTTTAACAAACAGTGCTGAAACAATTAGCCATTTGCAAAAGATGAACTTTGATCTATACTTTGTATCTAATACAAAAAAACAGTTTAAATGAACCATTAGATTTACTGCAAAAACCTAAAACTATAAAAGGAGAGGAGTTGGCAAGCTACAGCCTACAGGCCAAATTTGACCTTCTACCTACGTATCTATGAGGTATGGGTTAAGAATAATATTTTTACATATTTAAATGACTAAAGAAATTTTAAAAAGAAGAATACTACTTCATAATACATAAAAGTATATGAAATTTAAATTTCAGTAAATAATTACTGGAACACAGTCACATTCATTCATTTATACTTTTTTCTGTGGCTGCTTTCACACTGTAACTAGGAAAATGATTAGTTGAGGCAGAATTATAGATCACAAAGCCTAAGCTATTTACTATCTGGCCCTTTAAGAAAAAAGTTTTCCAATCCCTACAACAGGCAGAGATTTCTTAGATATGACAGCAAAAGCACAATCAATAAAAAAATAAATTGACAAATTGGACTTCATCAAAATTTAAAACTCTCCTCTTCAAAGGATGCTACAGAGAGAATGAAACACAAACCATGGACTGGGGGAAATATTTGCAAATCAAATATCTGATGAAAAACTTGTGTTGAGTACATGTAAAGAACTCTCAAAACTCCATGGTTTTAAAAAAATTCCTCCAACCCCCAAAAAGAAGCCAAAATAATTAAACATACACTTCACAAAAGATATATAGATGGAAAATATGCACATGAAAAGACACTCCATTAGCTTTATGGAATTGCAAATCAAAGCTATAATAAGATACTAAATATGCACCTATTAGAATGGCAAAAAATTTTAAAAGGCTGACCATACTAAGAATTGGCAGGGATGTGAACAAAGTGGAATTCTCATACACTGCTGGTAGAAATGTAAAATGTGTTAAACACTTTGGAAAACATTTTTGCATTTTCTTAAAAGGTTAAATGTCACATGATGTAGCCAGCCCACTCTTTAGTATTTATTACCAAAAATATGAAACATTCATAAAAAGGCCTTTGCACAAATGTGTACTCAATTCAAAGACTTTTAAATTTGAAATAAATTTCAGTTGTCATTTTGTGTGTGTGTGTGCATGTGTGGTGTGTGTGTAAGAGGGAGAAAGCAAAATTAAAGAGAATTAGATTAAATATTGGAGACTTTAGAGACTTAGAATAGTGGGTTCCTCAATTGATAGGTTATACTTTCTGTAGATCAAATAGTACAGTTGAAAATTTTATCCTGTGTATATTAATAAATTTGAAAAATGCAATATTGTGTTAATAAAGAGCCTGTGCAAGCAGGGCATTTTAGGCAATGTAGTAAGATGTATTCTCTAAGTTTCATGTAAAAGCTTAAGTCAATTAATCTTTATACGTACCTCCCTCATTCTCTCCTACCTTCCCAATATATAATCCTTTATTCATTAGTAAAATGATTTCTGGAAAGAATTATACTATCTTTCTACCAACTTTCTTAGGACTATAAAAATAATTAGGCTTAGTAGTCTAGAGAGCCCAAAATCTTACTCGGCACCAGAATATGAGTGTTTGTCAACTCAGTATTAGATTGCCAGATAGTTTACATTCATCTCTGTTCCCTAGACGTTGGTGGTACCATATCACCATTAATTAATCTTGCTTTAAAAAGTAGACTACGGATCATACATTATCACAAATTCATTGAGGAAGCAGAAATTTTCATTTATCTTGGCCAGCTGGCACATGTCCCATGAACCAGGACAAACTTTTAGCCCCACAGGGTGGAAAATTCTGATCTTTTAAGTGACAGAGTTGTAAAATGGAGCAAATGATCCTTACACGTAATCTCATGCAACATCACACTTCAAGGTTCTCAGTTAGTGATTTAATAATAATTCTTCAGTCTTAAGTACCTACAATTGACCATACATTACCTTATATCTGCCCATGCCTATTGATTTTATTACTCAAGAATCCTGTAAATAACCGTCACCTTTTCCCATCTTCTTATTATTATGAAAGGTTAAAATAAGTGTTAATTTATACAAGAAATGCTTTTTCTCTTTTCTGTCTCTCTCTCTCTCTGTTTCTGTGTCTGTTGTGTGCTTAATTTATTTCAATTACAAAATATACCTAATAACTCATAAGAAAGAAGTTGCCTGCAAATCCTTTTACTGAAGAGTGACTACTATCTAGTTTTTTTGTTTGTTTGTTTTTGCGCTACACGGACCTCTCACTGTTGTGGCCTCTCCCGTTGTGGAGCACAGGCTCCGGATGCGCAGGCTCAGCAGCCATGGCTCACGGGCCCAGCCTCTCCGCGGCATGTGGGATCCTCAGAGCACGAACCCGTGTCCCCTGCATCGGCAGGCAGACTCTCAACCACTGCGTCACCATGGAAGCCCTACTATCTAGTCTTTATTTAACCTATATATCACACAGTAATAATAACAGTGAACACCAATTTATCATGCAGGGCTAAAACTTAAAATTGACAGGTGGATGTGATTTTTATCTACAGGTATGCCTTCAACCTCCTTTGCAATAACGGACAGTTTTACTGTTAATCAAATACATGGTTACACTTTGCTTTTAAGTATACCAAGAAAAAAAAAAAGAATAATTAACACTGTCACAGTTCCTTTTTCATAACTTACCATTATATTATTTTCAAGAGTATTTTTGAGGAGTGGTATACATTCTTTCTAAACCATGCATGCTGCATATGTCAAAATATATTTCCATCTACACACAAATCTGATGAGACCATACTTTCAACGTTATCTTCACCTGCTGATCCATCAGGGAGAAGTGGTGAAGAATATATCAGGAGGAGCTTCAAGACGGCGGAAGAGTAAGATGTGGAAATCACCTTCCTCCCCGCAAATACATCAGAAATACATCTACACGTGGAACAACACCTACAGAACACCTGCTGAATGCTGGCAGAAGACCTCAGACCTCCCAAAAGGCAAGAATATACCCATGTACCTGGGTAGGGCAAAAGAAAAAAAAAACAGAGACAAAAGAACAGGGACAGGACCTGCACCTCTGGGAGGGAGCTGTGAAGGAGGAAAGGTTTCCACACACTAGGAAGCCCCTTCGTGGGCGGAGACTGCAGGTGGCGGAGGGGGGAAGCTTCGGAGCCATGGAGGAGAGCGCAGCAACAGGGGTGCGGAGGGCAAAGCTGAGAGATTCCTGCACAGAGGATCGGTGCCGACCAGCACTCACCAGCCCGAGAGGCTTGTCTGCTCACCCACCAGGGCAGTTGGGGCTGGGAGTTGAGGCTCGGTCGGAGCACAGGGAGAGGACTGGGGTTGGTGACGTGAACACAGCTTGAAGGGGTTAGTGCTCCACGGCTAGCTGCGAGGGAGTCCGGGAAAAGGTATGGACCTGCCGAAGAGGCAAGAGACTTTTTCTTCTCTCTTTGTTTCCTGGTGCGCAAGGAGAGGGGATTAAAAGCGCCACTTAAAGGAGCTCCAGAGACGGGCGTGAGCTGTGGCTATCGGCATGGACCCCAGAGACGGGCATGAGACACTAAGGCTGCTGCTGCCGCCACCAAGAAGCCTGTGTCCGAGCACAGGTCACTATCCACACCTCCCTTCCGGGGAGCCTGTGCAGCCCGCCACTGCCAGGGTCCCGGGATCCAGGGATAACTTCCCCAGGAGAACACATGGCGTGCTCAGGCTGGTGCAACGTCACGACGGCCTCTGCTGCTGCAGGATCGCCCTGCATCTGTATCCCTCCCTCCCCCCCGGGCTGAGTGAGCCAGAGCCCCCGAATCAGCTGCTCCTTTAACCCCGTCCTGTCTGAGCGAAGAACAGATGCCCTCAGGTGACCTACACACAGAGGTGGGACCAAATCCAGAGCTGAACCCCGGGAGCTGTGTGAACAAAGAAGAAAAAGGGAAATCTCTCCCAGCAGCCTCGGGAGCAGCGGATTAAATCTCCACAATCAACTTGATGTACCCTGCATCTGTGGAATACCTGAATAGAAAACGAATCATCCCAAATTGAGGAGGTGGACTTAGGGAGAAAAGATATATATATATATATATATATATATATATATATATATATATATATATATATACACATATACATATATATATATATTTTTTTCCCTTTTTCTCTTTTTGTGAGTGTGTATGTATGCTTCTGTGTCTGATTTTCTCTGTATAGCTTTGCTTTTACCATTTGTCCTAGGGTTCTGTCTGTCCGTTATTTATTCATTTATTTTTTTTAATATACTTTTTAGCACTTGTTATCATTGGTGAATTTGATTTCTGGTTTAGTTGCTCTCTTCTTTCTTTGTATTTTTATTACATTAAAAAAATTTAATAATTATCTTTTACTTTAATAACTATTTTATTTTACTTTCTTTTATTTTATTTTATCTTCTTCTTTCTTTCTTTCTTTCTTCTCTTTCTTGCTTTTATTCTGAGCTGTGTGGATGACAGGCTCTTGGTGCTCCAGCCAGACATCAGGGCTGTGCCTCTGAGGTGGGAGAGACAATTTCAGGACACTCGTCCACAAGAGACCTCTCAGCTCCACATAATATCAAACGGTGAAAATCTCCCAGAGATCTCCATCTCAACACCAAGACCCAGGTCCACTCAATGACAAGCAAGCTACAGTGCTGGACACCCTATGCCAAACAACTAGCAACACAGGAACACAACCCCATCCATTAGCAGAGAGGCTGCCTAAAATCATAAAAAGGCCACAGACACCCCAAAACACACCACCAGACGTGGACCTGCCCACCAGAAAGACAAGATCCAGCCTCATCCACCAGAACACAGGCACTAGTCCCCTCCACCAGGAAGCCTACACAACCCACTGAACCAACCTTAGCCACTGGGACAGACATCAAAAACAACGGGAACTACAAACATGCAGCCTACGAAAAGGAGACCCCAAACACAGTAAGTTAAGCAAAATGAGAAGACAGAGAAAAACACAGCAGATGAAGGAGCAAGGTAAAAACCCACCAGACCTAAGAAATGAAGAGGAAATAGGCAGTCTACCTGAAAAAGAATTCAGAATAATGATAGTAAAGATCCAAAATCCTGGAAATAGAATGGAGAAAATACAAGAAACATTTAACAAGGACCTAGAAGGACTAAAGAGCAAGAAACAGTGATAAACAACACAATAAATGAAATAAAAAATTCTCTAGGAGGACTCAATAGCAGAATAACTGAGGTAGAAGAATGGATAAGTGACCTGGAAGACAAAATAGTGGAAATAACTACTGCAGAGCAGAATAAACAAAAAGAATGAAAAGAATTGAGGACAGTCTCAGAGACCTCTGGGACAACATTAAATGCACCAACATTCGAATTATAGGGGTCCCAGAAGAAGAAGAGTAAAAGAAAGGGACTGAGAAAATATTTGAAGAGATTATCATTGAAAATGTCCTACTATGGGAAAAGAAACAGTTAATCAAGTCCAGGAAGCACAGAGAGTCTCATACAGGATAAATCCAAGGAGAAAACACCAAGACACATATTAATCAAACTGTCAAAAATTAAATTCAAAGAAAAAATATTAAAAGCAGCAAGGGAAAAGCAAGAAATAACACACAAGGGAATCCCCATAAGGTTAACAGCTGATCTTTCAGCAGAAATTCTGCAAGCCAGAAGGGAATGGCAGGACATATTTAAAGTGATGAAGGAGAAAAACCTACAACCAAGATTACTCTACCCAGCAAGGATCTCATTCAGATTTGACAGAGAAATTAAAACCTTCACAGACAAGCAAAAGCTACGAGAATTCAGCACCACCAAACCAGCTTTACAACAAATGCTAAAGGAACTTCTCTAGGCAGGAAACACAAGAGAAGGAAAAGACCTATAATAACAAACCCAAAACAATTAAGGAAATGGTAATAGGAACATACATATCGATAATTACCTTAAATGTAAGTGGATTAAATGCTCCAACCAAAAGACATAGACTGGCTGAATGGATACAAAAACAAGACCCATATATATGCTGTCTGAAAGAGACCCACTTCAGACCTAGGGACACATACAGACTGAAAGTGAGAGGATGGAAAAAGATATTCCATGCAAATAGAAATCAAAAGAAAGCTGGAGTAGCAATTCTCATATCACACAAAATAGACTGAAGAAAAAGACTATTACAAGACACAAATAAGGACATAATGATCAAGGGATCAATCCAAGAAGAAGATATAACAATTGTAAATATTTACGCACCTAGCATAGGAGCACCACAATACATAAGGCAAATACTAACAGCCATAAAAGGGTAATTCAACAGTAACACAATCATAGTAGGGGACTTTAACACCCGACTTTCACCAATGGACAGATCATCCAAAATGAAAATAAATAAGGAAACACAAGCTTTAAATGATACATTAAACAAGATGGACTTAATTGATATTTATAGGACATTCCATCCAAAAACAACAGAATACACATTCTTCTCAAGTGCTCATGGAACATTCTCCAGGATAGACCATACCTTGGGTCACAAATCAAGTCTTGGTAAATTTAAGAAAATTGAAATCGTATTAAGTACATTTTCCAATCACAACGCTATGAGACTAGATAGCTATTACAGGAAAAAAATCTGTAAAAAATACAAACATATGGAGGCTAAACAATACACTACTTAATAACCAAGAGATCACTGAAGAAATCAAAGAGGAAATCAAAAAATACCTAGAAACAAATGACAATGAAAACACACCGACCCAAAACCTATGGGATGCAGCAAAAGCAGTTCTAAGAGGGAAGTTTATAGCCATACAATCCTACCTTAAAAAACAAGAAACATCTCAAATAAACAAGCTAACCTTACACCTAAAGCAATTAGAGAAAGAAGAACAAAAATATCCCAAAGTTAGCAGAAGGAAAGAAATCATAAAGATCAGATCAGAAATAAATGAAAAAGGAATGAAGGAAACGATAACAAAGATAAATAAAACTAAAAACTGGTTGTTTGAGAAGTTAAACAAAATTGATAAGCCATTAGCCAGATTCATGAAGAAAAAAAGGGAGAAAACACAAATCAATAGAATTAAAAATGAAATAGGGAAAGTAACAACTGACACTGCAGAAATACAAAGGAGCGTGAGAGATTACAACAAGCAACTACATACCAATAAAATGGACAACCTGGAAGAAATGGAGAAATTCTTAGAAATGCACAACCTGCTGAGAGTGAACCAGGAAGAAATAGAAAATATAAACAGACCAATCACAAGTACTGAAATTGAAACTGTTATCAAAAATCTTCCAACAAACAAAAGCCCAGGACCAGATGGCTTCACAGGCGAATTCTATCAAACATTTAGAGAAGAGCTAACACCTATCCTTCTCAAACTCTTCCAAAATATAGCAGAGGGAGGAACACTCCTAAACTCATTCTATGAGGCCACCGTCACCCTGATACTAAAACCAGACAAAGTCACAAAGAAAGAAAACTACAGGCCAATAGCACTGATGAACATAGATGCAAATATCCTCAACAAAATACTAGCAAACAGAATCCAACAGCACATTAAAAGGATCATACACCATGATCAAGTGGGGTTTATCTCAGGACTGCAAGGATTCTTCAATAAACGCAAATCAATCAATGTGATACACCATATTAACAAATTGAAGGAGGAAAACCATATGATCATCTCAATAGATGCAGAGAAAGCTTTTGATAAAATTCAGCAGCCATTTATGATAAAAATCCTCCAGAAAGTAGGCATAGAGGGAACTTACTTCAACATAATAAAGGCCATATGACAAACCCACAGCCAACATCATCCTCAATGGTGAAAAACTGAAAGCATTTCCACTAAGATCAGGAACAAGAGAAGGTTAGCCACTCTCAACACTATTACTCAACATAGTTTTGGAAGTTTTAGCCCCAGCAATTAGAGAAGAAAAAGAAATAAAAGGAATCCAAATCGGAAAGGAAGAAGTAAAGTTGTCATTGTTTGCAGATGACATGATGCTCTATACAGAGAATCCTAAAGATGCTACCAGAAAACTACTAGAGCTAATCAATGAATTTGGTAAAGTAGCAGAATACAAAATTAATGCACAGAAATCTCTTTTATTCCTATACACTGATGATGAAAAATATGAAAATGAAATCAAGAAAACACTCCCATTTACCATTGCAACAAATAGAATAAAATATCTAGGAGTAAACCTACCTAGGGAGACAAAAGACCTGTATGCATAAAATTATAAGACACTAATGAAAGAAATTAAAGATGATACAAATAGATGGAGAGATATACCATGTCCTTGGATTGGAAGAATCAACATTGCGAAAATGACTATACTACCCAACGTAATCTACAGATTCAATGCAATCCCTATCAAACTACCACTGGCATTTTTCACAGAAAAAGAACAAAAAACTTCACAATTTGTATGGAAACACAAAAGACCCCGAATAGCCAAAGCAATCTTGAGAAAGAAAAATGGAGCTGGAGGAATCAGGCTCCCTGACTTCAGACTATACTACAAAGGTACAGTAATCAAGACAGTATGGTACTAGCACAAAAACAGAAATATAGATCAATGGAACAGGATAGAAAGTGCAGAGATAAACCCACACACGTATGGTCACCTTATCTTTGATAAAGGAGGCAAGAATATACAGTGGAGAAAAGACAGTCTCTTCAATAAGTGGTGCTGGAAAAACTGGACAGCTACAGGTAAAAGAATGAAATTAGAACACTCGCTAACAGCATACTCAAAAATAAACTCAAAATGGATTAAAGACCTAAATGGAAGGCCAGACACTCTAAAACTCTTAGAGGAAAACAGAGGCAGAACACTCTATGACATAAATCACAGCAAGATCCTTTTTTGACCCACCTCCTAGAGAAATGGAAATAAACCCCAAAATACACAAATGACACCTAATGAAACTTCAAAGCTTTTGCATAGAAAAGGAAACCATAAACAAGACGAAAAGACAACACTCAGAATGGGAGAAAATATTTGCAAATGAAGCAACTGACAGAGGATTAATCTCCAAAATTTACAATCAGCTCATGCAGCTCAATATCAGAAAAACAAAAAACCCAATCCAAAAATGGGCAGAAGACCTAAATAGACATTTCTCCAAAGAAGATATACAGATTGGCAACAAACACATGAAAGAATGCTCAACATCACTAATCATTAGAGAAATGCAAATCAAAACTACAATGAGATATCATCTCACACCGGTCAGAATGGCCATCATCAAAAAATCTACTAACAATAACTGCTGGAGAGGGTGGTGAGAAAAGAGAACTCTCTTGCACTGTTGGTGGGAATGTAAATTGATACAACCACTATGGAGAACAGTATGGAGGTTCCTTAAAAAACTATAAATAGAACTACCATATGACCCAGCAAACCTACTACTGGGCATATACCTTGAGAAAACCATAATTCAAAAAGATTCATGTATCAAAATGTTCCCTGCAGCTCTATTTACAATTGCCAGGACATGGAAGCAACCTAAGTGTCCATCGACAGATGAATGGATAAAGATGTAGCGCATATATACAGTGAAATATTACTCAGCCATAAAAAGAACCGAAATTGAGTTATTTGTAGTGAGGTGGATGGACCTAGAGCCTGTCATACAGAGTGAAGTAAGTCAGAAAGAGAAAAACAAATACTGTATGCTAACACACACATATATGGAATATAAAAAAAACTGTTCTGAAGAAACTAGGGGCAAGACAGGAATAAAGACACAGACCTACTAGAGAATGGACTTGAGGATATGGGGAGGGGGATGGGTAAACTGGGTCAAAGTGAGAGAGTGGCATGGAGGTATATACACTACCAAACGTATAATAGATAGCTAGTGGGAAGCAGCCGGATAGCACAGGGAGATCAGCTCGGTGCTTTGTGACCACCTAGAGGGGTGGGATAGGGAGGATGGGAGGGAGGGAGACGCAAGAGGGAAGAGATATGGGGACATTTGTATATGTATAACTGATTCACTTTGTTATAAAGCAGAAACTAACATACCATTGTAAAGCAATTATACTCCAATAAAGATGTTTAAAAAAGAGGAATATATCAGAACAAATTTGGCAGAAATTATTAAAAGATTATTGTAAATAATAAAAGAATTGATTAAAATAATATTCATTACTTTATAAGTTTATGAGGGAAGATATAATTTTGTTTATAGACACTTGTATAATATAACTTCAGAAAGAAGTACCTCATTAGAATCATTTAAAAATGATGATATGATCTACAGAAGTGAACATTTAGCAAAGCAACAGAAGAATTGTCCAACTAGGAGCCGATGGAAGTCTCACAGTTTGTATTATTTGACATTATGTTTGATAAAACACAGGAGAGATTTCAGAGGATGAATCCTAAACTGAAGGCCAGGCAGCATGATCTGTTATATCAGGTGCCTCTTAGGCTGAGCTTTCTTTGATGTTTATAACGCAGAAATCTAAACTTTACCCACAATGGCTTCACTACCCAGAAAGGCCACTCAATATAAAGCAATGTAAAGGCATCCACTTATATTAATCATACTTGAGTGGAAAGAAAGGAAGAATGGCAGAGTGGCAATTGGTAGGAATTATAACTTTTTTGTCCTCTCTGTATATTTATTTTCCTCTTCTTTGTCATTGTAAGTCTCAATTCTCTTTATCATCCCCTTGCATGTGTACATGCTCATACTCTTGCATATTTAACCTTCTAGCACTGAGGAGAATGCAGAAAAGTAGATAAAATGTTAATTTCTAACATGAGACTCGGTAAATAAAATTAAATACAATATACACATATATATGTGTGTGTGTGTGTGTGTATATATATATATATATATATATATATATATCTCAGATAGAGAAATTTAACAAATTACAATTGGTATAAGGCTCTCAAATGAACTTGCCTGGCACAACCTGTCTGCTCCAGGATCCCATTGTAAAGGATGGATTACTTTAATATACTACATATAATTTCTTTCTTTTTCATAGAATATGAAATAAATTCTGAAACCATTCATTTTTAGTACCAACTTTAATACCAAATTTAGCCAACCATAAGGCAACTTAATTAGCATTCTGGGCTGCCAGTGGGAATAAAGAATAAAAGGCAGAACCAAGCCCCAGGTTCTCTCCACCAGCCCACATGCCCCACCCTAAAAGAATTCAGATACAGAAAAATTAAGTTCTGTACACTTCAATGATCTCTGATGATAGATGCATCCCACATACTAGCTCTCTGACCAGGAACATGTCAACTCACTTTTCTGTTTCAGTTCCTTAGCTTGTAAAACAGGGATAATAATAGCAGCTACCCCATAAGGTGTTTCTGATGACTACGTAGATTAATATATGTAAAACCTTGGAACCTTGTTTGTCACAGTAGGTGCTATATTAATAACAGTTGTTACCGTAGTGATTATTATGTCACAATTCCACACCTATAAGTGATACTTTGCCATCAGTATAGGGTAAAAGTATCTTCAGAATTCTTTATTAAGACCAAAGAACATTCAAAACGGTTTAGAAGCATTTCCATCAATCTCAGGTTAAATAAACATGCTTCCCATTTTGAGGTTTAAACTTTATTCTGACAATTTTCTAAATCATAATACTTCATTATTCGGTAACACTGAGAAAAGGCAACATCATTTATGCAACCATTATGGTGCTTTTGAGTTTTAATATGCCTAGTAGTGTTCAAGGCTTACATATACAGTATTTATTACCAGGCTAATTATAGGGACTTTTGGTTGGGTTTATCATATGAGAACATTACTAGGTTATGGTCACCATTTGCCACTGGCAGAGAAGGATTGCCAAGCTTGTATCTCCATTGGCTCTAAAACAACTCGCAGCAATGGAACACTGAAGTCTGTAACACTTTTTGTCACATAATAGTTTCTGTGCTTGTCCACACACAGGCACTTTTAAGTAGATATACAGTACATTCTGTATCCACTCAAGGATTTGAGATAAAGTCTATGAAAATAGCTATAAATGTCAACATTATACAGCATCATAGTCCTATATTTGTGTCAGGAAGGCATATTACCAGTTTAAGGCTGTAATCATTCATATTCTATCAAGTAATGGTATGACACATACATTTAGAAAGATGTTCTGCTCACAGAAAGAATTATATTACAAAGACAAATGCATATATACCCGAGCCTGAATACACAACATTGACTATGTATGTGAGAAATTGTTTTTCATCATGGTGACTATTATACAAAAATGCTGAACAAATGTGTTGTTGTTTTTTTAATTGTACTATTTTGTAGCTGCTGGTATATCATCTATTGTTACGAAGCATGCACACCTTAGGCTTTTTTTTTACTTTCTTCCCCCCAAAATAAATTCTGGTATGTTTTCTTATAAGGTAGGCATACCTCTATGGAACTGAAATAGTAATCTGTTATATTACCATATTCAGACATTTTTGTCAGAAAAAAAAAAAAAGAAAATGAACCATTTGGTGTATTTTCTTCCATTTTTAAGGAAAACTCAAGATCAATGTTCCTCTAGGGAGAAGCTTGAGTGGGGAGAAGAAATGGCTGAAGTAGGATTCTAGATGTTGACCCCAATTTAGCTCAATATCAACCTATGCAATCTGGGGAATTTCCTGTTTCTCTGTCTGTAAATAGGGTGTTGACCTCAATAAGCTTTATGAAATGTTCTACTTCTAAAAAAATTAATGCTAAACTAAATATAAATATTCTTGGCTCACTCTTCTTTTATCCCTTTCTTTTGTCCTTAGTTTTTGGGGGAAAGTCTGATAAACTTGCTCCCTGTACAATGTACATTCCCAGAAAATCATAATTATACAAGATGGTGATGGGTCTTTCTCTTGTTTAGCTGACATCATTCTCTCCCTTAACTTGGCAGCTCACAAGCACCTCCAAACCTTGTAAATATCACACTTTTATTGGCCTCGCTATTATTACCTCCTTCACCTGAGAAACATCAATATAATGGTAAAAAGGCATTTTCACCATTGGAAGCTAGATTCCTTAGTTTAAAATCTCAATTTTCTCACTATGCTCCACATAAGCTTTGGCAAGGTATTTAGCATTGCTGTGCCTCAGTTTTCCCATCAGTAAAATGAGAATAATAGTGTTTACCCTCCAGGGTTATTCTGCTTTTTTTTTTTTTTTTTTTTTTTTGCGGTACGCGGGCCTCTCACTGTTGTGGCCTCTTCCGTTGCGGAGCACAGGCTCCGGACGCGCAGGCTCAGCGGCCATGGCTCACGGGCCCAGCCGCTCCGCGGCATGAGGGATCTTCCCGGACCGGTCCCTCACATCTGCAGGCGGACTCCCAACCACTGCGCCACCAGGGAAGCCCTATTCTGCATTTTGAATGGCTTCATTACATGTAAAGGCAGGGAAATGCTCTAGGCACTTAATAAATGTTAGTTATTATTTTTCTGTTCTTAATCATTCTGCAGCTATAAATTTTTTTTAATTAAACACCAAGGATGGATAAAAAATTAATTATTTCAGTAAGTGTTTTTAGAGGGCGCCCCATGAATTAGGTTTTGGGAATAAGTCAGATCATCTTCCTGCTCTTACAAAGCTTATATTCCAGTGGGTACAAAAGATGATATCAAGGAAATATGAATAAGATATTTTCAGGTATATCTGAGAACTGCTAAGAAATTAATACAAAGACATGTAACAAAGATTAAGAGGGCTAGGAGAATGGAGTGGGGAAAATAGTGCTTTTACTGGGTCGCATGAGCAACCTCTTAATTCTGGAGTGGATCAACGTTCAGTTCTTGCACGTTATCTCTGCTTTGTTTGTACACTCTGCCTTCATTACCTCACCCAGGCCCAGGGCTTAATTATGATGCCTGAAGGTCCCATATAATCTGGTTATCTTCCTCAAATGTGCTAACACTGACAGTCGCCTATCACAGTAAATGGCATTTTCCCTTTGTTAAGACCCCAAACCCTGGAAACGTCCTGACTCCTTTTTCTGTCTTCTTATATCCAAAGCAAATTCTGTCAACTCTACCTTCAAACTATATCCAGTATTTTACCAGTTCTCACCACTGCTGCCACCGTTTTCTAAGACTTCCTGGATCTCTTGGTTGAATTACTGGAAAACTTCCTAACTGGTCTCTCTGTGTTCACTTTGCCCACATAGAGCTTCAGTCCAACACAGCAGAGTAAGCATGAATTGGAGGATGAGGGTGTGCCTCCTCTGTCCAAAGACTCCAATGGCTCTGATTTTACTCAAATAAAATCATAAGTGTCAGCGTGGACTATAGGACCCTACCAGATCTGGCCCATGTCCCTTATGCTACTTCCCTTACACGCCACCCCTCTCTTCCTACTTCACTCTGGTAAACCGGCCTCCTTAATATTCATGAAACACACCAATAATACTTCTGGCTCAGGGCCTTTGCTCTTCTGCAAATGCCTGGCATGCTCTCCCTCTATCAGCATGGTTTGCTTCCTCAGTTCCTTCAGGGCTTCATCCAAATGTCACCTTCTCAGTGAGGCCCTCCTTTTAAAAATTGTAACCCCAATCCCTAGAACTTCTTATTCTCCATTTACAATTTATTTTTGCTCCCCATAAAGTATTATCTTCTGATGGATTTATTTTGTTGTATGATTTCTTCTTTACTAGGGTATAAGCATCATAAAGCAGAGATTTTTGTCTGTCATTCAATGTTGTATTCCAATTGCAGAGGCAACTGCCTATCGTGTAAATGTCTTTCAACATTTATTGAATGAATGAATGTAGTCCAGGAAATCTTCTCTGAGGAGTAACATTTGTTCTGAGGCCCTGATATCAAGAGACAGAAAACTATTAGACAGTCCGGTGGCAGAAAATATTCTAAGCAAAGGAAATGACCTTAGCAACTGTCAGCCTTTGAACAAAGAGAGACATGAAATGACTTATATTTTTAAATAATTGTCCTAACTTCTGTGTTAAGAACAGTAGTTGGAGTAAAATAAGTGAGGATGAAAGAGGTAGGGGCTAAGTTCCACGAAGAAGGAAGTGGACAGGGCTTCCAGGCTATAGTAAGAAGTGGAATTTCATTTCAGATGAAAAAGGAAGCACAGCTGAAGGGGGCTATTAAAGGTATGGGTGGAGGGAAATATATAATCTGGTTGTATTTTAAAAAAATCTATTGGCTAGCAAGGGATAGAATGTTATTTTTTTACTCGGCAAAAGTAATCAGGGCAAACCACATTATCAAGATTTTTAAATCAGTAATATAAAGATTGTCTGTAGAATTAAGTCACTAAGGTTTCATACCTGAGAAGAAGTTGATGGTAGGTAAAATTTTCACTGAGTTCACATTTTTCTCAATATAATTTAAATATTCCTGAATATTCTAGATCGAATTTATCAGTGGTCTCATTGGTATAGCTGGAATGGTTTATTTTTCTGAAGCCTCCACAGTGATTAACAGTTCCAAACACTTTCCCTGAGTCTTTAAAAAAACCTATCAAAGATGAAGAAAGTCAGTAAAAATAGAACAACCATACGACCCAGAGATCCCACTACTGGGCATATACCCTGAGAAAACCGCAATTCAAAAGGAGCCATGTACCACAATGTTCATTGCAGCTCTATTTACAATAGCCGGGACATGGAAGCAACCTAAGTGTCCATCGACAGATGAATGGGTAAAGAAGATGTGGCACTTATATACAATGGAATATTACTCATCCATAAAAAGAAACGAAATTGAGTTATTTGTAGTGAGGTGGATGGACCTAGAGTCTTTCATACAGAGTGCAGTAAGTCAGAAAGAGAAAAATAAATACCATATGCTAACACATATATATAGAATCTAAAAAAAAAATGTTCTGAAGAACCTAAGGGCAGGACAGGAATAAAGACGCAGACGTAGAGAATGGACTTGAGGACACGGGGAGTGGGAAGGGTAAGCTGGGATGAAGTGAGAGTGGCATGGACTTATATATAATACCAAATGTAAAATAGGTAGCTAGTGGGAAGCAGCCACATAGCACAGGGAGATCAGCTCGGTGCTTTGTGACCACCTTGAGGGGTGGGATAGGAAGGGTGGGAGGGAGATGCAAGAGGGAGGAGAGGGCTTCCCTGGTGGCGCAGTGGTTGGGAGTCCACCTGCCAATGCGGGGGACGCAGTTTCGTGCCCCGGTCGGGGAGGATCCCGCGTGCCGCGGAGCGGCTGGGCCCGTGGGCCGTGGCTGCTGAGTCTGCGCGTCTGGAGCCTGTGCTCCACAGCGGGAGAGGCCACAGCAGTGAGAGGCCCGCGTACCGCAAAAAAAAAAAAAAAAAAAAAGAGGGAGGAGATATGTGGATATATGTATACGTATAGCTGATTCACTTTGTTATACAGCAGAAACTAACACATCATTGTAAAGCAATTATACTCCAATAAAGATGTTAAAAAAAAAAATGAAGCAAGTTGCATTTATAGAACTTCCCGAAATATGCAGTTTATTAAAGATAATGTGTATGGATTTCCAAATGAAAATAGTATTATATTATCCAGAATATATCTCTTTGACAACAACGAATATGTGCTTTGGATACAAGTTTGACTTAATTAATTTTTTAGAATTATTTTTATGTACAGTTTCTGTTCATTGTTACATATATGTGTATGAAATTCTACACCTATATTAATTAAATTTATGATTATAAATATAATCAATAAATATAATGAATAACTACTAGTAATACAATTTGTAATAAATGTAATATGAATATTAAATTGATCAAATTAATATACTTAATGTTAATAATATTTTTAATAAAATTCTAATATTAATAAAATGATAACATTTTTTAGTACATTGGTATAAATGTAGACATTTGTGTCTACAACAAATGTCCTGTATTTATGTTAGCACACCACTGAGATACATGACTAAAAGCTAAATCTGACAAGGAAATATGGATAGAAAAGTCCATGTAAGTTCCTAGAATTTTTTTTAATGCAAACCCTATAATTGAGGAGCTGCAATTTTACCTTTTAAAAAAGTTAAGAAGAAGAAATTAAACATATTCCATTTGTTTCATTATGATTGCTTTCTATTTTCAATTCTGGTGCATATTTATATAAGGAGAAGAAACAGAATTTTCAAATTTGTAGCAGTTAAGTGTCAAACCTACTTGTATAGAATATAAATTCTCTTTAATTTTGTGTTTCACTGTGATGTACAATGAGATTTATATTTAAAGAATCAGAATATGGGAGAAAAAGGGATAGAAATGAGTAACATTTTTGAGTTATTTTGTCATCCAGTTATTGTGCTTCTGCTCTCATTTAACCTCTTATGTCTGTATTACTTTAATTCATATGTAAAATGTCTTCATCAGCCAAACAGCAGTCAGCTCAGCATAAAGAAGTGCTGCATTGAGGCTCAATGACATAGTCAACAGTCTTAAAAGTTATTGGTGGAGTTAAGAATAGAAATTATATATTTTCTAACAACCCCAGCACATTTTGTGTCAGACCCTGATTTCTACTTATCTTTCAGAATTAATTTAAGATGATTCGAAATTATATTGCAGAAAAAACTTTCCTTATCTTCAGTGTGTTGTGAAATGCATATTTAGATAAAAAGGGCCCTGGCATTTTGTGATTGATGGTTTATTCGTCCATCTGAAAATCAGCAGAGATGTTTCCTGCAAGGTAAAAATATAACTGGGTTTTTCCTCCCCCAGTATTATTATACCTGGGGAAGATCAGTGGAAGCATATATGGACCATATTCAGGTGCTCTATCCACCTTGCCAGCCTCCACTGAGTAAATGACCGTAACACTGCAATATTACATGTTTTTCCTCTACTTTAGGAAGCTACCTCACAGAATTTCATGAAGATTCAGATAAACAAGGCTGAACCTTCAGAAAACCTGACACTACTCATCAGTTTAAACATTCTCTTTTTGCTTCGCTGTTTATTCTACTTTGCTACAATAAATTCTTTCTATTACCCATAATAACTAGTTAAAACTTGTTCATGCCCTTTTACTTCATCTGAGAACAAATTCCTTATACCTGTATTCCAAACATAGTTATTTGTATTGGTTGGATCTACAATCATTCTTTTGCCCTGGCTACTCCCATATCAAGTAAACTGCGGAAATAGCCGGCTGTTAAATCGGTATTTATACAAAGGTTAATACACCTTAAATTCCAAAAACTAAAGGCAAAAACTTTCAGTGGCTCCTGTTATTCATCTATCAGTTAACCTGACCCAAAAAATCAGCATGGCGCACTGTAATTTATATTGTTATACTTAAAAAGCCATGACACATTTCAGCTTTGGTGTAGAGGATTGTTTTATTCCTATAGAGAAAAGACAAATCTATTTGGCTGCCCATGGTGGGTGTTGCAATAACTCACTACATTTTTCATATTTATTCACTTGTTATCCCAGTATTGGCACTTATAATTGATAACGGATCTTTCAAAAATACCAGTATAGTAAATAAAAACATGAGAAAGCATGGTATGCATCAAATTAAGTTGTGATATGCCATTAAAAGTAATGATCTATCAATTCCCTTGAATATGAATAAATTGAACATTGCTTCCCCATTGTGTAGGAAGGGGGTGGAGCTGAGAAAGATAAAAGGCAGGAAAAGAAGCTTTGAATGAAAGATACATGGTAGATAACCTATGCTTTTACAGATCTACCCCAAGAAAAGGTGTTTATGGCTTATGATTAATCAACAAGAAGAATAATAGATAACTTCTATATTAAAGGATACATATCTGTGTTCCTGCTGTTTCCCCCACATCCATTAAAGTGTCTGCTTGTAGTAAGTGTTCAGTAAATTTTTGAAGGATATCAGCTTAAATGTCACTTATCAGTGACGTTTGAGAATAGGTTATTATAACCATCATCACAACTTTGACTAAATCATTATTCCAATTTTGTTTTTGGCTCAAAGACTGAAAATGCCAGAGGAGCCAAGACAGGATCTATATTTACTCACCATGGTATGTGACCGTACAGGTATGTCTAGTCCAGAGTAGATGTTCAATAAAAGTGTGCTGAGTAAAAGACTGCATGAATGGACCTTCACAGATATGTGAACACCATGGAGAATATTTAGTAAATAATATCTATTATTATCATGAGCTAATCTTCTAAGTAAAATATACAAGTCCAGTAAATAAATAAAATAGAGATTTTAAAAGTAATAGAAAAAATCAATAAAACCAAGAGCTGGTTCTTTGAAAGGGTAAACAAAATTAACACACACAGGCTCACCAAGAAGAAAAGAGACAGAACTCAAATAAACAAAATAAGAAATGAAAAAGGAGAAACAACTGATACTGCAGAAATACAAAACCCATAAAAGAATACTATGAATAATTATATGCCAACAAATTCAACAACATAGAAGAAATGGACAAGTGTCTAGAAACTTAGAGCCCACCAAAACTGAATCAAGAAGAAGCTGATAATTTGAACAGACTGATCACTAGAAGTGAAATAGAATTTGTAATTTAAAAACTCCCTACAAACAAAAGTTCAGGACTAGATGGCTTCACAGGCAAATTCTACCAAACATACAAAGGAGAACTTTTGTCAATCCTTCTCAAACTCTTCCAAAAGATTGAAGAGGAAGGAACCCTCCCAAAGACTTTCTATGAAGCCACCATCACTCTGAAACCAAAACCAGATGAAGATACCACCAAAAAAGAAAATTACAGGCCAATATCTTTGATGAATATAGATGCAAAAATTCTCAACAAAATATTATCAAACCGAATCCAGCAACACATAAAAAAGATCATACACCATGACCAAGTGGGATTCATCCCAAGTTCATAAATATGGTTCAACATATGCAAATCAGTCAATGTGATATACCACATCAACAAAAGAAAAGACAAAAACCACATTATTATCTCAATAGAAGCAGAAAAAGCATTTGACAAAATTCGACATCCATTCATGATAAAAACTCTTACCAAAGTGGGTATAGAGGGAACATATCTCAACATAATAAAAGCTATTTATGACAAACCAATAGCCAATATAATACTCAATGGTGAAAAGCTGAAAGCCTTCTTGCTAAAATCTGGAATAAGACAAGGATGCCCACTCTCACCACCTCTATTCAACACAATATTGGAAGTCCTAGCCACAGGAACCAGACAAGAAAAAGAAATAAAGGTAACCAAATTGGAAGGGAAGAGGTAAATTTGTCACTATATGCAGATGACATGATACTATATATAGAAAATCCTAGAGACTCCACACAAAAATTACTAGAACTGATAAATGAATTCAGCAAGGTAGTAGGATACAAGATTAACATACTGAAATCAGTTGCATTTTTTTACACTAACAATGAAATAACAGAAAGAGAATGTAGAAAACAATATCTTTTAAAATAGCACCAAAAATATAAAACTTAGGAATAAGCCTGAGCAAGGAGGTGAAAGACTTATGTGCTGAGAACTATAAAACATTAATAAAGGAAATGGAAGATGATTAAAGAAATAGAAAGATACCCCATGCTTTTGGACTGGAAGAATTAATATTGTTAAAATGGCCATACTACCCAAAGCAATCTACAGATATAATGCTATCCCTATATCAATCTACAGATATAAAAAATCCCATGACATTTTTCACAGAACTAGAACAAATAATCATAAGATTTATATGGAGCCATAAAAACCCAGAATTGCCAAAGCAATCCTCAGGAAAATAGCAAAGCAGACCTAACCCTCCCAGACCTCAGACAATACTACAAAGCTACAGTAACCAAACGACATGATATTGACACAAAAACAGACATATGGATCAATGGAATAGAATAAAACCCATACACCTATGGTCAATTAATCTTCAACAAAGGAGGCAAGAATATACAGTGGGAAAAAGACAGTCTCTTCAGCAAGTGGTGTTGGGAAAGTTGGGCAGTGACATGTAAATCAATGAAGTTAGAACACACCCTCACACCATACACAAAAATAAACTCAAAGTGGCTCAAAGACCTAAACTTAAGACATGACATCATAAAACTCCTAGAAGAGATCATAAGCAAAACATCCTCTGACATAAATCGTACCAATATTTTTATAGGTTTCCCAAAGCAATAGAAATAAAAGCAAAAATAAACAAAAAGGACCTAATCAAACTTACAAGCTTTTACACAGCAGAGGAAACCATAAACAAAATGAAAAGACAACCTACAGAATGGGAGAAAATATTTGCAAATGTTGCGACTGACAAGGGCTTAATTTCCAAAATATACAAACAGCTTATAAAACTCAACAACAGGGCTTCCCTGGTGGCGCAGTGGTTGAGAGTCCGCCTGCCGATGCAGGGGACACAGGTTCATGTCCCGGTCCAGGAAGATCCCACATGCTGTGGAGGGGCTAGGCCCGTGAACCATGGCCGCTGAGCCTGCGCATCCGGAGCCTGTGCTCCACAATGGGAGAGGTCACAACAGTGAGAGGCCCACGTACCGCAAAAAAAAAAAACCAAAAAAACAAAAAAACAACCATTATAAAACTCAACAACAAAAAAAACAAACAACCCAATCGAAAAATGGACAGAAGACCTAAATAGACATTTCTCCAAAGAAGACATACAGATGGCCAATAGGCACATGAAAAGATGCTCAACATCACTAATTATTAGAGAAATGCAAATCAAAACTACAGTGGGGTACCACCTTGCACTGATCAGAATGGCCACCATTAAAAAGTCTACAAATATCAAATGCTGAAGGGGGTGTGGAGAAAAGAGAACCCTCCTGTACTGTTCGTGGGAATGTAAGTTGGTGCAGCCACTGTGGAAAACAGTACGGATGTTCCTCAAAAACCAAAAAATAGAATTACAGTATGATCCAGCAATCCCACTCCTGGCTATATATCCAGACAAAATTATATTCAAAAAGATACATGCACCCCTATGTTCATAGCAGCATTATTTACAGTAGCCAGGACATGGAAGCAACCTAAATGTCCATTGACAGAGGAATGGATAAAGGAGATGTGGTACATATAGAAATGGGATATTATTCAGCCATAAAAAAGAATGAAATAATGCCATTTGCAGCAACATGGATGGACCTAGGGATTATCATACTAAGTGAAGTAAGTCAAAGAGAAAGACAAACACCATAAGATATCACTTATATGTGGAATCTAAAATATGGCACAAATGAACTTATTTACGAAACAGAAACAGATTCACAGACATAGAGAGCAGACTTATGGTTACCAAGGAGGAAGGAAGGTGGGGAAGGGATGGAGTGGGAGGTTGGAGTTAGCAGATGTAAGCTGTTACATAGAGAATGTATAACCACCAACTTATGGTTACCAAGGGGGAAGGAAGGTGGGAAAGGGATGGAGTGGGAGGTTGGAGTTAGCAGATGTAAGCTGTTACATAGAGAATGTATAACCACCAAGGTCTTACTGTATAGCACAGGGAACTATATTCAATATCCTGCGATAAACCATAATGGAAAAGAATATAAAAAAGAATGTATACGTATGTATAACTGAATCACTTCGCTGTACAGCAGAAATAAGACAACATTGTAAATCAACTATACTTCAATGTAAAAATATATCATATAGGGCTTCCCTGGTGGTGCAGTGGTTGAGAGTCCGCCTGGCGATGCAGGGGACACGGGTTCGTGCCCCAGTCCGGGAAGATCCCACATGCCGCGGAGTGGCTAGGCCCGTGAGCTATGGCCACTAAGCCTGAGCGTCCAGAGCCTGTGCTCTGCAATGGGAGAGGCCACAACAGTGAGAGGCCCGTGTACCGCAAAAAAATAAAATAAAATAATATATATAACATATATAAATACATATAATATATATATATAATATATGTATATATAGAAGTCCAATCACAAGAATCATAATTATGTGCAGGATACAGCTATTCCCACTTTTGGGAAAATAACTCAAAGTCCACCCTATTCATAGTTAGAGAACAATAGTGAAGACAGTAATGTTAGTATGTTTTATATAATACATATGATTGCATCATACTTATTACTAAGTGGTATATCCCCTATATATTTTATGGCTGTGTACAGAGGTAAGACACACATAAATACAATGCAGATGCCTTCGTGTAACAAAACCATATCTTATAACTATATTGATGCATTGCTTAGTTCACCTGAAACCCGATTATACCATACTTGACTCTCTGAAAAGCAATCACCCCCCCAGAATAGTTCACTCAGTACTGATTGATGAGAATAGAAACATCACTTGTCACTACTCAAGTGCTTTGATTTGTATAAGCTCTACAAGAGAGAGACACGGTGACAACGCCACCCCTTCCCCAACTCCAGCCCCATTTTTCTTTTCAATCCTCTGGAGCCTCTGGATTGATTACTGTTAACTCTGAGATGCTGTCTCTATAGCAGAACCACAGAATTGTAGGTGGACTGCCTATAACCACTTATTCCTTAAGTCCTGTTTAAAAGTCTATCTAGCTTCCTACCTGGAATATCAGTATTTTCTATGAAATAGTAGTTAAAAGTCATTATGAAACATGAGCATTACTCTGTAAACCCACTGATATGTTCAGGAAGTAAATGCCATTACCTCAACTTTATATATGGCTGTACTGATGTAGTATCCAAATCTGTGCTTCCCATCGCACGCACACAAACACACACATACCCACACAGGTGCATACACAACAAGGAATGTTTAAACACTGTAGTTAATAATTTTATATATTTTTTTCTGAGTTTATAAGTGGGATGAATGAAAAGACAGTTCAAATTTTAGGGTGATATTAGAACACTGTCAGATACTATGGTTTAACAAGTTTAGTAGAGATCATTTCTTGTTACTGAAGTAAATGTCTCTTTTCATACCATATTTAGTCTAAAATGTCTTTTCCCAATGAAGTATATAATAATACTGAGGGTTCAGATACTATTTTTTATGACCATTGACTACTTAACAAAGAGGGCTGTCATCAACAATTAACAAGAAGACAAATTAGTAATCAAATATATAACATAGTTGTCCTACCCTTAGTTTAGGATCATAGCAGATAAGTACTGTAGGATCCATTATTGTGACAGATGGCCTTATTACGGAACACTTAGTTGTTAAAAAAAAAAAGTCAATTAGTCAAAGTCTTACATTAAAAATCAGCTTACACACTAGCACACTTCACTGAATTTTAAACAAACTGAATAATATCTTTGAAATTTTGGTACCATTTATTTTGAACATTTATTAAACACATGTCTAAGCCAGTAATCAAAAGACAGCTACACATAAAAGAAAGTATAAAAATTAATTAGCCATAGACAGCGTGAGGTATATGAATACAATCAATAGCTATAAATATTAAAGTGTAGTACAACTTCTTGTTACTGACCTTGTCTCTAACTCTTTTGGTAAACAGAGTAAGTTTCATTAATAAAAAAGAACTTGTTTTTAAAACACATTACTTAGGACAAGAGAACATATTTCTTCCTACCTGAATGGGCTTTTGTGATTATGTGCACACATTAATAAGAAATAATCTTTAAGAAAACAGTTTAGTTCCTTTGCCATAGCTGTTTACTTGCAAAAAACAATTTTAAATTTAAAATAAAAGGCTACTCCTGGAATTTAAATGATACTTAGTCTGCTATTTAAAAATCTGGGGGAAAACAACCCCACGGTATACACATTTGGTTCAAATTTTCCACAGTTTAAACTACCACCAAGCAAGTCAAATGCATATTTAAGAATCCTCAAGTTAAGGATGCAGTTCTAAACATACTTAATGTGAGCTCAGCCTCACCCTTCCCCCAGCCCGAGGCACTTAAGAGGAATGAAATCTATCTTCTTTCTAAAAGTTAATTTGCACTCATTTTAGAGCATTTCTTCTGGGAAATTAAGGCAAACCTCTGAGGCATAGAGCCTAGTCATTAGAAATGCTCTACCAGAGAAGCTGATAATTTATATAAGCAAATCTTTAATAAGATTTATTAAGATCTGAAAATAGTAGAGCAACCTCTCTTTCACTTTATTCCTGATTTGTGTATTCGTTGTGGTGGGTTATTGAGCGAGAGGGCAGAGAAGGCGTCACAAAAATAGGGCTTTGCACAAGAAGTCCACAAGATCACAAGGCAGAGGAAGCCCACAAGCCTGGAAGGTCCTCCTGCTGGGTGTGCACATGGCATTCCACTCAGCCCATATGAAACACTGGATTGTTTAGCAACGGCAGACTCCAAGAGCAGAGGGAACACGGTGTTGCAAACATTTTCCTTAAATGAAGTTAGTAAACTAATCATGTTTCCAGGGCTCTTCCTGACAGGTTGATTTCCCACCTGGCAAAGCCAAGCTTCTCCAACACTAACCACCTACAGGGCAGAGACCTGTTTCCAGCTAATTTTGCAGCAATATGCAGGCTGCCACTATGCCACTGAGGCCGAGCAAACTTGATACCCTGTCTGAATAATGTCCCAATATGCCTGGGATTAAGAATAAATCTTTTAAAATGAAAAGTCAAGCAGGAAATATGTATAACATACTAGCCTTTGGGGTAAAACTCCTCCAAAAGAAAAGTGTTTTGATTCGATTTTAAAAGACTGCTGGGGAATTGTGCATGTTTGAGAAAGACATCTTGTAAAAAGTATAAACCCATCGTAAAGCTTGTAAAAGCAAAGATCTTTGTCAAAAAATAAAATATATTTTAGAGAACCCTCATGAACCTTCCTTGGAAAGGCAGCTACAGCCAACCTCCTGACTGTGACGTGAGAAGACAGTTAAACACCCCACTGAAATCATTTTCACCATCCAAGGAGAGTCTGATAGAGAATCATTGTGTAAAAGATTTTTTAAAAGGAGGAAAAAGAATCAATGGCTTAAATTGTATTAGCTAATACATAGGGAATTTACATAAATGGGAACATGAATAGTCACTGACAAAGTTTCAGGAAATCTTTGGAGAGAGAGCAACAAAACACCAGGGCATCATATTATGACAACAGATAGAATATACTAGGATCATTTTTCCTATTAAAATGGGTGGTTTAGAGTTTGAACTATAAACCCATGAAATAAAAGCTCTCCAGGGTGTGTTATTCTTATAGTAACATGTCTTGAAATGCATAAGTAAAATACTTTGTGTAAAAGCATCATGTTTTCAGTGGCCTAGAACAGCTCTACCGTTGCCATCTAGTTCTCAGCTGAAGTTTTGTGGTGTAAACTTATTTCTGTTTTGTTCTTTAGATGTTCATGTCAATTCAGATTCTTAATTTTCACATATTCATATAATGAAACATTTTCAACGCATGAAAGATCTACTGTATTGTTGACTAGAAATATATTCAAAAGCTTAAAGGATTTTTTATACAGCTACATTATAGTTGGATTTTAGATATCACTACTTCATTTTATGTGCATGTAATAATTCCACATAAAATTCAGAATTAGTGTGTTTTATCATCATCATCATCATTGCTTGAATTCAGGTAAGAGAATCATCTATTTGGAGAAAAAAATAAAAGTTTTCAGAGAAAAAGTACGCTTTGATATTAGAATAGTCTCAAGACATGAAAATTGATAGTACAGTAGCATACAGGGAGATAGCATGGCCTCTGATGTTTTCATTACTTTGCATGTATCTAGCGTGTTTTTTGGGGGGGATGGGATAGGCAATGCTGTTTCAGATGAGTATCTATGCAATTAATCATGAGCTTTATATGATGACATCTTAGAAGGGATCTCCTTGTTGAAAGCTGTTATATTGATCCTTAATATCACTTGAAAAGTATAAAAGTTGCTATGGTCTATTTATGTTAAGACTGCAGCTGCATAGCTTCAAAACAGACTAACTTTCAGATATCCTCTTTAATACATAATGTGTCCTTTAGTGCTGTAGAAAAATACATCATTTCCTGTGTTTGGTGGGAACCTAGACTTCCTAAGAGGGCTATTCAGATTAGAATCATAAATCTTTCTCCTGAATATAGAAAGCCTGGTAAAACTTTCTCTCTCAATCAAACCTATTTCATATTTTCTTCCCCAAACAACATCTAAGAGGTAAGGGAAGAACTGTTATCAATCTCCGCTGCTTTTGACTCCTGTGTTTTTAATTTATATGCACATTTTAAAATTGCCACATTAAAAATAGAAGAGAACAAGTTATCTCACAATACTGTATTATCAGAACTTTAATTAGGAGCACTGTAAAGAAATTTACAAAACCATTCTCTTCACAGTCAGGCATCCATTTAAATATTCCTTCCTACTCAATCAACATGTATCCAGTTTAAAGAATTTGCTAGTGGCAGGTTTAATCAATAATTTAAGCACCCAGGCAGAGACATCCTCACTCTGTACAATGCAATGCTCTAAAGACATCCTATCTGAGGGGGAAGGGATTAAGAGAAGGTGTTATGAGCCTTTTCATACTATCACTTATTCTTTAAAAAGTTGACATATTTTTATGGATGGCATTCTGTGACACCGATATATCAGTCAGAATATGTTCTGAAGTAGAAATTACCTATGTACAATTTAAGAGCATGGACATTTATAGAAGATGCATATCCTCTAGAGCATCTATTTTAAAAATGCAGGCACTGCTGTTTTTCTTGCCTTGTGGCCTCTTTGAAAAATTTTCCCTTTGCTTTTTCTCCCCAGTCCTGTGCTCACTGACTGCTACTCATCCCACAGGATTCAGTTCTCACATTGCCTTCTGCAACCCTCCAAAACTTGATCAAGTATATCTGTCTCTAGGGTTATGCAGAATACGTACTGTATTGCATCGCATTGTATTCCCTTTTACTGAAGGAAGATATTTTGCTTTACTTGTTATTACAGTACTAGTTCTCAGCAAAATCATTGCTTTTCATATGTCCTCAATACATATTTATTTAAGGAACAAAAGAAACCAAGGTTTTTTCCATGATACAGGTTTGGAATACTTAAACCAAACATGAAGAGCTCTACATAAAATCTCACAAACTGTATATTATATCCTGTTAGCTATCAATTGTGGAAAAGATTGAAGCATTTTAATGTATTACTGAGAAAATTCAAGGTTGGATAAGCAAGTTGATGGGAGTGAGCACATTTATAAGTGAGTTAGGTGTGTTTTGAAAGGCACTTTCACTTATATCTCATTTGAACCTCTTAGCATCCAAGAGAAGTATCTTAATTCTCACTTTTCACAAATGAAGGCATAGCACTCTCACAAGTTAAGAACTTTATTAGTATGACTACAAACGCACATTTTCCCAGCTATACACTGCGAAGGTTTAGGGAATGTATAGCTGTAAAGGGAAATCCATTTTCCTCTATCATAAGGATGTCTTGTCTTAGAACTATCACAGTTCTGGTGGATTTTTCTTTCTTCTGTCGTGTCTTCTTGATTTTAGGAGCTGTCAGTGATTTTTGAAGAACACGAATCTCCAGGGAAAGGAGTGTGTAGAACTGACATTGCTCTGCCAAGGACTGTCTTATAGCATACACTATAGTAGGAATTTTGGGTTGATATACATAATACCAGATGTAGTGGGAAAGTTATGGACGAGTCTCTCCAACTTTAACTTCAAGTTTAATTAAACTACTCACTAGCTGTTTGACTTGAACAAGTCACAACCACTCAGCTTTAGTTTCATCATTAGTAAAATTCTGGAAGTATTAATGTCTGCTGAACAGAAGGTTGGAAGAATTCAAAAAAATTATAAATGTGCAGTAACTACCATACATATCAACCTAGTGAAACGGGAGCATGAAATCTGATAGATGTATATGTACAGGAAAGATGGCAATCCTCTCATTTACTGTTTGCATTGAGAAGAGTGGCTTGGTGAGGATTATGTGATTGGCTTCAGTTCTCCTTAAATTTTCTTGGTTAAGCTACCTTATCCCGCCTCCCTGGTTACCATCCAAAATCACCGTTCAGTCTTCAGAAGTGCGGAAAACTGTGACGTGAAGGGATACAAGGCACGCATTCAATTCACTCTATCAAAATGATGGCTCTATCAAAGGTATTGATTTTTACCTCTAGATAAGTTATTTTAATTATGACACAAGTGATACATCTCACAGTTATGTTTTTCTGTTCTCTATTACTTCATGGAAATCTATGGCATTCAGATTAGGATATTACTCCTTACTCATTAGAAAACTTTAGAATTTAATACAGATCATTAAACAAGAGTCTGATGATTTTATTTAAGTCACTTGCCCTAATTTTTCTCCTCTCTAAATATACTTGCAAGTTGCTTACAAATCATTTATTTCAATTAGTTAGCAGCTGAGTATCTGTCATATTAATAAAGTACTAAAGAATGCTAAAATAGAACAAAACACTAGAGCACTAACCTGTCAGAGATGGAATGATTTATTTTCTTTAAGTTTTAAAAAGTAAATAAATTTAAAACATGCCAAAAAGGGGCAAAAGAACTATTATGAGGCTTGGACAAAATGAGAGAGTGGTGTATAAATAGGACATAACAAATGAAGTTGATCCTCATTACTTGTGGATTCTGTATTTGTGAATTTGTCTACACACTAAAATTTATTTGTGATGCCAATGTCAATACCTGTGGCCAGTTCCTGGTCATCTGAGAGCATGCACAGAGTGGCAAAAAAAATTGTTGTACGACATGTACAATTCCCAGCTGAGGTCAAACAAGGCGGATTCTGCCTTCTTGTTTCAGGTCTCATACTGTAAACAAAGGTCCTTTTTGTGGTCTATTTATTGCCACATTTTTATGCTTTATGTTGGTGAGTTCACTATTTTAAATGGTCTCAAGGCATAGTGCTGAAGTGTTGCCTAATGTTTTAAACTCAAGAAGGCTGTAATGTGCCTTACAGAGAAAATACATGACTTCAAATATCTTCCCCAGACTTGAGTTATAGTGCTGTTGGCCTTGAGTTTAATGCTAATGAATCAACAATATATATTACGGGCTTCCCTGGTGGTGCAGTGGTTGAGCATCCGCCTGCTGCTGCAGGGGACACGGGTTCGTGCCCCGGTCCGGGAAGATCCCACATGCCGCGGAGCGGCTGGGCCCGTGAGCCCTGGCCGCTGAGCCTGCGCGTCCGAAGCCTGTGCTCCGCAACGGGAGAGGCCACAACAGTGAGAGGCCCGCATACCGCAAAAACAAAAACAATATATGTTAAATATGGTATTACAAAAGAAGGTTTATGTATTGATCAACTGATGCTCGCAAGAGTCTACACTTATATTCATATTTATAGAACATAACTACCAAGAGTAGTGAGAACCAACTACATGTACTACAACTATTTTCACTCATCATATTTTTTGCCTCTTCTATTTCCACTTGAAAAGCATTCATTCACATGGATTGTATTTATTGAAAGCGCTCTTCTAAGTTAGATTTTACAAATAAGGCTGAAGGAAATGGGCAAAAAGAAAGAAGGTGGCTACTGTTCTATCAATATAAGATTTTATCTAAGGTATAAGCAACAAAAGATATAAAATAAATAGGAGGAATGCAGAAATGGACAGTTGAGAGGAAATTACATTCTTATAGCCTTTTAAGGCTATTACTTCATCTCATTTGTATCTCCATGTTAAGTATTTATAAGCACATTTCTATTTTCAATTAACACATAAACAAAGTGAGGCTTAGAGAGATAAAGTAAAGAGAACGTAGGTGGTGCTAAAGGAGTTGGAATAAGAAATCAAATCTTTTGGCTCAGCACACAGAAATTACTTGAATAAGATGAAAATTTATCTTCCAACGATAATAGATGTACTTTTGGACTAATAAACTACTTACTTAGATAAGGAAAACATTCATTTCCACTAGTGAACACAGCCATTGATGAAGATTATAATTTTATAATAAATAATAAAGCCAGAATTTATTTCAGGCCAAAGACATGTAGTTCCTTAAGTCTTTTATATTAACTGTCAGAGAACACTAATTCCATAAAATAACTCCCAGCTTTACATGTTTACTTCAAAACCTCTTTATGTTACCAAGTTGTGAAAAATAATACCCTTCATTCTCCTTATAATATTCCACCTTTTTGAGTTACATGGTTACTTCTAAACATGATAGATTTTGAATATGAATGTGGACAAAGAGGAAAAGAGTAAATATAAATATGGATCAAGTAAAAAATTCAAAACTATACTAAACAGGAATGATTTTAAGGTATTTAACAAGCAATTCTCTCACACAACTAGAAAAAATGAGATGATTCCGCTGAACACTGCTCTTTGTCTCATTGCAAACACACATGGGTATTTAAATTTCTGGCATAGCATATAATTTAGTTCCATTTTCTAACAAGTATTAATGGATTAATTCCTCGACACTTGCAGCAAAGCAAAGTTCAAAGACACTTTTACACTTTTGAACTTCTACATTATTTGTAAAAGATAGGGTTTTAGTTTAAATGCTGATATAATGTTTGTGCAATCTATCAATACAACCACAGATGTGTGGAATATAGCTAAATTATATGACTTATGGACTTGTTGAATTGAAATTTTAAGTTAAAGTTATAATTTAAAACATTTTATTTTTAAAGATACTAGCCAAGAATTGGTAGTGTAACTTATATAGTAGTAAATGTAAACTGACTCATTTGACAGCATTTGTTTTCGTTATATTTCTGGTCATTTCTTCTTTCTTCTTTCTTTCTTCTTTTTCTTTCTCCTCCTTCTTTTCTTGGACATAAATTCAGAGATCTAAGCATCTTAGAGATAATCATGTCCAAGAATACTGAAGACCAGAGAATGTCAAGCTCATGCAGGACACCTGACTTCCCCATGTGAAATCTAACTTTGTGGAATTTCAGCCGTAAAAAAAATCTTTTAAGTTTATTATGAACACTAATCAGAAATATACCCAACTTTATTGTATGCTGCAGAAAAATAACCTTACTTTGGAGTATTTAAAAACATTATGCCAGATTGCTATTTCTAAGTTGTTTTCTTTTTCTTAACTTGTGCCTTTCAGGAGATACAAAAGGTGAGAGTAACTGAATATTTAAAGATGTCCTTTCCTCAATATTATTGGGCTTAATGTTCCTTGATGAATAAGAATAGACAATTTTTTGTCTCAGTGCTGAAGCAGGGAATATCATAATATTATCAGAAAGTAATAAATGATGGGAATAATCTATATTTTGTGTACACAAAAGTTACAAATATATAGAAGGGAAGGAAATATAAGTTTTCCTACTTGGCTAATTTTTAAAAAGCATTATTGTTACAACTTGGGGAATATTCTGGGGAAGAAGCATGGTTTTTTGTATGGCTATTTGTTTTTAATCAAAGCACAAGATTTTTTATCAGAAATAAATAGGAAAAGAGAAAAATGATGTATAAGGGAAATTTTGTAGCAAGTAATATTTGAAAGTTGACATTGAACTTATTCAAAAAATTACAACCATGAGGCACAGACAAAATTTGATAACATGTATGTGCTTAAGTATAACATTTATTGACTTCGACTAAAAGAAAGGTACTAAATAAGAGGGGACACACATTTAAAATGGTTATGGTGGACTGAATTCTTGCCCAAGCTACAAGATTCAACACACTATTGCATCTTTTCTTATGGAAATAAGAAAGAAGGGAGGGTCAGGCTGACTGTAGATCAGAAGAAGCTGTCCCCATGGCTAACTCTCTTAGTCATAAAGAACAGGTGGACCAACAGCTGGCTAAAGACAGACAGGCACAAATAAGAAGGCAGTGGTCAGAAATCCAGGCAAAAGGGGGCGGAAATGGATTCCTGAGCTTAAGGTCAAAAGTAAACCAATAACCCAGTCTTCTACAAGTCAAATAATGGCTAGCAATGACAATGATTCATAATAGTACTACTAACAACAACGATAATAATATGAGATCTCAGTCACTAACCATTTGCTGTCAGAGAGCATGCAGAATACTTTAATATCTAATATTGATAGATCCTCATGTAAAAATTAATTCTGACCCCATGGATACTAAAATTAAGTTTTAAATTTGTATTCACAGAAGAAAAACTAGCCGCCTGAAATCTGTTATACATACACTTTTACTGCTCTTGACAGTCTCCTCAAAGAGGTACTTTTATTATCACTCACATTCTAAAGAAACCCAACTCAGGCCCTGAGACACCAGTGACTTCAAGTCACACAACTCATAATCGAAAACCTTGTCACTCAAAAGCAGGTAGTCTACCTCTAGAATCTATGTTCTAAACCAGTGGTTCTCAGATTACAGCTTGCTTCAAAATTAACCTGTTAAGCACATATTGTAGGGCCCTATAGTCTGAGTTTCTAACTCAGCTGGTCTGGAGGAGGACCCAAGGACCTGCATTTCTACATACTCCCAGTGATGCTGTTGCTGCTCTGGGATTCACACTTTGAGAACCACAGCTCTGTGCTCCTTCTTGGGTGCAGGAATATCATTTAAATTCTCTGTGCCTCAGTCATTCTGTAAAATGTATAAAATAAATCTTCATAGGATTGTTTTGAAGATTAAGTTATCACATAAAACTGTGTCTGGCACACAATGAACACTAATTACTTGAAAGATCTTATTATTAGGCAATAGAGTTACAAAAGTAATATTTCAATTAGATTGTGAGGTTTAAAAGAGTAGGAATGTAGAAACAATCGTGTCATAAAACTGTGTTATTTTTTCAATTCTAACTAATGCTCACAGGTTTATCCTGTGAGCTTATATAAGATAGAAAACCTTGCTTTGACCTCAGGTTGTTTTTTTCCTCTAACTTGTAAATAAGAAAAATTATATCATTCACCACAACACAGGAAGGCTGCAAAGAATAACTTGTAAAATTATTTTATGGCACTTTGGGAAAATAATGGAGTATATAAAAGCTAATAATAAATTTCACCTTCCTCAAAGAACATTATAAATTTTCAGCTCAGCTGATTTACTGCTAGAGCTAAAGTGCTAAAGTTATAGACCAGAATTTTTTTTTTTGAAAATTCAGCACAGTTAGGCTTTCTCTTTTAATGTGTCATCAACATAATTTATAATGTCTAATCGTCTACAATCCTGAAAATACATTCAATTTCCTTACTTTCAAACACATTGATTATGTAATAAAATTTTGCTAGCTCAAAAATAATAAAAACAGAAACATGAAAATCCAGGTAGACCACAGAGGTTAAGAAATTTTTTAAAAAGGGAAAATCAAATTTGGAGTTTTTAAAAACGTGAAGTATCACTTTAAATTTTTGAGAATGCAGTGAACTTGAAGATGAGTGATCCCTTCTTATTATTTCTTTCTAAGTAATGAAGATTAGCCATATGAACAGACATATCTTTCAGCAGCAATAGCATTAGGAAACACGTGTTTTCATAAAAAAGAAAGTTGATCTGTTCGGGTCAGTTTGAAGCTGGTGTGGCCTAGTGGACTAGGTGTCAGAAGTTGTGAATTTTAATCCCTCTCAAGCACTGCTCCGCTACTGACTTGTGTGGCTTGAGGCAAGTGAACTGTTTCTTTTGGCATTTAAATGCACCCTTTGGAAAAATGGATGAAGTTACATTAACCTACCACAAATAATTAAGTTCATAATTTTTCTTAACCTACATCAGAAAGCACATCCTAGCTATTAGGAACTTTGCATATATTTTCCATTATTGTAAACATTTGGCAGGAACTTTATTGAAGGCCAGTGTGAAATGAGCCAGTAACAAAGAGAGCTTCTTCGAACCAGTTAAACTTACTAACAAAACGTACTTGTAGCCTACTGGAATCACACTGTTTTAAAACAAAATGTTATCATATCGGTTTATTGTTTTTCTTTTCTCAAACTCAGGATCATCTCAGAAACTGTTAGCTTTCTATTATAAAACTTTAAGCCTTTGCTTGGTCCCCGTTTGTTCTCAGATTTTATTTTATTTTTTTGCAGTTTTTTAAAAAAAATTTAAAAATAAGTCAAAGTTCAAATAGAAATAAACAAATGATAGATTTTGTGTTGTTTGGACATACCAGGACAACACTGGTAAAGCTATTTTTAAAAACTTAATTGGCTTAAACAGCAATATTTCCTTTCCAAGCCTTTCTTTTTAATATACCTTCCTCGAACATGGAGGACTTTCAGTGCTCATTTAGAAACATCCTTTCTTTGCTATTTTGTTTCAGGCTTCCAAGGAGAACAGCAGGGCTGACTTGTAAGTGTCAGTCAGTGGTGCCGAAGCCTTTTTTTTTTTAATGAGAATAGGATTCCAGACTAAATAAATCAATCCTCCTTTGCCTGAGTAACATCTGAATTAGCCACAGGGTAAAACAGCCAAGGATAATTAATGATATGCTTTGAGTCAACCTTTATTCACTTCTAATTCAAGTACACCGACATCTTTTTAAAATGTAGTAACCTAGTTGCAGGGTGGGAATAAAGATGCAGACATAGAGAATGGACTTGAGGACACGGGGTGGGAGGGGGAAGCTGGGGCGAAGTGAGGGTAGCATCGACATATATACACTACCGAATGTAAATTAGCTAGTGGGAAGCAGAAGCATAGTACAGGGAGATCAGCTCGGTGCTTTGCAATGACCTAGAAGGGTGAGTAGGGAGGATGGGAGGGAGGCTGAAGAGGGAGGGGATATGGGGACATATGTATGCATATGGCTGATTCATTCTGGTGTACAACAGAAACTAACACAGTATTGTGAAGCCATTATACTCCAACAAAGATCTATTAAAAAAAATAAATGTAGTTAAGAAAATTACAATGATGCTCATCATCTGAAATTTCTTGAAGGTCTTATCATCTACTATAACTTTTATAATATATTCTTTAGCAAGATAAGCTTACTTCACCCACTATTCTGTTTAGTTACTATTCACCTTTTGCTACATGTTTTATTTCATTTAATTTCTATCTCTGCCTTAGGAATTCTGATTTCTGTTCATCCAGTTTCCTTATACTCTGCAAACTTTCTTATGCTCTCTGAGAAAAAAAACGCACTCAGGCAGAAGATGAGAAGGAATGGTAGGAGACATTAGACATTTTCATTTTTTTAAATGAACTGCTATTTTAAATCTTTTTAAAGGCCATTGTTTTCCAAAGGTCTTAGCCCTTTCAAGGTTGGATAAGTAAATCTCTGTTTCTGAAGGAAAATGTACTAGAATACGTTAAAATGGGTTTTGAGAACGTTATTTCATATTTGGCAAATGACTGTGATTTTTTCATTGCTAAATTTTCTTCCAGTCTAATCTTATTTTTTAGTTGAGTTACTTTTAATGATACACATTTTAATAAAACCAATTGTTTATAACCAATCAGAACAGTAATATAAAAACAATTATAGAGATCAAGTGAGAACATAAAAAAAAATAAATTTAAAGTGTGAAAGAAACATAAAGTATTTAAATCACCCATATTGAATATGCTAATTGCTTAAGAAAAGTTATATCTTTAGAATTGGAAGAAAAAAGAGGTCTTTGATAAACATTTACATATAAATAGAGTTTTTAATCCAAATTTATAGGAATAATTGAAGTTCACCAATTTATGTACTGTGCTACAACTGAATTTGAATTCTCAATTCAATATTGACACACCTAAAATACGAAACAATACTTTTTAAGTCCTGATACTATGAAGATAAATTCAAATTCAGCTAGGTGGGAACTGAGCTGGCTTCAATAAAGCAACAGTTTTCAGTGAACATGAGCGCTCTATGGTGGAGCACTTAGGAGTAGCTCTAAGGAGTAGCCAGTTGATCTGGGTTCAAATCTGTTCACTTAATAACTGTGTGACCTAGGACAAGTGACTTAAACTCTAGGTCTCAATTTCCTTCTCTGTGAAATAGAAATAATAAGAATACCCTTTTCATAGATTTTTATGAATATTAAATGAGTCCACGCTTTTTGTTGTTTTCATTATTGTTAAATGATCTTGGGAGTGCCTTTCTTTGCAGGACTGTTCTCCTCTGGAGTACATTGGGATTAAAGGTATCTGGGAGAGAGAGTTGAGGGCCAACCTAGGAGTTTAAATGTTTAGGTATCTTCTGGTAGTGCTCGTGAGACTGGAAAATCCTGAGTGAGAACAAGTTCCAAAACAAACCCTCATGTCAAATCCTGAGAGGTTCTAAGGTTAGAAATGAGAAACAGAAATTGCCTATGTACATTCCCACAGTAATTTCTTCCTAGTATCACCTTCACCTAAGGCAGAGGAAATTTGACATGGAGGAGAGGGGTGCAAGAAAAAGTACAGGTGTCCAACCAGTCCTCATTCTTAGGACCTGACTTTTATTTAGAATGTACTAGGCTTCATAATGTCCACATGTCCAAAGGAGCAAAATACTGCTTACTCCCTGACCTCTGCAGCTGGGTCAAAAATCAAGCAATTTTTTCTACTACACATTTCCCTAAAATAATAATTTTAGCAAATAAAGGGATATATCAAGAAGTCAGATACTATTTCTTGAAAAGAAATGACATCTTTTTTCCTAATTTACTCTACATGGGAACAGGAATTAATTAAAGACCACATCACATTTTACTTCGCACATTTCTCAGAAACTGTTCCATGAAATAAAGGTGCATCAGAATGTTTACAAAGATTATGAAAATGAAAGTCTTTGGAGGGGCAAATTATTTTTTCAAAATGTAAAATTTCTTTTCTGCAGAACTACTCAGAGCTGTTACCTCATTAATGTACTTTATGAAAGTGTCAATAGGTGAAGGAGGATATTGAATATATTATTTCCCAAAATTATTCGGCCAGTCTATTCCCCATTTTTCCTAAGGTAACCTTAAAGGAATACTGTTCTCTATGATACCAGTTTTGGAAAATTCAGCCTTAGATGAATGTTTACTTGAAAGCAAAGAAGGGCTTCCCTGGTGGTGCAGTGGCTGGGAGTCCGCCTGTGCGTCCGGAGCCTGTGCTCCGCAACGGGAGAGGCCACAACAGTGAGAGGTCTGCGTACCGCAAGAAAAAAAAAAAAAAAAAAGAAAGAAATGAAGATTTTGTTGCATTTTTCATTTATTACAATTATAACTTTGTAGATGTTGAAAATATTTTTAATAAATTCCCCAAAAATATTTTAATAATTTTAAAAGTTCCCAGTTCCTTTCAAATATTGAGATCATTAAAAGCATAAGAGTTAGTTTTCACTTCATCAGTATTCTTAATGACTCTTTGGGACTTCAATATGGAATCAGGCATTTTGTCTATGACATTAACTCCCAAGGTGGAAAAGTCATGTTGTTTTATTTTAAGAGAGAATTCCAAATCTGTTTTTTTTTTTCATTAATTCAAAAAGTATCTCTTGAGATCCAAGTATATGCCACACATGGATGCATACTTTGGAGATGGAACAGTAAATAAGTTGTATACTGTTTCTATTCTCATAGTTTTCATCCATTTGAGGACACGGATATTAACAAATTTATTTCAGATATTATTTAATTGTAATAAGTGCTGATAAACAAAGATGCACATGATGATTTATTTTTTGTGTCAGATTGACTGGACTAAGGGATACCAGATATCTGGTTAAACATTATTCTGTGTGTGTCTGTGAGGGTGTTTCCAGATGAGATTAGCCTTTGAATTGGTGAACTGAGTAAAGCAGATGGCTCTCCCAAATGTGGGTGGGCATCACCTAATATACTGAGGGTAGAATAGAACAGAAACATGCAGGAGGGTTGAATTCTCTCTCTCTCTCTCTCTCTCTGTCTAACAACTGAGCTGAGAGATGGATTTTCTCTTGCCCTTGGACTAGAACTTACACAATCGGCACTCCTGGTTCTCAGGTCTTTGGACTCAGGCTGGAACTTACGACATTGGTTTTCCTGGGTCTCCAGCTTGCAGGTTGCAGATCATGGAACTTCTCAACCTCCATAATCATGTGAGCTAATTTTTCTTTTAATTTTTTTTTATTGTGGTAAAAGTCACATAATTTAAAACATACTATTTTAACCATCTTTAACCATACAGTTCAGTGGCACTAAGTACATTTACATTGTTGTGCAACTCTCACTATCATCCATTTCCCGAATTTTTCGCCTTCCTAAACTGAAAATATGTCCCCTTTAAACACTAACTCCATATTTCCCCTCCTCATCCCCCCCACCCCCCCAACCCAGCCCCTGGCATCTACCAATGTACTTTCTGACTCTATGAATCTGACTATTCTAGCTGCCTCGTATAAGTGGAATCAAACAGTATTTGTCTGCCCCTAATGTATATTGGAATGCATTCTTTTTTTTTTTTTTTTTGCCTTACATTTCTGTATTGACTTAGCTATTATTCAGTGGTTTAACTACAAACTGTTTTTTCTTTTTTTAACATCTTTATTGGAGTATAATTGCTTTACAATGGTGTATTAGTTTCTGCTGTACAACAAAATGAATCAGTTATACGTGTACATATATCCCCATATCTCCTCCCTCTTGCATCTCCCTCCCACCCTCCCTATCCCACCCCTCTAGGTGGTCACAAATCACCGAGCTGATCTCCCTGTGCTATGCGGCTGCTTCCCTCTAGCTATCTATTTTACATTTGGAAGTGTATATATGTCCATGCCACTCTCACTTCGTCCCAGCTTACCCTTCCCCCTCCCCGTGTCCTCAAGTTCATTCTCTACGTATGCATCTTTATTTCTGTCCTGCTCCTAGGTTCTTCAGAACCATTCTTTTTTTTTTTAATTCCATATATATGTGTTAGCATACAGTATTTGTTTTTCTCTTTCTGACTTACTTCATTCTGTATGACAGTCTCTAGGTCCATCCACCTCACTAAAAATAACTCAATTTCGTTTCTTTTTATAGCTGAGTAATATGGAATGCATTCTTAAGGTTAACTAGAGACACCGAAGTAGAGAACAAAAGCATGGACACCAAGGCGGGAGGGGTGGTGAGATGGATTGGGAGATTGGGATCAATGTATGTACACTACTATGTATGAAGTAGATGGATGGTGAGTGCCTATTGTATAGCACAGGGGGAAAAAAAGAAGGTCAATCTGTTTGCAGGACAAATATTAAGTGAGCTAATTCTTTATAATAAATCTCACTCAAGATACCTTTAGCTATATCTATCTTTATCTATCATCTATCTACCTATCTATATCTCCTATTACTTCTGTTTCTTTTGCAGAACCCTAATGCCGTACAGACAAGTGTTTATATAAGAATTTATAACAAAGGGACCTCATCTACTTCAGAATATTTAAGTAATAGTTAAACTAAGACTAAAAGATGAGAAGGATTTCACTAAGGGGTAGGATTGATGGGAGAGCTGAAGAGGAACGGAACATAGAGTAGGGCTGATAGAGCATCTATGGGCCTACAGAACTGAGCATCAAGCCACAGAATAGTGTTCTCAGGTCCTGAAACCTAACAGAATGTGCGCTCCTGGGATCTGGACTTGCTTGGGACAAATGACCCCTTTATTCCTTCCATTTTCTTCTTATGAGAGTGGGAAGGTTTATTCTTTGCCAGTCCCCCCACTGTATTTCGGGAGCATATAACTTGTTTTTTCAGTTTCACAAGTACATAGATGAAGAGGAATTTTGCCCCAGGATAGATCACATCCAGATTCTCAGCTATACTTGATTTAGAGCATGAGATTGATTCTATGATATTTAGATGAGGTTTTGGACATAAAATTGTTGCTGGAATGGGTTAAGATTTTTGAAAATGTTGAGATGAGTGAATGTATATTGCATATAGGTTGGATGTGAGTTTGGGGGGCAAGAGGGCAGGTACTACTATGTTGAATAGTGTCCCCTCAAAATTCATGAATACTGGAACTTCTGAATGTAACCTAATTTTGAAATAGGGTCTATGTAGATGTAATTAATTAAGTTAAGATGAGGTCATATTGGATTAGGATGGGCCCTAAATCCAAGAACTAGTGACCTTATAAAGTGCTCATGTGAAGACACGCACAGGTAAGAAGGCCATGTGAAGACACAGGCAGAATTGGAGTGATATAGCTACAAGCCAAGGATTGGCAGCAGCGACCTGAAACCACGAAGAGGTAAGGAAGGATTGTTTCCTAGAATGTTCAGAGGGAGGATGGCCCTGCTAACAGCTTGATTTTAGGCTACTAGCCTCCAGAACTGTAAGAGAATACGTTCTGTTGTTTTAAGCCACCCAACTTGTGGTAATTTATGGCAGCCCTAGGAAATTAACTTAACTTCTCACTAGAGTAAATACCTTGAAATATTTTGGTTCAAATCAGTGTAGATACTGATTATAGAGATATGTGGAGAGTCAAGACTTGACCTTCCTAGTTAGGTAGGCTAGGTAGATATAAATATGACAGTTTTTTTCTGAGGCTTGTTATAATATACTTGGGTTCTTTCCAGTGGAAAACGAAAATTGTAGCTTTAAAATATTGCATATTTTATGTTTTGCCTTTGGGCATAGGTATGCAATGAGCTAAACAAATTAAATAATATCAATAGTTATTTTATAAAAAACATGTTATCTTGTCTATTATTATATCATATCTAATATTATATTGTCTCTTCAATACTATTGCATTGAAGTATGTATATAATACTATGATAGTATATATTTAGAGAATGCTATAATAAACATGTCAGTATTTGTGTGTGTTTGAAGGTTAAAGGTAGTGCAATGTTCTAAATAAGTACTTAAAATAGAAAATGATTGAAAAGTACTTTCAAAGAACAATGAGAGTGTACTATACCAGAGATATGAATGAGTCAATATCTGATGCTTGCGGTTATCTTTTGTTTTACTAATTATTTCCTGGGTATATGAATTTACTCAAATAGAATGTGAAAATTAATTTTTTCAAATGTACACTCATTTATAAAATACTTATTTTGATCACCTATCATATCCAAATTCTGTGCTAGGTGCCAAGCTACAGTGGTAAACCAAGGAGAAATTCCCCCCATGCCCTCCAACAGCATGCAGGTCACACGATTTAAAAATACATACAGGGGCTTCCCTGGTGGCGCGGTGGTTGAGAGTCCGCCTGCCGATTCAGGGGACGCGGGTTCGTGCCCCGGTCCGGGAAGATCCCACATGCCGCGGAGCGGCTGGGCCCGTGAGCCATGGCCACTGAGCCTGCGCATCCGGAGCCTGTGCTCCGCAACGGGAGAGGCCGCAACAGTGAGAGGCCCGCGTACCGCAAAACAAAACATACAAAATGATAAGTTCTAAGTAGGGTGTGGTCATGGAGAAGAACAAGTAAGGATGTATTTTCAATTCAGTGGTCAGGCAACAGCTCTCCATGCACATGACTGTTAACTGAAAGCTGAAGTATTAAAAGTTGCCGAACATACAAAGAACAAACCAGAAGTTAGCATTTTGGGAAAACACCGCACATATAAAGACAGCCTAACTGATGAATTACATTTCTAATTGCATCAAGAGGAAAGAATATACAAATGCTAAAGTAATAGAATTATTCTAAAATGTAAAACCATCTTTAGCAGATTTTCAAGGGTGTCCTTACAGCCTTTTAAGGACTGAGTCTGAAAACACACACCATGACTGGTTCCATGTGCCATCTCATCGTCCACCAGCAAACCTTACTGGAAATTAAATGGCATAGTAAGAAGAGCAAGCTCAGCCTTTGTTGGAATATAACTCCTCAGAAGCAACTGTGCAGAGAATGCATGACAGCAGGACACCTAAGCAGCTGCTACGTATTGAGCAATAGCAGGTCAGCCTCAAAGATTTCAGTGGAACTGCTGTGGGGCACATAGAGTACTAACAGGAAACCATGGGAAACGGCAGCCATTCACGAATCAGCCTGGTGTCGAATTCAGCACAGAGGGAGATTTTGACTTTGTGCAAAACAAAAAGGCAAAGAAAGAAGTAATATTATGTGCTGTCAATAGTGCCTGCAGCAGCTAGCTGAAAGATATTATTTATTTGTTTTCGGCTGGGGCTTTAAGTCAATCTTACACATAGCAAGTGGTTGGAAACAGAACTTTTTCTTGAAAGAGCGCATGGCCCACTGCTCACATAGAAACCTCCACTACTTAAAATCCAAGATCTGCTACTTAATCCAACACTTATTTAGAGAGTACCTACTATGCCCGAAGCATCCTTCTAGCCACTTGGTATCATCTATAAACAAAATAAAGATCGTTGTCCCAATGCAGCTTTTATTTTAGTCAGAAAGACAGAAAATAAACATAATAGCCAAGAAAATGATGATGATGATAGATGGTTATAAGTGCTCTGGAAAATAAAGTGGAACAAGGTAAGAGGACTGGGAAGTGTGTGGAGCGGTAGCATGTTGTAGTATTAAAGTCCATTGTACGTGATAGTCAAAACTTGGAGGTTAGTCAAGACAGTATCTGAGGTCACTGCTCGAGCAAAGACCCAAGGATGGGACATGCCTACAAAGCAAGAGCAAGGTGGCTGACAGTGGAAGTAGAGGCCATGACCTTGAGAGTAGTAAACGAGAATGTTGAGGTAACTGGGGCCTGTCATACAAGGTCTTGCAGGAGACTTCTCTTTTATTGGAGTATAATTGCTTTACAACGTTGTGTTAGTTTCTGCCACACAGTGAAGTGAATCAGCCATATGCATACACACATCCCCTCCCTGTTGGACCTCCCTCCCCCCACCCCATCCCACCCAACTGGGTCATCACAGAGCACCGAGCTGAGTTCCCTGTGCTGGAGACTTTTAAAAAACTTTTACTTTGAAATGAAATTTAGACTCAGAATTCATTCATATGCAAAAATAGTACAATATCCCCACATACCCTTCACTCAGCTTCCCTCAATGATAACATATTATATAACTATAGTACCAAAACCAGGAATTGATATTGGTCCAATAAACTAAACTACAGACTTCATTTAAATTCCAGGAGATTTTCCATAAATTCACTTTTGATCATTGTCATTTGGTGTAAAGTTGTTTGAATTTTATCACACATATAGATTTGTATAAACACCACCATAGTCAGGAGGCAGAACTGCTCCATCATCCCCCAGAACTCCCTCCAATTATTATTACATGCTCACCCCACCCCTAGTCTCTGACAACCATCTGACCTTGATTTTAATGGTGTTGACTTTATCTTTGAGTGAGATGGGCTCTTCTGGAAAGTTTTGAGCAAATGAGTGATATGATATGCTAGAACATCATGATGATGATGATGATATAAATATAGATATAGATAATTCTTATGCCATTATACTTCAAAAATCTTCAAATCTATAAAATTTTGAAAGAATAATAAAATGAACACTTGTTAATTCTTTTTAGTGGAGAATGGTAAGGATCATACTGATTGTTGTTTTGAGAAGGGATTGGGAAGAGAAGCATCGGAGGTGGAAACAGGAAGATGAGTTATGAAGCTACTGCAAACTTAACAAGACATAAAGTGACAGGGACCAGGGTACTACAGTTCTACATGCAGATATTCCTTGACTTACCATGGAGCTACACCCCCAATAAACCCACTGTCAGTTGAAAACACTGTAAGTCAAAAATGCATTCAATGCACCTAACCTCCCAAACATCATAGCTTAGCCTAGCCCACCTTAAGCGTGCTCAGAAGACTTACATTAGTCTACACTTGGGCAAAGTCAGCTAACATAAAGTCTATTTTATAATAAATTGTTGAATATCTCATGTAATTTATTGAATACTGTACTGAAAGAGAAAAACAGTGATTGTATGGGTACTGAATAGCTGTAAGCATATTGGTTGTTTATGATCTCATGATCACGTGGCTGACTGGGAGCTGCCACTCACTGCTTCTGCCCCGCATCGTGAGAGAGTCTCTTACCACGTACCATTCGTCTGGGAAAAGATTAAAATTCAAAATTCAAAGTATAGCTTCTACTGAATATGTATTGCTTTCACGCATGGTAAAGTAGAAAAATCGTACGTTGAACCATTTTAAGTTGGGGACCGTCTGTATTGGGAAGAGGTTAGATTTTTATTGTTTTCTGAAGGTAGAGTTCTTCACAAAATTGGATGTGGAATCTAAAAGAAAGAGAAGAGGCAACATGCCACAAGCTTTTTGGTCTTAGCAACTGGAGAGATAGAGTTACCATGTATTGAGATGGAGGAGTGTCTCTAAATGGGGCAAATTTTGAGTGGGGTAGGATGGGGAAGGTCAAGAGTACAGGGTTGTGTGTGCTTATTTGCTTTTCAAGCCATTTGAAGTTTTTCAAATATGGTGAAATAATTTAGCCTTTGAAACATCCAGTTTTATTGGTTTAAGCATTACGTGTACATACATACTTTCACACTTAAAACAATGAACTCTTCTTTTAATATTTATAATTCATACCAGTATGAAAATTGTGAAGGGGATTCATCGATGGATAGCATTCTCATTTTCCTCCTAAGGGCATGTGTTTTTGTATTAGACAAGGATAAAGCGTTTTGTTTTGTTTTGTTTGATATTTTCAGATTTGTTATCATAGGATATAAATTGATTTGCCCTGAACATTCCCACTATTTCTTTCACTGGTGGATTTCTGCATAAAAGAAAGGCCAAAATGATAGAACAACAAAGTCCTTGCTCAATATTTATTATTGTATTAGCTTTATGTTTGGGTGCTTAGCAAAACTTTGGGTTTGAAAGCCATGCACTGACAAGAAACTCCTTTAGCCTTCATTGAACTTATCTAGGAATGAATGTACTTTGAGGACTAGATCATAGCTTTATTTAAAGTAAGGGTGGACAAACTTTCTTTAATGAGCCAGACAGTAAATATTTTAGGCTTTACAGGCCACATTATAGTATAAAAGCAGCCATGGAAAATATGTAAATAAGTTAACAGGTTTGTGTTTCAATAAAATTATATTTACAAAAACAGGTGGCAAGAAGGATTTGACCTGCTGACCATAGTTGGAAAGTCCTAATTTAAGGGAAGTCCCCAAAAAAACAGAACCATGAAGGGCAGATACCTCACTCTTATCACCTTAGAGACTAGAGTTGAAATAAGAATGTCAGAATGTCAAATATTTTTTTAGAAATCTGTTGCTGATAATAAAATATATAGTCACACAGATGATAACACGATACCATAGACCTCGGTCTTAATCTAAAGTATATACAAAATTAATTTTAAAGGCATATGTTATATATAAGAATTTCCTAATGTCTGAATATTTTGTAAAAGTTCTTTTAAATGAACATTTGCTATGAAAGGAGTTCTTTGTTAAGTTTCTGATCTGGAAATTCTTTTATAAGTTAATTGTTTGAATCTCAGAAAGCATTTTTTTCCTATTGATACAGTGTTACAATATAACAAGATTATAAGGCAAGCTCACAATTATGTTTCTCTATTATGTATTTGAACTACTAAATAATTCTATTGGGTGTGAAGACCTGGTTTAAGCAGATTTCTGTGTAAAAATGTCTTGTAAATATGAACTACAAATACAACATAGGGAAGACTCCCCTTTCCTATCATCCTCTTCCTGCCCCATGCCATATTGCTCACGCAATAGAACAACCCAGTTCAGGTCACTGAATGCTGTTTAAAACATGCTTTCCCTATGGGAAAACCTTTATTTCAGTTCAGAATTGAGATCTCTTATCAGTTCTGCTGAATACTGAAGCCTCCGGTTTTTCTAGCTATTAGTAATTAAGGGACAATTATAAAAGGGGTATCCACACTTTGAAAGATGGCCTAAGTATATTAAATGCTCTCAATATGTTGTTCCTTCAAAAAGTTTTGCTGTACTTATGTTGAGTTGGTGCTACATGGATAGGAACTTTTAAACCGTTTCAGCAATAATTTCAGGATTTACTAGACATACAGTTGTAAGTAGATTTATTCATTATATAGCCTCTCCTATTTTTTAGAGTAAATGTAATATCACAGAAGGAAATAATACTAATCACAAAATTAAATATATAAAGATTATTTTCTATTTGATCAGTGCAGAGGAAAGGGATTTCGGGCATATAATATTATCTGCTGACACTCATTTTTTTAAGTAAGCAAAGCAAATTCCAAGGTATGTTTCTGAAACATTTTAATAAAAGCTAATAGAACTTTACCTTGTTATTAAGTACAGGATCTAAATGTGAATTAAAGAGATTACTTTAGTGTGGAGAAACATAAGTTCAAAAGGCTAAGAAAAAAGTGAAAATACTGTTTATCATTTTCTAGTATCATTTTTATCAAATTGTATGAATCAATGGTCAGAGTAAATGGCTCTATTTGATATTATTTATGAGGGTTCTAATTAAGAAGGTTAAACATTTCTTCCGTTTCTGTGATTTTTACCCCCAAATTTATGGTATATTCAAAATATGGAAAGAAAGCAGCTATTTCAACCCCTCAGTGCCAGACCCTGAGCTCACCATACCATGTGCTTTTGCTACTGTTCAAAAAAAAGCTCTCCCTATATTTTTCTATTTCAAATAAACGAACCACAAACTATAATTTCAAATAGATTTTCTTAATTTTTAGTTTCTTTTTTAGCCATAAACTTCCATATTAATTGACTAGATTCAGTGTCTAAGACAGTATGAAATGAAATTGGTATTTAAGAAAATTTACAGACATCTCCCTAAATTGCTCTTATTTACTTAAAATATCTTAAAGTTTACATTTTCACAAGAAATTGACAATTGATCTTGACCTCCTTTGTATAGCTTTCTAATAAGTATAGCTTTCTAATAAATGTGTACATACACGTTAAAGCTCAAGCAATAATGCATGTCATCATAGAGGCTAAGGGAACAGAGGAGTGCACTAATGATTAAAGGCTGTCCTAAAGCCAGGCATGTCTTTTTGAGAAGGTTCATTCTTTTATTTTAAAAGAAAATGTAGCTTTGAGATGGAGGAGGGCATGATGTGGGTGTGAATTTTATGTACCTTTCAATTTCATAAATCCTTTCTTTTCAAAGAAAACCTCAAAAGTTCCTAAAATATAAGTGTATTGAATCTGTCTCAGTCATGTACCTGAGGGAGTTTATCTCTAAAGTGAAGTATAGTTAGTCATTGGGAAAAAGAAAAAGGGATAATATACTATAGCATATAATTTATAGTTATTAACAGGGAAAACTTTGCTTTTTTAAAAATGTAAACCTATAACTCTACTAGGATCAGAAGTATCATTTGCAGAACTCTTTTAACCAGTGTTTCACCTCTCCACTTGTCGTTGCATAAATCTTTTCCTGTTGCTTTGAATACCTAAATGGCATCTGGCAATGGGGAAGGACTAAACTGGGGGCAGGGAGAAGTAAAGTAAGTTTAAAGCAAACCAGTTAGAAGAACTGAATTCTATCAATGTTTTACCTAAACTATTTTCATTTTTTATACTAATACCTTAAATGAAATATATATGACATATGAATCACATTAAACATATATGTACATATATATATATATAAAGTCTTAAAGATGAACAATGAATTCCCTACAAACCATATTGTACCTATTGTTGACATCTATTGAGGTAAGAGCATGTCAAACTTGAACATTTTAAAAATATGAATAGACAAAAAGTTCAATGTTTTCTAATTATTAGGGACTTTGAAAAATACTCAGGAATAAAAAGCAACTGGCAAATGGGATATGAATTTTTTTTATCCAAATGTATTTTACATCTGTACTCTACTTGAAGATTTTCTTTTTTAAAAGCAAACGGCCAAAAATATAAAATATTCTCTCTTCTGGAATTTAGTCTAGCATAATGTATGTTTAAATATGGTCCAAACCAGTCTTAGAATTCAACATTTCTCAAAGAATTCAATAAAACATTAATTATCATTGCTCTTGGCAAGCATACATGGAAATTTGGAAATGGTTGGCAGTATGGGAAATGTATAGAATCATGTTTACTCTGCAAATATTTCATATTTCTTTTTAAAAGAAATGTTCCTAAAACTATGACATGTTTTTGCTCTATAATTTACTATTCCTGAATATAAGATCTATAGACACTAAAACTCAAAGTATAATTCGTGGTTTTCTTTCTTTTAGGTTGTATGTACCATAATTATTTTTATTCATATATGCTCCATTTAAAAAAGGCAAAACAAAATAATGTGATTAATAATAAACGTACATAATATATTTAAGTATAAATATCCTGAGATACTTGGAACAATAAAATGCCTCATATATTTTTCTATTACATTGAATATATGGCTATAATATTAATCAATTTAAACTTTTCATCCACATACAACAGTATCATGGAGTAAAAGCAAGACATGTCAAAGGATTAACCTATTCTATGTAAGACAAATTAACAAAAATTCAAAGTTTTATTAAAATAAATATGGTATTTGGATACTATTGTGGATTGTACTTGATTGCTTAATACATTTATCTTTATAGTCATGTGAGAGATGAAAGAGCATGGCTCAGTAATCAGATTGATTTGTGTTTAAATCAGAGTTGTACCCTTTGCTGACAATGTTACCTTGGAGAAATTTCTTAATGTCTCTGAATTATGGTTCCATCTCTATTAATTAGATTTATATCACCTACATTCAGGGTGAAGATACTATGTGAAACATATCTAACACATAAGATGCCTTCATAGATTTTAGTCACCTTTCTCATATATCACGTTCAATGTTTGCATATGATAAATTAATCTGGCTCAGAATTGTAACTGTGATTGAAACACTTATCACTTTCTATAAGTTATTATATTAGTCTCCTTCTTTAAAGAAAGAAATATAATCTATTTGAGAGGTTAAAAGAAAACCTAAAAAGAAGTGTTTTCCCCACAGACTCTGATTCAAGAGGGTTTGTTTTTATCTTGCCTTGTTTCTTCTGTTTGCTTTTTAGTATGGGAGATTCTGATGTAAAAAAAGAAAAAAAAATGAACAAAAACCCAATAGTTTCACAAGAGTATGTCCAGAACTTTGATTGGTGTACTTCCAAAGACTTTCAAATTTTCAAGAGCAAAATTGTTAGATGTGATTCTATAAGTCTAACTACTTAGATCTAAAGCTGAACCTTTTGTTTCATAGTCCCAGACAACTAATTCTACATGTAATGTTTCTAACAATTCCATGAAAGATTGTTGTTAATGTCTGCTAACTATGCAGTCTCATAAGAAGGGCTATAGAGCTTACTTGCGATGAATATGACTAACCCTTCTTGCCAAGTTTGCAGTCTTATAGAAGGATATCACCAAGAGAAATTTTTATCATTCTAGGGATCATTTGTGGCTTCACACAGAAGTGGTATTAGAGACAATATATGGAAAAAACATATGGTAGGATTTGTATATCAGAAACGATCCCAGGAAAGAGGCAGCAGAAAAAAACCTAAGTAATGGGCAGCGATGAGAATTTTGGGGCCTTTTAAGGAAATTCTGATGTAGTTAATGAATTCAATTTGTTGAATGCCAAGGGATCTCCAGTTTGGTTTAAGTATTACGTCAGTACAGGATAGCAGTAGGAATGAGAACAGAAGATAACTGAGATTAGACTATTGAAACCAGGTTGAGGAATCTGGTATGCAAAGAAAGACCCTGAGGATTTAAAGAAGTAATATAAGTAGAACAACAAATTAGGAAAATTAATCTTGCAGTCCTTTATAGGGTAGATAAAGGTAAGAAGACAAAAGAGACCACCAACAACAACAATTAGTAATACTAATAGTAATACTAATTGTTGAGCATTACTGAAGTCCTAAAACAGAGTGGAAGATACACAGATTGGCCAATAAACATGAAAGAAGGAATCAACTGACTAAATGTGTGAGGATAGTTAAGTCAATAAAGTTTCTGTGGTTCTAAGCAAGGAATAAAGGAGCTTTCGCTCTTGGGGGAAAGTGGCTCAGAAGAACTGATTCTGTAGGGAGGATGCTGACATTGGTTGTGGATAAAATCAATCAATAAACTTTTTAGTTTTAAAACAAAATTGTCCTTATTTAGGAATGTGCTACTAGAAATATGAAACTTCAATTAAGAGACCTTAAAACTGGAAATTTTTGATGATATTGGATGGCTGAGAGTGTACTACAATGGACAATATTGGTGGCTAACCTAGCATCCATCCTCATTTTATTACTTTCTGACACAATTTCAAGTATCCATAATCCACCCTCCCCACCTTGGAGTCATTAACCCTCAGAAATCTGACTCTTCCACAGTTTCAAGGATGGAGGAGTTATTATTTCAGGACAGTGAATAGTTGAGCAATGAGCATGTGATTTGATTCTAATCAATAAGGTATGATGTAAAATTGGCAAGGAAAAGACTAGGGAAAAATACCCTCCCATCTAAGAGAAAACCTTAGGAAGACAATCTTTCTTCCAGATATAATGCTGGGAATTGCTTCAAATCACTTCCAGCTCCCAAGGGTGAAGCTGCAGGGATTATGGCAGAGTAGAGAAAGAATCTGGGTTCATTCTGATATTGCTGATTTCTGATAACAATATATCTGAAACACATCCTATCTCTGGACTTCCTGCCATGTAGAGTTGGACACATTTCCTATTGTTTGTGCTGGTTCAGTCGGGGTATCTATCATTATACCCAAGTGTATTCCAACTGCTAAAGACATTTTAAAAGATTTGAGATGCCAAAGGGCCAAAGGGAAATATAAAAGGAGACAGAGTACTGGCAATTGGAAATTCATGTCTTAAATTGGGAAAAATAGTCATGTAGACCCATATTGTGGGGATTAGAAAAGGACCAGGGGTGATGAATCACTGAGCTGTGGAAAGGCAGACTTTCTAGAATGAGTCTGGTGATCAACAGAGCACTTACTTCAGAGAGATCAGGGAAGATGATAATTGAGAAAAAAGATCATTAGTTTGGAACCTGGAAGTCCCATGTTGTGAACTCTAAGAACATTATTTTCATACAGTACCACAAAGAAAAAATGGGCAGGGATTTTATGGTGAAAAAGCACAGGTGGTAGATGTTGCAAATTCATTAAGGAAATGATTAGATTTCCTTATTAGTTTAGATTGTGAAAAGGAAATAAATGGTAGGGTAACTTGAGAAGATATATCGGGAAAGCGTTTTTGTTTGTGTTTAAGTGGGAAGATGTAGGTATGTTTATTAACAAAGGGAACAAGTGAAACAGTGAGTCAAAGATATGTACCATAAGCAATAGGCAATTGACATAAAATTATCAAAAATTCCTTTAAGCATCTGTGTTCCCCAAGGCTCCTTACATTAGCATTGTCTTCACTTTGGAGTTTCTGTGGGCAAACTCATCCATTCTAGATTTGTAGTTGAATATGCGACCAATGAATTTCACCAATCAACATGTCAATCATGTCTTTAGCAATGAAATTTAGACTCAAATATAAAGTTTGCTTAATAGTATTACTTGGATATCCCACAATGACTGACTACAAAATGCTCAAAAATGAGCTCATCACTTTTTTCACAGTACTATATTTTCCCCACATTTCCTATTTCTTCTTATTAGAAAACTGGGTCACCTAGGCTTGTCGCTCCCTTAGGTGACCTATTTCCATGGATTTCATATCCTATGTACCTTTGGGATCTACGCTTTCCTCCTGAGTTTTATAAAACTGGTTTCAGGGAATTCCCTGGCAGTCCAGCAGTTGGGGCTCTGCGCTGTCACTGCTGAGGGCCCGGGGTTCGGTCCCTGGTAGGGGAACCAGGATCCCACAAGCTGTGCGGCAGGGCCCAAAAAGATTAAATATAATAATAAAACAAACTGGTCTCTATAAAGCCATTACCATTTCTTGAATTAACAACTATAATAGTCCCCATGGGCTTCCCTGGTGGCGCAGTGGTTAAGAATCCGCCTGCCAATGCAAGGGACACGGGTTCAAGCCCTGGTCCCAGAAGATCCCACGTGCCACGGAGCAACTAAGCCCGAGCGCCACAACTACTGAGCCTGTGCTCTAGCGCCCACAAGCCACAACTACTGAGACCACGTGCCGCAACTACTGAAGCCTGCGCGCCTGGAGCCTGTGCTCCACAACAAGAGAATCCATGACAATGAGAAGCCCGTGCACCGCAACAAAGAGTAGCCCCCACTCACCGCAACTAGAAAAGCCCGTGCACAGCAACAAAGACCCAACACAGCCATAAATAAATAAATAAATAAATAAAATAGTCCCCATTTTTATATCTCTAACTTTCCTCTCATCACAAAGATCTATCTACGTCAGTTGTTTGTTTTAAGACATTCAAAGCCAACTCCTCACCCCCACAAAAAAGTACCTCCCAAACACACACATAAATTAAGTTTAAGTTCCTAAGATGGTATATGATATGATACTATTGTACCTGTCCCCAGCCTATTTCTCAGATGACATTTTCCACCGCTGCCTGCACCCCTCACAATTTATACTTCAGCAATACCAAAATACTTGCCATCCTGGCTTACATCTTGTTTCTTACCTTTAGAACTTTGTTATGATATTACCTATTTCAGATTCCTTTATCCATCTCATCTTTTATGTGCCTAATTATCTCCTAATAATTCTTCAAGTTCCACCTTAAGTTTATGTGCTCTGTAGAATTATTCCCTATCCTCTCAAGTTGAATCTTTTCCAGTCTCAGAGGCTGGTGGCTGTTAACCTCTATTCCCTTGAAATGATTTCCTTTATTTGACTTACTATTTATCTCTTAAACTGGGAACTGTTTGGGAATAATGACTGGGACTGATTTACCTTTGCAATTATCTCCAGTATTCAGAAAAGTACTGGCACAGAGTAGATGTTCCACAAATACTTGTTGAACAGTGCTGAATATTCTTTTTAACAGATGAAGTCAACAAATACCATCAACTCTACTTACTGTATGCTAACACTTGCTCTTATTTACATAGTACATTTTATATATATATACGTATATATATATATATATACACGTATATATACGTATATATATATATATATATATATATATATATATATATATATATATATATAGTGCATCAGTAAGAACTCCTGGGACAAGAACTTCAGTTTGATATTATCAGGCAAAATCCTCTGTTCCAAAGAACATTAAACTGACTTTACTATCTGAAGATTTCTAACATAATAAGGGGCAAAATAAATAAATCATTAAAGTGTTAGTAGTGAATTTCTGAAGAAGCCCAGAATGCTTTTTAACGTAACTCATATTTAACTTTCTTAAATGCTATTCAAATTTCTGTCAAAGTAAAGTGATCGAAAGTATGTCCACAGTATCACAGAAAGTGCAAGGTGGCAATTGACATGCAGCATATTTGTGCATACAATAACTGAACTGCCATAGCCCATGGAAGTTATGGCAACTTCATTGTATCCTTTGCAAGCTCTTTGACACAACCTAGTGGGAGAGTCAAAGAATTAGACCATCAGGGGGCCAGATTTATTCATTAGAGGATCACAGTACAGACAGCTATGTCCTATGTCACATTAAAGTGATGTGGAAGCCATCAAAATATTACTTTATATTCCAAATAAATAGTTTTAAACTTCAGAGTTTCATTAGAAAATACAAAATTTCACCTTCATACCTTACTTTTTTCTAAAAATAAAAGCATATATAATAATTAGTTCATAATAGGATTTAATGAGTTGTAAGAGTTTATTTTATACTTTGCTGAGAGGATTTCTTTAAGCTTTTGAGTATCTAAAAAACGATTTCCCCAATTATAAAATAACATATAAACTTCAAACTTTCATAACTGCATTGGAAGTTTTCACTGGCCGGTGATGTTTCTTGGCCATGTTAAAAACTTCCAACAGTGTGATCTAAAATGTAGAAGATGGCATAGTTGTACTAATCCCACATCACATGTGAAAGTTATGTCACTGTCTCAGAGGGTTTCCCTTTGAAGAGTCAGTATTTCTATGGTTTAAATTGAGTACGCCAGAGTCACACGACATGAGAGAAAAGTAAAAAGGGATTGGGATTCTAGCCTATCCTTTCAGTAAAAGACTTTTGCCAGTATCTAACTGTGGGTCTAATTTATTCTCCTGAGATTTCACATTCTAGTATTTCTAAATGATCTTGTATATTGCAGGGTTTTAAGTAACCTTACTATGCTCTTGCTTTTACATTATAGGCAAGGAATTAGACAAGCTTTCCTTGTACAGTTTGACCTACTTCCCTAAAGACTTTTTAACCTGAAGTAAAATCCATTTAACCAGCCAAGGCTAGCACTCCGGTAATAGTTGCTGTCAGCTGGATGGCCAGTTCCATCCAGTGTACACAGACATTCACATCGACTCCAGATAATCCTGAATCATCAGATTTGATTCACACTCCAGGGAAGGTGTTATAGACTAATCTTGTCCATTGCAGTAGGATTTTTCACAGTTATGACAGTCAGCTAGATTTTTATTATTTGCTCTATCTCACCAGAACAATCAACATAAAGGACCTTATAATTTTTCTTTCCCTTTTCATTTCATTATTTTCAAGGTGAAAATAATCTCATTGGCAATGTATAAATATTATTTTTATATTTATAACATTAACCATTTATAAAATATAGAAAGCCATTTTACAAGGTTTGATTATATCAAAATTTGAAAATAGCATAATGCTATTTTTAAGATTGACTCTGGGGCTTCCCTGGTGGCGCAGTGGTTGAGAATCCGCCTGCCGATGCAGGGGACATGGGTTCGTGCCCTGGTCCGGGAAGATCCCCCATGCCGCGGAGCGGCTGGGCCCGTGAGCCATGGCCGCTGAGCTTGCGCATCTGGAGCCTGTGCTCCGCAACGGGAGACGCCACAACAGTGAGAGGCCCGCGTACCGCAAAAAAAAAAAAAAAAAAAAAAAGATTAACTCTGATATGCTTTAAAAAAGATTAACTCTGATATGCTTTAAAAGAAAAATAAAGCACTGACATATTTTATTCTTTTCTATTCTCTTTCCTTCAACTATTGTTCAGATAATTATATATCTGGATACTCTAGAATGTATAATTATAATAGCTTAAAATGTATTTCCTAAAATACGGATATAAAGGATGCATAAATTTTTAACGTGACTCAAATTTTTTAAAAAAGACTAAGTATGTACTCATTACTGCTAGGATTGACATGATCCACGCTATTTATCTTTCAAAAAAATTTTTTTAAAACTGAATCAAAACCATTAACAGACACTGATATTCTGGTTTGGTGCTTCTTTTTAAAAAAAAGTTTCTTTAAGAATATGCAACTATACTTACCCTTCCTTCAATCCTCTTTAATAATTCAGATTGACCTGAATGACACCGAGTTATGGGAGCACAACTGTTCATCTGGAGGGTTAACTGCAATTGAACTTTGCCCAAAACAATCTGTTCAACTTCATTTTCATAAGAAAAACTGTCACTTCACTTCCAAAAACAAATGCTTAGCACAAAAGCCAGAACATTAAAAAAAAAATTAAAAGCCAATACATCTTAACAGGAGCATTCACCTGTGCAGCGTATAACTGACGAAAAGCTTGTGAAGTTATGCAGCAACACCACTATTATTGGTATTAGCACCATAGTGGCTAAAATACTATTTTAATATAAGAAAACAAAGATAATTTGAAATGCTTCTCTATATTTTCTACTCCACTTCTTTTCTCATATTAGTATTTGTGGAAACACTACTATATAAACTTTATAATCACCAAATTAACAACTTTGTAAATAGAAAAAATAATATAAACATATTTGTTTTAATAATTAATAGATGTTATAAAATATTTTCAAAAGTTCTCATCTTCATTTTACTGGAAAATTAATCCAGATATATTGGATGTATGAAAATATGTGATCCATGTGATATAATTAGTTCATATAGTCTTTAAAATCACACCCTTTAAACTGTAAAATATTAGCATATACAAGTTTGTCTAATTAAAGTTTTAAACATAAGCAAAATAAACATAAAATATAATAAAGTTACTTTCCTTCAGATTTCCTAAAAATAGATATTCGTGGAAACATAGTTCTATTACTGACTTGAAAACCATTCTAATTCTATTAAAATCTTTCATTACTGGCCGATTTCTACCAATATTTTTTCAGAATTAAACCTTGTGTATCAATAATATAATACAAGATCAGTATCACTAAAGTATAAAATGAGTTTTAATGGAAATATTTTCATGTTTTCAAATACAAAATAATCAAATTCCTAATTCCAAATCACAGTACTGTGTTGGTGAATTATAGATAAAAGCATTGTTAGAGGTAGTATAAAAGAAAATACTAAAGAGCGAGGCTTTATTTTTTCCTGAGTGAAAATAACTTCATACCTAATTTTAAAAAATGAATAAAAGTCTATGAAAGCACAAGTTATGAGATAATGTTTACCTAATATCTGTCCAATGACTTGGAGAACCCCACCCAATCCAAGTGTTTTGATTAATTATAAATTATAGAAAATAGGATTATAAAGGAAATACTAAAACATTATCCTGCAGTGCCAATTGGACATGGTTTTCACAGTGAACTTTGCATTAATTTTTAATTTATTTTATTTGAAACATTGGTATCAATGTGTGTCTCCTAACAAATAATTACTATTGTTTTTAACAGGAATAATCTATGGATTTTTACCTGTAGCGGGAATGGTTGTCTCAGTAGAATTACAGTTCTTGACTTGAAACTGGTGTAAAAATCATCAGCTCATATTGCAGCATTTGTAGCAATTAAATAAATACATTACTATTTAGACTTTGAGTTGGATTTCCAACTCTGCTAACTAGGCATTTCCTTTCATATCCTCATTGATTGGAAAGCACCTTAAAAGAATCAACCTAGGTTCAAAAACAGCATTTTATTGTACTAAAGGATAACTTAATCTTGTTTTCTGAAACAAGGAAGTATAATTTTATTTCCCATCCCATCAATACGAGTGTGAGACTTGAGATTTATAATTCTGCCTGATGGTCCCTTTAGTTTATCTCTAGGGAGAAAAATACATTATTCAATAATTAGAGGAAATATTTAGTTTATTTCTTGAGATAGATTTTCTCTTATACTTTTGTTTGGAAAAAATAACCTCATAATAAAATATATTATTATATTTTGTTTACTTACTTGCAAGAAACAACGAACTATTTAAATGAGAAACAAAGAATGTACATTGCATTCTTTTAAAACCATGTAGCAGGGGCTAACAAGGAATCGACTGATAAACCATCTAGGTTTCTTCATTTTTTAAATAAAGAAAATAATAGTACTTGGCAAAGAGGGTTGTTATGAGGATTAAGTATATAAATATATACGAAAGCGGTAGAACAATGCCTTGCATAAAGTCAGAACTGAATAAATACTAGGTATTAGTAGTGGGGGTGGTATTAATTTGATGGTAGTAGGAGTTGTAGTAGAGGTAAAAATAGTAGAGGTGTTACAGTTCCTGGTGTTGGTGGTGGCTGTAATAGAAACAGTTATGACAGGGCTGCTAAAATATATAAACATCACCACCACCATAGTAAATTTTGGCTGAATGCCTTGGGTCGGGGCAAATGCCAATCAATTTTCAATTACCCAACATTCAGCTATAGAAGGTTAAGAGTGATTGGCTGATTCACTGATTAATATGTGGTATGAAAATTCCCACCAGAAACATGGAGGTAATTGGGATCTGAGTGAAATAGCTAATCACCTTTTCTTATTCTCCTTCAGGAAACACAGGAAGAAGTCAAGTAGAAGAAACATTAAAAACTACATTGTTATCCAATGAGTGTTTTTGGTTTGTTTTCTTTTTTTTTTTTTGCGGTACGCGGGCCTCTCACTGTTGTGGCCTCTCCCGTTGCGGAGCACAGGCTCCGGACGCGCAGGCTCAGCGGCCATGGCTCACGGGCCCAGCCGCTCCACGGCATGTGGGATCATCCCGGACCGGGGGCACGAACCCGTGTCCCCTGCATCGGCAGGCAGACTCTCAACCACTGCGCCACCAGGGAAGCCCTGTATTGTTTTTATTGCTGATAATTACCAGCAGTAGTTCTTATTACTTTACTATTATTCTTCTATTAATTAGTCACATAATTATAATCTTAAATAGATGGAATATGAATGATTTTTATTTCTTTACTCTATTCCCGTATCTCTCATATAATACATATCTCATAAATGACCATGTTCTTTTGCATAATTAGAAAAAAACAATACATGATATATTTATATTGTGGTAGATATAAAAACATCCTATACTAGGTTCATTACAAATTGGATAGTTACATAAAAGAGAATACACTCTTTATTGTATATGTTATAAAATATAATATTTATATTCAATAATGCATTTCACTCTTTCAGAGGATGGCATATATTACACTTCCTGTATGCATGAATAATAATTACTGAATGTTGTATAACACTTAGTATATGTATTTCAAAATACTAGTAATTTTTTTCTAGAAATCTTAATTGCATTAATTATGCATTTTTTTCCCCATTAAAACAGTCAATGAAGCAAGCACTATAGTTACTGGAAGCCTTACCGAAAACTGCTCAGGAAGTAATTTTCCACCAAAAAAAGAACACAGAAAAACACATCCTGAGATCATATCACTGCTTCTATACAGAGATTCTCTAGTAATTTCATATAAAATATGTTATCTCCACCATCTGACCTACTTTCATCCCAGAAGCAGGGTCTCCGGAAGAGCGGCCCCTGCTTTGACCCCACTGGGGTTAGAGCCACACTCTTGATCCTTCCTCCTGAATGTGCTCAGTTGTCAGTTTTGCCTCTCGCAGCTGTTGGATATTCCAGAGGATCAGATGGTCAGACTAGGTCTGCAATAGACCTATTAGCATCTCAATACAGCCGCTCAGTCCCCTTTATTACCAATTCACTCAAATTAATTAATATTTAACTTTGTACTACCTCAACTATTATAAATCAGGTTAGCCAGCGAGACAGAAAAGCACACTGAAACATGAAACTGTCTGTGGTTTAAGTCACAGAGGCTCAACCTATGCAATCTGTCACTTTGAAGATCAGAAAAAAGGTAAATTATCTTGGGCAGAGATTATTGAAAACTATTTTCTGATGAATTATGCTCCTTTCAAAAGGTCACAAAAGAGAGGAGCCATGGTGATAAATGTCTGTGATGTGTGTAGATCCTAAAACCCAAGTTTTGAGTTCAGAAAGGTTGGTTGATTTAAAAAAATGCTCCTATGAGTTTGCATTTACTTTATTTGAACCTAACAGTTTTTTGTAGTGTTAAAATATACACTGTACAAGTAAAGACTTTGAGATTTTGACAGCACGTGTAACTTCATAACTTCCTAAAATGTAAGATAATAAAATATTTTTATTATTAATATTATATAAATTATTATTATTATTTTGTTGGCTTAGCTTTAATTTCCTTAAAGCAGAACTCTCTACAGGAGTGAATGGGCTGGACTGAAGAATCATCTAACTTATAAAACTGGTATTTTGAAGTGTGGAAAGCAATGAAATCACTGGCAAAATATCCCTCTGTGTTCCTTTCTCTTTACTTGAATTGGTCTCAGGAATAAAACTCACTGTAAGAAAGCATTTACTTTGAACAGTACAATCCTCTTTGAGTGAGGACTTGATTGCTTTTGATATTCCATAATGCAATGTACACAGTTATAGATATAGCACATGAGGCTTTCTTTTTGACTTTGAGCCACAAAGTATAGAAAGACCAAAGATTAAAGGTGTTCAATCACTCCAGCATACTGTATAACTTCTTATGTCATATACTCCAGCAAGGAAATGTGGCCAAATGTAAGATGTATTTATACCACGGTGGGTAGGATTTTTTCTTTTTACCTAATATAAACCTAGTTGTTTAAGACAGACTACAATTGGTTTCTGTTTCTGAGAATAATAAAGGGTAGATTCATGGCTACCAAATAACTCCTAGAAAATTTTATTTCCCTCTCAAATATAATCAAGTCCATGGTGTAGTTTATTACAAACATTATAAATCAGTTTAATTTTAAATATTTGCAACTATTTTACAAGCACTTGGCATTTAAAGCTGTGGAAATGAAGTAAGTAATTCATTGAGGTTAACAATGCAGTAAGGAAGAAAGATTAACTCCATATTTTAGACCACTCTTTCACATATTTTCCTGGGCAACACTGCTTCCCAAAACCTATATCAGTTACAGATAAATTGCCATAAATGACAACTATCAACATTTAAATAAACAGTAAAATGAAATACTTCCTAAACAGAGGGTTGTTAAATTCAAGAATGGATTTCTTATGTTAGAACTGTAGTAAAAGAAGAATGGTTTTGTGACTCTAGTACTGGCTTGATTGTGGTTCTGACTGAAGGCAGAAGATAGCAAAAATAATATTGAGATCTTTAGAAAAAAATGCAATTATCAAATTCAGAATTGGGTTCACATACCTCAGCAAGATTTCAAGCTACTTGCATAATGAAAAATGTTCTTAAGTTTCCCAATTCTCTATTGTTTTTATTGAGATTGTTATGCAAATTCTCTGTGTTGCTTCTTTGGCAGAGAAGGTTGAATCAACTGCCAAACTGAACAGAAACTGGCCTCACATTTCCATCCGGCTACCCCATGCTGTATAATCATCTCCCCTTAAAAATATACTTTTCTTCATACTAATGAAGAGTAAACACCAGTTATTTAAAACTATACTGAATACTGTCGTTTCTGTTCTTTCAGGTGTCTCAGAAACAAAAAACTTGCCTTGATTGTTTGATGTTATCATGTTGAGAGCCAACTGATCTTTTCTCCTAATAAAGAGTTTTAAGCACGAAAGTTAAATCCTTTTTTTTTTTAATATCTTTATTGGAGTATAATTGCTTTACAATGGTATGTTAGTTTCTGCTTAATAACAAACTGAATCAGTTATACATATGTCCCCATATCTGTTCCCTCTTGGGTCTCCCTCCCTCCCACCCTCCTTATCCCACCCCTCTAGGCGGTCACAAAGCACGGAGCTGATATCCCAGTGCTATCCCGCTGCTTCCCACTATCTATTTTACGTTTGGTAGTGTATATATGCCCATGCCACTCTCTCACTTTGTCACAGCTTACACTTCCCCCTCCCCATATCCTCAAGTCCATTCTCTAGTAGGTCTGTGTCTTTATTCCCGTCTTGCCCCTAGGTTCTTCAGAACTTTTATTTTTATTTTTATTCCATATATGTGTGTTAGCATACAGTATTTGTTTTTCTCTTTCTGACTTACTTCACTCTGTAGGACAGGCTCTAGGTCCATCCACCTCACTACAAATAACTCAATTTCATTTATTTTTATGGCTGAGTAATATTCCATTGTATATATGTGCCATATCTTATTTATCCATTCCTCTGTTGATGGACACTTAGGTTGCTTCCATGTCCTGGTTATTGTAAACAGAGCTGCAATGAACATTTTGGTACATGAATCTTTTTGAATTATGGCTTTCAGAGAGTGTATGCCCACTAGTGAGACTGCTGGGTCATATGGTAGCTTTATTTTTAGTATTTTAAGGAACCTCCATACTGTTCTCCATAGTGGCTGTATCAATTTACATTCCCACCAACAGTGCAAGAGGGTTCCCTTTTCTCCACGCCCTCTCCAGCATTTATTGTTTGTAGATTTTTTGATGATGGCCATTCTGACCGATGTAAGATGATACCTCACAGTAGTTTTGATATGCATTTCTCTAATGATTAATGATGTTGAGCATTCTTTCATGTGTTTGTTGGCAATATGTATATCTTCTTGGAGAAATGTCTATTTAGGTCTTCTGCCCATTTTTGGATTGGGTTGTTTGTTTTTTTGATATTGAGCTGAATGAGCTGCTTGTAAATTTTGGTAATTAATCCTCTGTCAGTTGCTTCATTTCCAAATATTTTCTCCCATTCTGAGGGTTGTCTTTTAGTCTTCTTTACAGTTTCCTTTGTTACGTAAAAGCTTTTAAGTTTCATTAGGTGCAATTTGTTTATTTTTCTTTTAATTTCCATTACTCTAGGAGGTGGGTCAAAAGGATCTTGCTGTGATTTATGTCATGGAGTGTTCTACCTATGTTTTCCTCTAAGAGTTTGATAGTATCTGGCCTTACATTTAGGTCTTTAATCCATTTTGAGTTTATTTTTGTGTATGGTGTTAGGGAGTGTTCTAATGTCATTCTTTTACCTGTAGCTGTCCAGTGTTCCCAGCACCACTTACTGAAGAGGCTGTCTTTTCTCCATTGTATATTCTTGCCTCCTTTATCAAAAATAAGGTGACCATATGTGCGTGGGTTTATCTCTGGGCTTTCTATCCTGTTCCATTGATCTACATTTCTGTTTCTGTGCCGGTACCATACTATCTGGATTACTGTAACTTTGTAGTATAGACTGAAGTCAGGGAGCCTGATTCCTCCAGCTCCATTCTCCTTTCTCAAGAATGCTTTGGCTATCTGGGGTCTTTTGTGTTTCCATACAAATTGTGAAATTTTTTGTTCTACTTCTGTGAAAAATGCCAGTGGTAGTTTGATAGGGATTGCATTGAATCTATAGATTGCTTTGGGTAGTAGAGTCATTTTCACAATGTTGATTCTTCTGATCCAAGAACATGGTATATCTCTCCATCTGTCTGTATCATCTTTAATTTCTTTCACCAGTGTCTTATAGTTTTCTGCATACAGGTCTTTTGTCTCCTTAGGTAGGTTCATTCCTAGGTATTTTATTCTTTTTGTTGCAATGGTAAATGGGAGTGTTTACTTAATTTCACTTTCAGATTTTTCATCATTAGTGTATAGAAATAAAAGAGATTTCTGTGCATTAATTTTGTATTCTGCTACTTTACCAAGCTCATTGATTAGCTCCTGTAGTTTCCTGGTAGCATCTTTAGGATTCTCTATGTATAGTATCATGTCATCTGCAAACAGTGACAGCTTTACTTCTTTTTCAATTTGGATTCCTTTTATTTCTTTTCCTTCTCTGATTGCTGTGGCTAAAACTTTCAAAAGTATGTTGAATAATAGAGGTGAGAGTGGGCAACCTTCTCTTGTTCCTGATCTTAGCGGAAACGCTTTCAGTTTTTCACCACTCAGGATGATGTTGGCTGTGGGCTTGTCATATATGGTCTTTATTATGTTGAGTAAAGTTCTCTCTATGCCTACTTTCTGGAGGATTTTTATCACAAATGGGTTTTGAATTTTGTCGAAAGCTTTCTCTGCATCTGTTGAGATGATCGTACGGTTTTCTCCTTCAATTTGTTAATATGGTGTATCACATTGATTGATTTGCATATATTGAAGAATCCTTGCATTCCTGAGATAAACCCCACTTGATCATGGTGTATGATCCTTTTAATGTGCTGTTGGATTCTGTTTGCTAGTATTTTGTTGAGGATTTTTGCATCTATGTTCATCAGTGATATTGGTCTGTAGTTTTCGTTCTTTGTGACATCTTTGTCGGGTTTTGGTATCAGGGTGATGGTGGCCTCGTAGAATGAGTTTGGGAGTGTTCCTCCCTCTGCTATATTTTGGAAGAGTTTGAGAAAGATAGGTGTTAGCTCTTCTTTAAATGTTTGATAGAATTCGCCTGTGAAGCCCTCTGGTACCGGGCTTTTGTTTGTTGGAAGATTTTTAATCACAGTTTCAATTTCAGTGCTTGTGATTGCTCTGTTCATATTTTCTATTTATTCCTGGTTCAGTCTCAGAACATCGTGCATTTCTAAGAATTTGTCCCTTTCTTCCAGGTTGTCCATTTTATTGGCATATAGTTTTTTGTAGTATTCTCTCATGATCCTTTGTATTTCTGCAGTGTCAGTTGTTACTTCTCCTTTTTCATTCCTAATTCTATTTATTTGAGTCTTCTCTCTTTTTTCCGTGATGAGTCTGGCTAATGGTTTATCAATTTTGTTTATCTTCTCAAAGAACCAGCTTTAGTTTTATTGATCTTTGCTATTGTTTCCTTCATTTCTTTTTCATTTATTTCTGATCTGGTCTTTATGATTTCTTTCCTTCTGCTAACTTTGGGGCATTTTTGTTCTTCTTTCTCTAATTGCTTTAGGTGTAAGGTTAAGTTGTTTATTTGAGATGTTTCTTGTTTCTTAAAGTAGCATTGTATTGCTATAAACCCTCTTAGAACGGATTTTGCTGCATCCCATAGGTTTTGGGTCATTGTGTTTTCATTGTCATTCGTTTCCAGGTATTTTTTTATTTCCTCTTTGATTTCTTCAGTGATCTCTTGGTTATTAAGTAGTGTATTGTTTAGCCTCCATGTGTTTGTATTTTTTTACAGATTTTTTTCCTGTAATTGATATCTAGTCTCATAGAGTTGTGGTTGGAAAAGATACTTGATATGATTTCAATTTTCTTAAATTTACCCAGGCTTGATTTGTGACCCAAGATAAGATCTATCCTGGAGAATGTTCCAAGAGCACTTGAAAAGAATGTGTATTCTGTTGTTTTCGGATGGAATGTCCCATAAATATCAATTAAGTCCATCTTGTTTAATGTATCATTTAAAGTTTGTGTTTCCTTATTTATTTTCATTTTGGATGATCTGTCCATTGGTGAATGTGGAGTGTTAAAGTCCCCTACTATGATTGTGTTACTGTCGATTTCCCCTTTTATGGCTGTTAGTATTTGCCTTATGTATTGAGGTGCTCCTATGTTGGGTGCATAAATATTTACAATTGTTATATCTTCTTCTTGGATTGATCCCTTGATCATTATGTACTGTCCTTCTTTGTCTCTTGTAATAGTCTTTATTTTAAAGTCTATTTTGTGTGATATGAGAATTGCTACTCCAGCTTTCTTTTGATTTCCATTTGCATGGAATATCTTTTTTCTATCCCCTCACTTTCAGTCTGTATGTGTCCCTAGGTCTGATGTGGGTCTCTTGTAAACAGCATATATACGGATCTTATTTTTGTATCCATTCAGCCAGTCTGTCTTTTGGTTGGAGCATTTAATCCATTTACATTTAAGGTAATTATCAATATGTATGTTCCTATTACCATTTTCTTAAATGTTTTCGGTTTTTAATTGTAGGTCTTTTCCTTCTCTTGTGTTTCCTGCCTAGAGAAATTCCTTTAGCATTTGATGTAATGCTGGTTTGGTGGTGCTGAATTCTCGTAATTTTTGCTTGTCTGTAAAGGTTTTAATTTCTCCGTCAAATCTGAATGAGTTCCTTGCTGTGTAGAATAATCTTGGTTGTAGGTTTTTCTCCTTTATCACTTTAAATATGTCCTGCCACTCCCTTCTGCCTTGCAGAGTTCCTACTGAAAGATCAGCTGTTAACCTTATGGGGATTCCCTTGTGTGTTATTTGTTGTTTTTCCCTTGCTGCTTTTAATATTTTTTCTTTGAATTTAATTTTTGATAGTTTGATTAATATGTGTCTTGGCATGTTTCTCCTTGGATTCATCCTGTATGGGACTCTCTGTGCTTCCTGGACTTGATTAACTATTTCCTTTCCTTTATTAGGGAAGTTTTCAACTATAATCTCTTCAAATATTTTCTCAGTCCCTTTCTTTTTCTCTTCTTCTTCTGGGACCCCTATAATTCGAATGTTGGTGCATTTAATGTTGTCCTGGAGGTCTCTGAGACTGTTCTCAATTCTTTTCATTCTTTTTTCTTTATTCTGCTCTGTGGTAGTTATTTCCACTCTTTTGTCTTCCAGGTCACTTACCCGTTCTTCTGCCTCAGCTATTCTGCTATTGATCACTTCTGAGAATTTTTAATTTCACTTATTGTGTTGTTCATCACTGTTTGTTTGCTCTTTAGTTCTTCTAGGTCCTTGTTAAACGATTCTTGTATTTTCTCCATTCTATTTCCAAGATTTTGGATCCTCTTTACTATCATTATTCTGAATTCTTTTTCAGGTAGACTGCCTATTTCCTCTTCATTTGTTAGGTCTGACGGGTTTTTGCCTTGCTCCTTCATCTGCTGTATGTTTCTCTGTCTTCTCATTTTGCTTAACTTACTGTGTTTGGGGTCTCCTTTTTGCAGGCTACAGGTTCATAGTTCCCATTGTTTTTGGTGTCTGTCCCCAGTGGCTAAGGTTGGTTCAGTGGGTTGTGTAGGCTTCCTGGTGGAGGGGGGCTAGTGCCTGTGTTCTGTGTATGAGGCTGGATTTTTGTCTTCCTGGTGGGCAGGTCCACATCTTGGGCTGTGTTTTGGGGTGTCTGTGGCCTTATTATGGTTTTAGGCAGCCTCTCTGCTAATGGATGGGGTTGTGTTCCTGTGTTGCTAGTTGTTTGGCATAGGGTGTCCAGCACTGTAGCTTGCTTGTCGTTGAGTGGAGCTGAGTCTTGGTGTTGAGATGGAGATCTGTGGGAGATTTTTGCTGTTTGATGTTACCTGGAGCTGGGAGGTCTCTTGTGGACCAGTGTCCTGAAGTTGTCTCTCCCACCTCAGAGGCACAGCCGTAACATCTGGCTGGAGCACCAAGAGCGTTTTGGGAGGTCTGAGGTCTTCTGCCAGCATTAAGTAGGTGTTCTGTAGGAGTTGTTCCACATGTAGATGTATTTTTGATGTATTTGTGGGGAGGAACGTGATCTCCACATCTTAGTCTTCCACCATCTTGAAGCTCCTCGTAAATCATTTTTATTCTAACATAAATCTTACAAACTACAAAACTCGTTAAGATTTAACTTAGCAGGTTGAATTTACTCTTGTACACAAATGATAATCACCTACCACCAACTAAATTTTATATAAGTCCATTAAAGTCATAGGCAGACAAGCTTAGAAAAAAAGTCAACCAAAATAAGATTTTGTGACAACTATGGTATCACTTTCATAATTTATTTTTATTGGAACTGAATTCATAAAATTAAGTTAATATAATTCTTGCTTTATGAAAACCTTTTAAAACTGGCTCATGTACGGTAATCATTTACATATTTATGTATTAGCTTATTTGTTCATTCATTTGAATACATGCAAGCATGTATTCATTCATTCATTTGTTTATTTGATTATAATAATATAATAAGTATTTATAAGTCAATCATCCAGGATATGAACTTTTCTTATATTTATTTACTTATGTGGGCTTAATTTCATAAATATTTTTAACACTTTAAAAATTTTTGTTCTCTTTAACTTTGTAATATAGGGTTATTGTGACAGATGCAACTTTAAGAACTTAGCTGTCACTTAATATTATATTGCTATGACTCATAAACAGTTTTATATCATTATTTTTCATTATTTTTGATTGATGTATAATATTCCATTGTGTGAATGTACTATAGATTAGTCATCCATTCTCTTTTTAATGAAACTTAGATTATTTCCAGGTCTTATGTAATTTGAACAGTGCTTCATGAAAACATATCTTGCTGAATATAAACAAGAGTTTTTCTTGGGTATGAATCTAGGAGAATGGCTTAGTTTATTTTTTGTAATAATGCTAAGCTATTTCTCAAAGTAGTTAAAACATTTCAATTCTCTCAAGTTATATTAAATTTAGACTAGAAGCTGTGAAACCTCATCTTCTCCAACACCAGAAATATTTGATTTAAATATATACATATTTCCAACTAAATAGTTAAAAATGGTAACTCGTTACCTTCTTGACTTGCATTTCTCTGATCATTAATGATATCAAACATTTGTTCTATGTTTATTGAACATATATGTTTGCTTTGGGGGAAATGTCAGTTTATGACTTTTGCTCAGTTTTCTATTCATACTTATTTATTAATACATAGAATTTTTATATAGTACTAATACACATATTTTTAGTTATAAGTGTTGAGAAAAATTCTCCATTTGAAACTTGTTTTACTCTCTTAAAATGTATTTTTATAAGCTACATTTCTTAATTTTAATCTAAATGAAAATTTAGTGTTAAGAATTTATCAAGGCTTCAAAAAGAAAAAGGATAAACTTTATGAAAATGTATTCAAGAAATATTAATAAATGTATAGATATACCACATTCATGGATGAAAATAATATATTGAAAATATATCATTTTTTCCTAAGTTTATTTTCAGTTTTAGAAATTCCAATAAAAACCTCACAGGAATTTTCATAGCATTTAATAAAACGGTTCTTAAATGTGTGTGAAAGAACAAAGGGCAAGAATTGTCAGTAATAATTAAGGGTAAGAAGGAGAGACTTGCCCTTTCAGATATCAGGACTTATTATGAAGCTATAGTAATTAAGAACCTGAAGTATTCACATAGGGGTAAAAATGTTTAAGTAAAATAAGTTTGAGTTTAGGCTTAAATCTCCATTTTGTCACTAAAAGTCATTTTGCTTTGTCCCTTTGAATGTAAAAACTTTGTTCAAAAAAAGAGTATACTCGTTATGAACATATTTCTATTCTCCAAAGCTATCAGTGAGTATCAGGAGTGCATTTATCTTGAAAACAATAAAGCCAAATCCCATCCCACCACTATAGCATGGCAAAAAGCCTCATTATTTTCTAATTCAAGTATACTACTGAAATTCACCTCTAGAAGTAATTAATAGCCTTATTACCAAGGAAGAAAGTGGCAAGTTTTATTGGTCCATATGTGTCGAATCATAACTAAACAAAATTACCTTACAAAGTTGACAGAAAATAAACAATGAAATATAAATGAAATCCCTTCACAAAGATTGAATTGTGGTACATTACTGTGTAGTTTAAATAATTACTTTTTTCTACATGATTCTATAGAGCTTTACAAAATTTTGTTTATTAAAATACATGAATACAGCTGTCCCATGGAAAATAACTAACACCAAAATTTAATGTCAGTGCCAGTATAAATCAAATTCTCTTTTCTGTTGATATGAAGATTTTATAGAATTACTTCATTAATATTATATTTATTTTATTTTTATTCCAGTTTATATAGCATCATTATTACTCTAAAAAGTTACATTTAAATTGATCTTTCATTTCATATCAAGTCAAAGTGGCAATTTTTTTTCACTTTTATGGCAAAATTTGTTAAATTCCTACACCATAACCCTTGCCTTTGGTTTATCTGAGAAGTAAAACTCTTAAAACTACAGCTATGGAGTTTTGCCACTCAAATTTGTGCCATCTTATAAGAAGCTTCTTTCTACTATTCTACCTTCTATTTCAATCCCATCTCAATTGTAAGCCCCCAAATGTCATACTTTTTCTGCCTGTACAAAAGAAAAAAGAATAGAAAAACCCATGTCACTTCAATTATGACAACAGTAATGTATTTAGTTTATATGTGTCTCACACAGGGCTGGTCTCCTGAAAAAACCTACCTGAGCTAGGGAAAAAATACAGACATCTCACTAAAAAGAAAATAAAGTGAAACTTAAGTACCTCTAATTGATTATGTTTATTTATTGATTATTTTAAAATAGTAAATTATCATTACAGAGAACTTCAAAAATGTCACATTGTGACTGAGCAGGACCCTTTGGGGTCCTCCTGGGACAGGCCTTCCCCCATATCCTCTGCTTTAGCTCCTCTCTGAAGTACCTAGATAACAGTATTTGATGCACATTTCCTGAGTTGTTTTACAGATGTAAAAAACACCCCTCCCCCAATGGAAGATGTTAACTACTTGATGACCATGACCACATAGTCCCAAGCTTCCTGGAACCTAAGGACTGATAAAGTTAACCTCTGTGACACCACCCTGTTCCCTCACCATCAGCTAATCAGAGAATTTTGCACAAGCTGATAAAATACACTGCAACCACTCCTCTCACCTGGCTTGTAAAAATGCTTTGTTGAAACCCTTGAGGAGCTCGGGGCTTTAAGGGCATGAGCCACCCATCTCCTTCAATGGCCCTGCAATAAACCTTTCTCTGATCCAAACTCTGACATTAAAGTTTGTTTGGCCTCACTGTGCGTCAGGCACACGAACTTGTGCTAACAACATACCACAGAGTTTCTCCATAACAATATATGTATAAAAACATAAATGAATTCACTAATAAGCTTTTAAAAATTAATAGGACATTGAAATCCTGGCATAAATTATCAAACATTTTTTTCATGCTTGTTTGTTTTAACCCATAAATCATTCATCATACTGAGGGCCAAGCTAGGCTACAGGTATAGCTAACTCTACAGCTCACTGATTCCACAGACACCCCCTGAAAAACAGCTGGACAGGGAACCATTCCTTTGATGGTTCTTGCCACCAGAGAATCTCTCTGGAGCAGAGAATAGGTGGCTCACATTCCAGCTATGATTTTAAATAAATATGCATTTCAAAAGCAGCCCAGTCATCACTACTTTATTTTTCTGCTTTAGGGAATATCTATGTGATTATATTTGACTCCAGCTTGAAAAGACATCCGATACATTGCTTCAAAGACACATGCAATTCCTTTAAATATTAGTGACAAAATGAACTTAAGGAACCAAAAATAAATGAATTATTCTCATTATTCCCAACCTAAGCAGCCTCAAGCAATCTTAACATCTTTGCACGATGGAAAATGTAATTGAAAGTCTATGAGAGAAAAATTCCCTTTAGTTAACTTTTTTCCTTTTCTAGCTGATAAACTCCAAAGTGTCTTCATTTATCTTAGTTATGCCTTCCACTGTTTCGCTCAGAGAGAGGTAGCATGACACTTTAGTCTCCAGTTAGCACAAGACCTATAGCCAACTCTCCGCTTTCAGTCTTCAAGCCAACTGCAATTCAGCACATGAGAAAAAATAACAGTCGGTGCAAAGTTCTTAGGGTCTGGCCCAGCAGGGGAAGTAGAAGCAAAAAGTCATGTCAACAACAATAACAATGAAAACATTTTTAAAAGCTCTGATATTATGAATAGCCTCAGTACCAAAGGCAAGGCCTGCTGTTCATGCCTTAACAACAGAGCAAAAAGAGCAGACATCCTCATTTACACATGCTAGTTCAATTCCAAAGACACAAAAGTAGGGAAGACGATGTAGGTCTTAGGGGAAGCATTGCAGTTAGGTTGATAGCATTGTTACCGCACCTATTACACTAAAATAAATGCTACCAATAAATGAGAACATCCATTTTCTCATTTTAATATTTTCTGTTCTCTAAAGTGTTCATCTTCAGCTATGATAGAGTAAGTGAACAGTATGTAAGAAAAAGAGTGTTGCCCACCACCTGGTTCTACAAGGACTGAGTCATTAGCTACCCCATTTCCTAAGACACAGTATACCCTGAAAGGAATTCAGGGAGAAGATCAGAAATAAGGTACTCTGTACTCTGAGAAAACAGGACAAATAGGTTATTTTTGCTTCCTTATTTTAAAATTAATTTTTATTGGAGGATAGTTGATTTACAATGTTGTGTTAGTTTCTGCTGTACAGCCAAGTGAATCAGTTATACATATATCCACACTTCTTCAGGTTCTTTTCCCATATAGTTCATTACAGAGTATTGAGTAGAGTTCCCTGTGCTATACAGTAGGTCCTTATTAGTTATCTATTTAAATATAGTAATGTGTGTATGTCAATCTCAATCTCCCAATTTATCACTCTCACCTCTCCCCCCTTGGTAACCATAAGTTTGTCTTCTACATCTGTGACTGTATTTCTGTTTTGTAAATAAGTTCATTTGGACCATTTTTTTAGATTCCACATATAAGCAATATTATATGATATTTGTCTTTCTCTCTCGACTTAGAAATATATCAGGAGAAATTTTTTATGAACATGGATTCTTGCATATTCCCATACTTAGAAAAGCAGTAAAATCATTAATTAAGATATCTGTTCCTTGTGACTAGCAGTAACTGTCTACTGAGATGATATGTATGCTCGATTGAACTAGCCCTTCACCAAAATCACTGGCTTCTCCCCCTACCTCTTCAGAGCAGTTCCTCAGAGCTATCTGAGAGGCTGTCTCCCAGGCTATAGTCTTCAGTAAGTCCCCAAATAAAACTGAAACTCACAGCTCTCACATAATGCACTTCATTTTTCAAATCAACAGCGACTTGACAAATATCCAGGACAAAAAGTTATTCTGCTCTTATAAATCTTAATCATTTTGTTAACTAAGGTGTCACTGTATTTATGTAAGGTAAATATGTAGACATGGAATATCTGCAATCTTTCATATCAGAATAAATTACTATATTTTATGAAAATCTAAACTTGACCATCCTTGGATATAAAATAGGGTTCATTTTCTCACACCCTGAAAAGGCAACTTTCCTCATATATATTGAATTCAGGTACAGAGATGAAAGAAAACTGATAGCTATGAGCCAGTAAAATTGAAAGTTCATTCTGTCTACTATTTGTCTACATTTGATATAAAAAGTGACCTGAATGAAAGATAGGCAAATAGTTATATATCCTGGAGTATAGGATTAAAAAAAAAGTCACATTCATTTTGAGTCTGTGTTTAAAATTAATCACAGAGCACTTCAATTTCCTCTTGGCTACTTGAGTCTTCTCAAGTTTTAAGAGACCATTTTGTATAACACAGAGTAATATTAATTGTCTTCCATTATTATCTGGCATAAAATTGGGAAATGGCTTCTGTGCCTGTATTACATTATTTAAAATGTTATCTTTTCCCATTAGTCCTTGAAATTTCCCATTAAACTAAAATTTAAACATACCTCCAGAAGAGGGTACATTTGTACTTTACATTAAACCTAACCATATCATGCATGCCATTCTTCCCCTCAAAATTAGTTGAAGCCTCAAACGACCCCTTTCCCTTTCCAACATAAATTTGTATTTCAAGCTTTTCACTAATCTAGCCTGCCCCACCCAATCTGTCCCATCTGATCAGACACATCTGTCACACTACCTGCTGTTTCCACATCTGACCTCCTGATTCTCCCAGTAGCAAAGCTTTCTCAGATCTATCAACCTGGCCAGAAACGGTTATTCCTTGCCCAACCACCAGATTTTGGCTTTCCATTTTTTATATGTATATTTGAGTTAAACTTCTTTAAGAAAATTGTTTTATAAGTAAAAGTAGACATGTGTCATTTTAGTCTCTAAAGTCTTACAATACTATGGTCCATGGACCAGCATCATTCATATAATCTAATGCTTATTAGCAATGACGAATCTCAGGCCCCACCCAACACTACGGACTCAGAATCTGCATTTTTAACAAGATCTCCAGGTGATCCATATGCACATTAACATTTGAAAAGCACTTTCAATATTTCCAAAAACACAAACAAATGACAACAGCAACAACATCACAACTAGTAGCTAGAAATGAGGGAGGAAGGGAGAGGAAGGGAAAAAGTGAATGTCAAACAAACTGCATTCATTCTGAGTTATGTGTTTAATAGAAAATATAAAATCTAGATTGTGTTCACTTAGGTACATATATACTTAGCTAGGTATTCACACAATATAAGAAGTATTTAACTATATAATATATGCTCCAAGTGTGAATAGTTTGGTCTGATAGAGGTTGTTAGTATTTTGAATAATAAATAATTTACTAATGTCACATATTGAAAGAAATTTTTGTGCCCAATAAAATGGCACCAAAATAGTTACTCTTTAGGAAAAAATTGTGTCAATAAACTTATCCTATTCATCCTAGTGCAAGTTATTAATAAAAGGAGGAAATTATATGTTCCTTCTCTTAGGTAAATTCAATTATTAGAAATATGGGGGGAAATGTGTAACAAATAAGATTTTTTTGCATTTAATAAATCGTTTTTATTTAGAATAAACATAATATGGTAGAAAGAATATTACAGAATCATAGATATTTAGCTGTGGAGAAAGCCAGTGACAAGGGCCATCATGCTTGGGCCTTTGTGGGAGAAGATTTAGAGATGCAGTTGTGTGTGTGTGTGTGTGTGTGTGTGTGTGTGTGTGTGTGTGTGTGTGTGGTGTATGTGGTGTGTCTGTGCTGGGAAAGTTGAGCTATACCAGTGGGATCTAGTCATACTGTAACATCTAAAGGTAGGTAAAACCAAGTAAAATGACATTTTATTAATTTCTTTAAAATGGTGTTTTCATCAAATAACCTCCCTTGAGATGATCAAAATCTTCTAAGGCAGTGTTTACTTATAAATTCCATGTTAGAGTCATACTACTTTTCTCCTTTATTCTACAAAAAAACAACAAAAAAAAACTTCAACAGATAACTCCTCACATGATATTTGAAGAAAATTTAAAATTTTGACCTACGTCATCTGGGCCCAACATAACTTCGAACCTTTATAATACAAATACTTTCCAACAAAACTGTGCAATTCAGGCAGACTAAAATATTCTATGGTTCAGGGATGAAAGTGCTAATTACAGGTGAAAACTTTTCCTATCTTTAAAACTCTCCACTGCCTTGAGAGGTCATTTTCATTCAGTAAAATTTTAGCTTCAATGTTACACCCTTCATGAAACCTTTCTTTTCTCCATAGATCCTTCTATTTGGCTACTGCTACTAACTAGATAGGCTAACCTTGGTAATATAGTTAATTGCTTTGGATCTTCGTCTCTTCATTGGTAATAAAAGTGGTTGGCCTAGATCTATGAATTTCTAACTTTTATTACTCATGCACCCTAAAATAATCTTTTAAAACCTATATACTGACTCATATATTTTAAGTTGACATTTAAAATGTTTCCTCATGAGCATAAATAACTGAAAATGATGTAACTTCCAGCATAATGTAAATATTGATATTTTAACATAAAGCTGTTACACCACTCTTTTAAATACACCCAATGGGATCTAAATATCATAGTGATTTAATACCCACTATCATGTAAAAATAGATGAACATGTCTTCTCTAATAGTCAAAATTTTTGTTATTTCCTTTTCTTCTTAAGTTCGTGTTTTCAATCAACTCCCCGCATAAAACGTTATGGTAAGCTCATATGGTTTTTGCTTGAAAATCTTATACTGACCAATCTATCATATATTGTTGCAATAAAATATTGAAATTATCAATTTATTATTATTTCTTTTAATTATAATGTTCTAAGGCTGCAATTTGTTTTTCTGAATTTTCTTATTACAGTTATAAGCAAAGAACTAATCAAAACTACACAGATATATAAATTTAAAAACAACTTTAATTAAAAATAAAATTTGCCAGAAATTCATGTTTTATAGCAATGAACTAGACTTTTTTTTTCCAATTAAGATAGATAGTACTTATTGCTATGCACTCACAATCAATTCATTTCTGTTTTTTTATTGTTTTAGATGTAAGCATTCGGAAATCTTGCTTACATAAATAAATAGAAACGGAAATAGTCTTTTACAGCATCATGACTTAATTCTTTGAACTTGAGTTATATGTTAAATACCAGAGTAATTTACCATTAAAATGATAACTTTATCAGCTGACAATTTATTAGGTCTTTCTTCAATTTGAATGAAAACAAAGAACTAAAACCACTTGACTTGAAATGGAATTTGATACACAGCCTTTCACATTCTCAATACCAAGTTTTTAATTCTCTTTTGTTTAATACATATCCAAGGAACAATGTACCTTAATAAGATTTCAGAAGAATGAAAGGAATGCTTTTCTTTTTACAAGAAAAAGAAAAAAAAGCAATTGTGAAAAGGGAATTGGTAAAGAGAATTAGCTTGACAGTTTGAGCTTAAACACAATGTAATTCTCAATCTTGGACATGTTCTTTGATTCTCCAGTTTACATGTACCTCAGTTTGAGGTACTGCTGGAGGTACTCTCATACTACTTTGTGTATGTTTATGGGTTACTCAGGTGTTGCATCCTACACAGTGCTTTGCATAAAGCCTTGAATTTAACACTATGTACATATAAAATTCGTAATTTCTAAAGCCAAATTTATGCCATATGATAATATATCTAATTGAACTATATACAACATTTTTTATGTAAATGAATATGACATTGTCATTATGGTTTTCAATATTCATTCCCAAATATGTTGAATGACAAAGGCACTAAATATAGTGTAAGGAGCTTGTGAATATATTGTATTTATTAGGCCTCTGTGGGAACACCAGGAAATTAACCCACTATAACTATATTCGCAGTTTCTCCCATTTGCATTTTCTACAATTTTTTTCCAAGTAATACTACCTCCCAGTCAAGTTTTCATCTTCAATATTCTCTTTTCATTTCTAGACTCTGGTGCAACACCTAACTACACAGCGCCAATTACACATACCCTGTCCATGAATATTAGCCAATAGGTGAAATTTTTTCAGCAGAAACTTTTTTTTTTTTAAATTTAAAAGTGAATCGAAGTAGGCATTTTATCTGGGGACCATGTGTCTAACAGAGCAGTTATTTCCAACTAAGGATATGAAGTCAAAGTTACAGCAAATCTACTTTGCAATGTTATCACACATGCCAAACATAATATTGAACTACCAACAAAATGACTGTGTTATGCACAATACACTATAATTAACTTCATAAATTCACTGTACTTGTAGCCCCAACATGTATGTACTTTGGTGACAGGAACCACAGTGCTGAAAGCAAATGTGAAATTTGCTAAATGAAATTTTGGAAGCTTAAGTCATTTAACCTTTCCAGTTTAAACAACCTAATATAAGAGTTAGTCATTCTTGGACATGAGACATTACAAATAAACTGCCCAAAATAATAGTCATCATGTTCTGGGATATTTGTACTCTGAATTATTATAGTAAATTTCTCTTAAGTGTTTCAATAAATAAAATAATAATATGCAGCCTTCTGAAATCACAGGTAAAGCTAAGAATCAGTCACCCCTCTAGTATCTATATACACAAACAAGACTCACAAGTTGTTCCTGAAAGGGTTCAGGGCACTTGAGGAATTTTGCTCCAAGATTCAGGGTTTAAATTTATGCCATGATTTATGAGATTTTTCCTTAATATACTGAATGCTGACTTAAATATTTGATCTTTAGTGATGTGTAAGTTCCTTACCTCAATTTAATATTTACTCAGGAAGCACACAGGAAATAAATTATGATTGATAAATGAGGAATCAGAGGCCTGGAAGTGATCCCTTAAGCTTATCTCCTCAATATCTAAATAAGACTCCCTCCAAAGTCTGAGGTCAGTTTCCAGAATATCCAAGAGAGAAGCTGTTACCTATTCTCAAAGGCAATTTGAAACAATTCAATTAAAAATGATTCAGTAGCTACAATTAGAATCCCAATGTGAGAATTTCTGTCTCTTTATTTGAAAAAAAAATGGCAGAAATGAAAATACTTAGAAATAATATTTTTAAAGCATTACATTAAAAAAAGCGTGCACTTTTCATGATAGGTACCAATTACATTTTTGACTGAATATTTACATATAAAATTGAAGGACTCCTGAGTATCAGGTTTTCACTGATTTCTGTCTTTTGATCATTTTTAACCAAGGGTATTTGTAACACATATGTACTGTCTCTTACTCTCTCTCTGCCTTATAATCTGTCCTCTGCTTTCCTGCCTATACATATACACATTGTCATGCTTATTACTGCATCTCCCTCTTATACTCACAATCTTATAGAACGGATTGCATCTGCAGGATTTAAGTGTGATTAAGTCTCAATACTCATGCTTGAGCTTCAAACTTTATGACATTTGCAAAGTAGCTAATTATTTGGCCTTGAATAAGAACTGATTTTCAACATGATAAAGAAAAAGTACTGTCACAGCAAAGTCATTCAGAATTTATAAAGAAGTCAGAATGGTGTGACATGCCTTCTTTTAAAAGAAACAATCCTGAACCATGTTAGACAGACCATCAAAACCAATTATTGAACCAAGTAAAGTTGTTTGATTCTGAAACACTATCCAATCACGGATTAGTCTAAGTTCTAAATAAATAAGAACTTGAAGACTTCTCAATGTAGAGAACAGAAATATTGTATGTTATAAGACAAATTGTGTACTCTTTAGTTAGAATTTATTTTGTTTGCTTTGGCCATTTTTTTTTTTTTTTTTTTTGATGTATTTCAAAACTTTGATTCTCTGGAATCTGGAACCTCCAAGAAAAAAAAAAATACCTTTCTAGATAGCTGACTTTTCCTCCTAAGACTTTATTCTGGTTATGATAAAAGCTAATACTTAATAAGTACGTATTATATGCCAGGAGCTGTTTTGTTTTCTTACTTTATCCTCCCAACACCACCACAAAGGAGATACTATTGTTATTTCTAGTCATCTCCAATTTATACATGAGTACCCAGAGTGGTTCAGTACTCTGCCCACAGTCACACAGTGAATAAGATGTAGAACAAAGATGAAATCCAGATCCTCTGATTTATGCCATTTATACTGATTAAAGCAATGATGTTCCCAATCACTGTTTTCTGCGAAGGAAACTTTATGAAGTATGTAACTAGTTAATTCTTTACCAGAGTGGAGATAATATAATTTAAACATTTATTGATACCTCAAGGCCGCAACTCTGAACATATCTACTTGCTTTATGCACTTTGCATATGAAGTGCTGGGATGCACTCAGAATTTACTCAGGCACAGAAGGCAGTGGTCCCACAGAGGCCCCAGCACCAATGGAACTCGAGTACATATTATCGTATCCTTTCTGGCTTTTGTCCTGTTTCCTTGCTGCCAATATATTCATTCTATATAAATCCTTTCCCCTTTTTTTTAACTTTTAGACTTTCGTCCCCTAGCAGCTTTGAAACCAAATTAATCAGCATGTTGTAAATATGTCTGTAAAATAAGGTAGGCTCTGACTGGAGTCTCAGTATTGCTGTAAGAATAAAGAACTTCACTATAGGAACTCATGGCACACCTAGAAGAGACGTGTGCCACCCTGCATTCCAAGCTAAACAATTAGAAAAGGTGTTTCCTGTAAAATTATTTGGAAAAAAACTGTATTTTTCTTAGAGAATATATTAGGCTTTTACATCGTAATGTTATAAACATGATAACTATTAAGCTACAAGAAATACAGAAATATGTGAGTGATTGAGATATATAAAATCTTGTAGAAAATGTAAAGGTTCCTTCCAGTCTACTTTCAAACCCAGTGTAGTTTTAGAAAAATGTTTTGAACATACCAAAAGCTTTCTGGGGAAGTATAGAGTGTCCTCAGAGGATTCATAGAATATCTTCACTGACTTTCTCAGACATAGAGTCTACTAGATTATAAATGCATTTTGTCCTATCATGACAATCATCTAAGCAGCAGCACATAATCATGCCCCTTAACTGACCAACAAATGAATAGTAGCAAATAAAATATAATTACTGAGTTATGACCCTTCAAATCTTTACATCTTAAGATAGATATTCCAGGACAGATAATTTCAGGTGTAGATAACTTGATAATTTCCAAATGCCTTTTCACCCTCTATTTTTATTTTTATTATTATTATATTTTTTGCAGTACGCGGGCCTCTCGCTGTTGTGGCCTCTCCCGTTGCGGAGCACAGGCTCCGGACGCGCAGGCTCAGCGGCCATGGCTCATGGGCCCAGCCGCTCCGCGGCATGTGGGATCTTCCCGGACCGGGGCACGAACCCGTGTCCCCTGCATCGGCAGGCGGACTCTCAACCACTGCGCCACCAGGGAAGCCCTCTATTTGTATGTTTTAAAGGGAATCCATTGCTTTTTTAAATTTAATTTTGTATTTTGCTTTGAATTGGGAAAGTAATTTCACAAATCAAAGAAGCCTTTTTATAATGTATGAGAAATTAAGCAACTATTTTCAGTTACATTTTTTTCAACATTTAAAAGAGTATTTAGAATGTATGGGCTTTATAATGGTGTCTGTATCTTTAATATAAACTAAGGGCTATTTCTCGCCTTCCTTTTTAGAAATTAAGGCAATTACGTTCCTGTTATTTCCTCTTTGCAGCCTTTTAAAGGAGGTTAAACAATATTTAAAGGTGAACTGATGTGAGGCAAACTATGTGTTTACTAGTACATAGAATTTGTTTATCATTTTATTGTTGATTATTCCTATTCATCTGTCCTGAAGTTCCTTTTTTTTTTTTTTTTTTTTTTTTTGCGGTACGCGGGCCTCTTACTGCTGTGGCCTCTCCCGTTGCGGAGCACAGGCTCCGGACGCGCAGACTCAGCGTCCATGGCTCACGGGCCCAGCCGCTCCGTGGCATGTGGGATCTTCCAGGACCGGGGCACGAACACGCGTCCCCTGCATCGGCAGGCGGACTCTCAACCACTGCGCCACCAGGGAAGCCCCTGAAGTTCTTAATATTTTAATTTTCTAGTCAACCAGTACGGTTGATCAGTCAAACATTTAGATTATGTCTCTATTTTATGAAGTTTAAGTTTGAATAGTTTTTATGGAAAATGATTTGTGTAGGAAGGAGTGATGCTGTCTCTAAAATAACAAAAAATAAGGGTATAAGAAACGTCTAGGTGTATGTGCTCCTGTGTCCACCCTATGTGCCTCCATTCAGGGAAGTTACCCACATTCTCCTATTGCTTTATTTTTTCTGTTATATATTGATATAGTGCATGTTAATAAACAAGCAAAAATCTTTTAAGTAAAAAAGCCATCAATTTTCACACAAAAGATGCACCTATTTTTTTTTAAGATGCACCTATTGATACAGATTTTTTAACTAAGCTCTAAAACGATTTGTGAAGGAGTAAGAAAGCACAGCTTTCTTGTAATCTTAGAAAGATTACAATCTATAGTAATAACAAAGTTTGCTTTTTATTCACTTAAAAAATTTAGTACCATATTTTAGTACCTTATTTACTATCAATATTTTAGTGCTATATTTTACAGTTCTCTTCTAACTCTGACTCTTAAAAAATATTCTAGGTCAAGACATGCAGAAACCAAACTTATTTGTAGATATTAGATATTATAATAAAGTGATTAAAAACAGGTCTAAATAAATAAAATCGAGTGACGTTATCGTAGCTAAGGAATCGTATTGGATCTCTTGTGATAAATCTAGATGTATATCAAGTCATGTAAAACAAATGCAATCCTACCAACCCTGCTGGGTAAACCTCAGGTTTATTACTGGGCTAAGAATGTACAGAAACCATCTACAAATCGAGCTGACAATTCCTCTGCAATGCTGACCCTTGTCTGGAGTTTACAGCATGAGCTTGGCTACTGGCCAAAATGAACAATGTTTAAATTTCTTTATGGCAGCTCAATGAGCTTTCAAACGTTCATCTGCTTTACCTACTGTGCTTACTAAAAAGCAAGCCAACACATTTCTCATTTCCTTTTCATCACTAATAAGAGCAACCATCAACCTTATGAAGGATATTGTCTGCTTTTACTTTCAGCTTTCTTTTTCCCAGTAGCTCTGCACTGAAGCACTAATAGAACACCATTATCTCACCCATCATCATTACACAGATTTGGATATAAAGCAGTGTATATCTTGTCACTAAAATATAACAACTATAAACAGTAAAACCCCTAGGGAATTACTTCTTTTCTTGAACATCAACATTTAAAAGTGTTTCTTTATATGAATAAAATAGTTGCTTTATGTAAGCCTTCATGTTCTGGAAAGCTTAAAAGTTTAGGAAATTTCTAATAGCGACACAAACTTTATAATGTATAACACCAAGAATCTTTTCAAAGAAAAATTAGTTTTATACATGATCCTCATGTAAAACAACCTGATTAGTAATTCAGGAAGCGTGTGCATTCTAAACTACATTTATTTACCTAAAAACGTGTAAAGATTTATGACTATGTGCTATCTCTCCAAATTTTGGAAATTATTCATATTATATTTATTAACTTATTTTGTATACTGTCTCATTCTAAAAGCAATGTAAAGAAACATAAGAATATAAGCAGCAGCCCAACACCAGCTGAAGTTCATTTTGATATTTTATACTTCACTCATCTTAATTTTTTTAGAAATAAATATGTTTAAGTACATTTATAAGTACACATATTATAATAATTATATAAGCTAAGTATATAATGCTAACGTATATATGTATGTAAACATACAATCTGCATATATGTATGCATCTACACATGCATACATATATGAATATAATATACATGTTATATATGTCTATATACATATATACTTATGTGTACACATGCATATATGTGTATATTTTTTAATATATCAGTGTTTATGAGCTTTGAAAAAAACCCAGTATGTGTAGCATATATGTCAGCCATCTCCAAAATTCATTCCCAATCTGCCACTTGGAGATCTGTCAAGCTAATAATGAAGCATATTGTGCAAGCATACACATTGGGCACATAGCGGGTGTTTTGTGAGCCCTGGTTCCACACTCGCCATCATCTCCCATCAATCATGTCCTCAGCAACAGCAGGGGCAATGGAACTAGAAGCAGAGGTAATTAGAGGCTTGACTCAGTTCCACATGCCTGGAAAATAAAGGCCACAAATATCCTTTTAAAACATTTTTGTGTTATAATCTTACCCAGGTCAATACTGAAAAGAGAGGAAAGTATTATGTTAATGAATACGAAGTTCTTTCCTCTTTAAATAACTATTGTCAATCTTTTTTTCTTAATTCCAATAACTAAATTCTCCAGCCACTCCTTTAGCAGCGAGAACTTGCAAATTTTCACATTATGAAGCCGTGCAAAATATCATCAAAAGAAAGATATTAGCTTACTATATTAGAAAAAGGATTGGGTTTCAGAATTAGACAGACCTAAATTTACATCATGGCATTGTGACTAAATTTACATCATGGCATTGTGACACAGGGCAAATTAGTAAATTCTCTTAGCCCTTCCCTGGTAAAATGTGGCTAATAATATTTACCTTGTAAGGCTTAAGTTGAAGATTAAATGGTATGTTAATCACTGGGTACACACTAGGCAATCAATAAATGGCAATTCAAATGTATTTATGACTTATACTTGAGACAGAATACCCACAATTCAAGATGGAATCGATTACTATAAAATACTTTTTAAAAGGTGAATAATAGCGCACAAAGGGAATATAAAGGGAAAAAATAAAATTGTGAGTTTAGCATCAAAAAGACATGTTGAGAGGGTGTAGCTGTTTGCAGGATATAGGAAGAAACATAATTCTGTGTTCTTTTATAGGGAATGCAAACAAGATGCCATGACCGTGACATGAATCAATTTCCAAAAGTGAAAACAAGCCAGTAGCCCAAGGAACACAAGCACTTCTGGCACTGGAGCCAGAAGTAAATGTGAGGGGGTCTCAGAGAGAGGACATAATGAAAGGTATTGAATAACATCCTCAAAAGCATTCTTGCAGTAACTACAGCCTGAGCTGCACAGGCTATTTCTGAAAACACAGGCTGGTGGGCTTCAGATTCCTCACTTCCCCAGGTTCTCTATACTAGTGAGGCAGAGGGAACGCTAGTCACATACAAGTGCTCTGCACTCAAGGTCCAGTTTCACACTTACTAATTGTGTGTGACCTTGGACAATTGTGCAATTTCTCTAAGCCTCTAGTTTCCTCTCATGGGAAATGGGTACATGATAGTGGCTTCTTCATGGGCCGTTGGGAGAATTAAAGGAAGTGTCAGCCTCAGTTACATGTCAGAGGACAGAAATGGCTATTTTTAAAAGAAACAGCTGATGCGGAGGTGCTCCTCTAATTTTCAAAGAAGGGACAGTCATAGAACTAGAACCATAGGAACTTTTCATACAAAGGCTATTAATACAATACGTCCTGTAACATAACCACATTTACCTGTCAACTTTGCATTAGTATCACATTGCAGACTAAAGGGAGTCAAATGTCAGATTTGATTTCATGTCAGCATGTCAGAGTATCCTAAAAGGGAACTAACTTTGTAGCAGCTGTCTGAACCCTTTGCATGAGAAAATTCGCTCAGTCTCCAAAGGTTTTCTCCTTGGTATTTCTTTCATTACTCTGTTCACATTCTCAGTTCTTGTACTACCAAATCTTAGCGACTGACTGTCATAGTCACTTTTTCCAGTTCTGTGCAAGTAACATTCATTTCCTGTTTTTAAATATCCACCTTCATGTGAATATTCCTGAAATCTTTATTCTTTCTCCCAGATAAAGAATCTACATTTTGTTTTTCTTTGCATAAGTGTCACTTTCCAATTAGCTAAGCGGTTAGTAGGACTTCACATGCCTCCAAAAGTTATATAAATTTCTAAATAAATCCCAGAAAGGATGAGTCCTGAGGTAAAATCGTGAGTGAGATGCTTCAGCTTGGGTTCCAATTTAGGATCTGCTAGTGTATAATTTGACCTTTTAGCCTTAATTTATAGCTCTGTAAAAGGAGGGTTTATTCTAGACCAGGTTTTCTCAAACTTAACATGATTTGCCTTGATAATTCTTTGTTGTAGAGGCTGTCCTGTGCATTATAGGATATTTAGCAATATCTATGGCCTCTAAGCACTGGATGCCAATAGCAATCTACTCCCCCAGCTGTGACAACCAAAAATGTCTTCAGACATTGACAAATGTCCCTTGGAGGCAAAATTGCCTGGGTTGAGAATATTAGTCTAGGCTTTAAAATTCTATGAGTGGTACACTGAAAAAATCTGTATTAGCATTTGATTTCTTTATATTTCCAATAAAATCTAAATTCCTTGAGGGCAGGGACGTTTTTATGTTTGGTTCAGTGCCACACTTAGAGTGAATACTTGGTATAGTAGGCACTCATTAAATTTTTGTTGACAAAAATGAATAAATGATGGAATATCTAACTCCATAAAGATTGAAATCTCTCCATTTATTACATCTTTGTAACACATTTCAATGGGTCCTTAAACGATATTCGTCTTTCATGCTTATTCCACTTTTATTTCCTTATAAATATTGCCTTGCTTCCTTTTAACATAAATTCAGTTCATATATCCTTTAGAATCCAAGATACTTGGGAGCAAGAACTGTATTCTCTTTCTTCCCAATTCATCACATTAATCAACTCTGTATGTCAGAGAACCTTTATATGTGCTAAATTAGATTGAAATATTTCATATACTTTCAATACAGAAGCATGACACAGACAGTAAATGGACCCAAATTTCTGAAATATAGATTTTCTTCCCTAATAACTATCAGAGAAACAAAACTATTTCTTTCCAACCATTTACATACACAGGTTTGTTTCTGAGTTTCACAAACCTTTATGTGTTCTTTATGCATTCATTCAGGAATGGTATTCTCCCATTCCATAGCATATGCTTTCTCTTTTCTTGTTGAAAGTGAGTCTTCATGTCAAAAAGTAGCAGCTGTTCTCAATTAGAGCATCCGCTTTTAACCTTTTGTGGCTTTGTAACTGACCACTGAACAGAGAGTTCAGGAATATTTTACATTCAGGGTCCTTTGTTATTAGAAGCCATTCTTACTTCTTATTTTTTAAAAATAATACAAAAAATCTGTAACTGATCATATGATGATTATGAGTTTCATGATCTTGACTCTCCCTTGGGATTCCTGGTCTCCTCTCACAGAGCAAATATGTGATAAGATGTCCACATCGTGATTGTTTCTAAAAGACTATCAACAGTTATGCATCTTAGAGGACTACAGGAACAGCGGTAGATGAAAACATGACCAAAGTTTTATTCTAGTATAGTTCTATTATTATCACAGATTCTGTTCTCTAAAAAAGGTGTCCATAAGTGATTTTAGAGTTATCTGCCAATAGGATTGTTTTCCCGCATCCTGGAAGATGAGAAGCTACAATAGCAGAGTATACATGCAGTCTTTCTAGTCATATGATTCTTTCCAAACTGCTCTGATTGGGGAGATTTTCATCAAATATTATCAGAACTCATACTTCTCTCTACAATTGCTCTCTATTAAAGTTTAGTGCCAGCTGTCAGAGCTGTAATGTAAACCCTTATTAGCTCTTGTAAGTTCTACTCTGGAACTAATAAGGGATTGTCAAAACTACCCAAACACAGACAGAAATGGGGGGATAAATCACAGAAAAGAAGATGGAAAGTGTTCAATGAATCTGTATTAGCAAAACAATCTTTGTGAAACTATTACCAATGAATTTCACAAAATCTGTATATCTCAAGAGGGAGAAAAAGATCTAGTTCTCCGTTTATTTTGCATAGGGTTTGATTCTCTTTCTTCTAGGAGGGGTTGACTAAAAACAATAAAACAAATTGGAAAAGTTAATGAAATATCAATAATCTTTTTAGAATCGCTCCATGTATTCTGAAAAAAAATTACACTGCATTCCTCAAATTTTAAAATATATGTTTTGATAATATCTGAACCTCTAGAAAGAAAAGCATAAGTTTGAAAAATTGAAGATGAATATTCTTTACAAAAGCCATAGATTATATAATACCTTAGCTTTAAAATTTTTTTTACATAATGGCATACAGCAAATCAGAACCAAGGAAGGCTTTCTATATAAACCCCAAAGTAAACTAAGTTAAAGAAATGAAATTTTAACACTTCCTGCAAGGTCCAACTAGGTTTAATGTTAAATTACTATGGCAGATCCACGAGTTATTTGACAAGGTGATATTCATTAAGATGGCAAAGTAAATATAAATTTTATATATCCAAAACAACCAATATTCCACCTTTCACAGGTATGGCTTTTTCTTGGAAAATTCTCATCACTTTTCATATGAGTCTACATTTAATAGATATTTTGTAAGTGTTATCAGAGCAATATTCTGATCCTCCTTTGAAAATGAGGCTGAAAATGCAGTGACAGAAACAACATATTTCAAGGAAAATCAGAGCTATTTTACTTTCTGCAACTGACATTATTTTTTCCATGTCTTAGACTCTCATAGTGAACACGCTCCTGGGAACCTTAATCCATACTTGTCACAGACAGACTCTCAAACAAACTGCACAATGAGCAAATTATTTGTGTTCCCCAAAGACTATACATTTGGCATATCAGTGTTACCTAAATTATTATGTGCAGCTTTGAAACACAGGACCAGAGGAAGTATATGAAAGTTCAAAGACCTTATCATAGTTAAAAATAAAAGAAAAAAAGAACAGAACTTTATATCCTAAAAGCAAATACCCTATAGCTATTTGATAAGGGATGATTGGTTAGAACCTCAGGAAAATACCTTAATACTGATATATCCAGGTTAGGATAAAGAGTAGTAAAACACTTAATGAAAGAAGAAATGTCTTACTATTTATTCCTCTTTGAACAATATAATTGATATTATATAACTAAAGATAATCCATATAAGGTAAAATAAACGATATTTTACTAAAACACTGTAATTCTTATTTAGTTATAATCTTGTGTGAGAATGTTAACATCTATAAAACTGCCTGTGATTTTTAAGGTCTTTTATGTTGGTTCATTGCTGATTATTTAACTTGTTCTTATTCATTATGAGGTATTTAAATAGTTAGATATCATTCTGTTCTACTCTGTAAATTCAACAGCAGTTATATCTTTCCTAAGTATGTTTGCAATTAAATTGTCTGTGACTGCTCAAAATAATCTGATTTGTAGTATATACAGAACAAAGATTCCACATTTCTTTCTAGTATCTTAAACCTGCAAATCCACGGTTTAAATTTATACTGTTTGTTTTTATACAGACGAAAGATGAACTACAATACTTAAGTCACAAATCAAATACACTCCCTTACTTTTCCTCTCTTTCTCATATTTGAAAGTTTTTAGTTAATTACTGTTTACATAGCGTGTTGACATAATTTGACTGAAAGTTTCCATTAATATCACATAGTAATTCATGTAAGCACATTTGGCACTTACTTCATACAATTTATACTGTTTCCTCCACTGCTATTTTTTTTTTTTTTTTTTTTTACTATTTGGGTGATTCTCAAGTGAACATAGTAAATACCTAAAGTAAATCAAATAGATATTGTTTTTTTTTCTATATAGAGTCAAGTAAATTGGTTTGACAAATATTTTTACTTACTTGATTACTTATTTTTGATTCCCATGATTTCTTCAAGGAAAGAACATTATTTATTATTATATCCTCATCAACTATCTAGTCTTGTATACAAAAAATGTTAGGGCATAAAACAGTAGGCAAAAATTCTAGGTTTAACATTTTGGAAATGTAGCAATTTTATTTTACTATTGTCATTGTTTGCTTGTTTCCTAAATTATATGTTTTTAAATCAGTTAAAATCTGAAAGTCTTTCTGGGTATACAATATAAAAATGTCTATGTGTAAATTCAAGGCCACTTTTGAAAAATCGGTGGAAAAGACCTGTGTTAGAGAAAATAAGAGACTGAGTCAAATACCAGATGGGAAAAATCAAGGTTACTAATCTTTAGAAGAAGAAAAATGCTTACACCTAAAGCAATTAGAGAAAGAAGAACAAAGAAACCCCAAAGTTAGCAGAAGGAAAGAACTCATAAAGATCAGATCAGAAATAAATGAAAAATAAATGAAGGAAACAATAGCAAAGATCAATAAAACTAAAAGCTGGTTCTTTGAGAAGATAAACAAAATTGATAAACCATTAGTCAGACTCATTAAGAAAAAAAAGGAGAAGACGCAAATCAATAGAATTAGAAGGGAAAGAGGAGAAGAAACAACTGACACTGCAGAAATACAAAGGATCATGAGAGAGTACTACAAAAAACTATATGCCAATAAAATGGACAACCTGGAAGAAATGGACACATTCTTAGAAAAGCACAAGCTTCTGAGACTGAACCAGGAAGAAACAGAAAATATAAACAGACCAATCATAAGCACTGAAATTAAAACTGTGATTAAAAATCTTCCAACAAACAAAAGCCCGGTACCAGAGGGCTTCACAGGCGAATTCTATCAAACATTTAGAGAAGAGCTAACACCTATCCTTCTCAAACTCTTCCAAAATATAGCAGAGGGAGGAACACTCCCAAACTCATTCTACGAGGCCACCATCACCCTGATACCAAAACCCGACAAAGATGTCACAAAGAAAGAAAACTACAGACCAATATCACTGATGAACATAGATGCAAAAATCCTCAACAAAATACTAGCAAACAGAATCCAACAGCACATTAAAAGGATCATACACCATGATCAAGTGGGGTTTATCTCAGGAATGCAAGGATTCTTCAATATATGCAAATCAATCAATGTGATACACCATATTAACAAATTGAAGGAGAAAACCGTACGATCATCTCAACAGATGCAGAGAAAGCTTTCGACAAAATTCAAAACCCATTTGTGATAAAAATCCTCCAGAAAGTAGGCATAGAGAGAACTTTACTCAACATAATAAAGACCATATATGACAAGCCCACAGCCAACATCATCCTGAGTGGTGAAAAACTGAAAGCATTTCCGCTAAGATCAGGAACAAGACAAGGTTGCCCACTCTCACCTCTATTATTCAACATACTTTTGAAAGTTTTAGCCACAGCAATCAGAGAAGAAAAAGAAATAAAAGGAATCCAAATTGAAAAAGAAGTAAAGCTGTCACTGTTTGCAGATGACATGATACTATACATAGAGAATCCTAAAGATGCTACCAGGAAACTACTAGAGCTAATCAATGAGCTTGGTAAAGTAGCAGAATACAAAATTAATGCACAGAAATCTCTTTTATTTCTATACACTAATGATGAAAAATCTGAAAGTGAAATTAAGTAAACACTCCCATTTACCATTGCAACAAAAAGAATAAAATACCTAGGAATGAACCTACCTAAGGAGACAAAAGACCTGTATGCAGAAAACTATAAGACACTGGTGAAAGAAATTAAAGATGATACAAACAGATGGAGAGATATACCATGTTCTTGGATCAGAAGAATCAACATTGTGAAAATGACTCTACTACCCAAAGCAATCTATAGATTCAATGCAATCCCTATCAAACTACCACTGGCATTTTCACAGAAGTAGAACAAAAAATTTCACAATTTGTAGGGAAACACAAAAGACCCCGGATAGCCAAAACATTCTTGAGAAAGGAAAATGGAGCTGGAGGAATCAGGCTCCCTGACTTCAGTCTATACTACAAAGTTACAGTAATCCAGATAGTATGGTACTGGCACAAAAACAAAAATGTAGATCAATGGAACAGGATAGAAAGCCCAGAGATAAACCCACGCACATATGGTCACCTTATTTTTTTATTTTTATTTTTTTTTTTGTGGTACGTGGGCCTCTCACTGTTGTGGCCTCTCCCGTTGCAGAGCACAGGCTCCGGACGTGCAGGCTTAGCGGCCATGGCTCACGGGCCCAGCTGCTCCGTGACATGTGGGATCTTCCCAGACCGGGGCACGAACTCACATTCCCTGCATCGGCAGGCGGACTCTCAACCACTGTGCCACCAGGGGAGCCCTGGTCACCTTATTTTTGATAAAGGAGGCAAGAATATACAATGAAGAAAAGAGAGCCTCTTCAGTAAGTGGTGCTGGGAACATTGGACAGCTACAGGTAAAAGAATGACATTAAAACACTCCCTAACACCATACTCAAAAATGAACTCAAAATGGATTAAAGACCTAAATGGAAGGCCAGACACAATCAAACTCTCAGAGGAAAAGACAGGCAGAACACTTTATGACATAAATCACAGCAAGATCCTTTTTGACCCACCTCCTAGAGAAATGGAAATAAAAACAAAAATAAACAACTGGGACTTAATGAAACTTAAAAACTTTTGCACAGCAAAGGAAACCATAAACAAGACAAAACGACAACCCTCAGAATGCGAGAAAATATTTGCAAATGAAGCAACTGACAAAGGATTAATTGCCAAAATTTACAAGCAGCTCACGCAGCTCAATATCAAAAAAGCAAACAGCCCAATCCAAAAAATGGGCAGAAGACCTAAATAGACATTTCTCCAAAGAAGATATACAGATTACCAACAGATACATGAAAGAATGCTCAACATTATTAATCATTAGAGAAATGCAAATCAAAACTACAATGAGACATCACCTCACACCACTCAGAATGGCCATCATTAAATAATCTACAAACAAATGCTGGAGAGGCTGTGGAGAAAAGGGAACCCTCTTGCACTGTTGGTGGGAAGGTAAATTGATACAGCCACTATGGGGAACAGTATGGAGGTTCCTTAAGAAACTAAAAATAGAACTACCATATGACCCAGCAATCCCACTACTGGGCATATACCCTGAGAAAACCATAATTCAGAAAGAGACATGTTCCACAATGTTCATTGAAGCTCTATTTACAATAGCCAGGAGATGGAAACAACCTAAGTGTCCATCGACAGATGAATGGATAAGGAAGGTGTGGCACATATATACAATGGAACATTACTCAGCCATAAAAATAAACAAAATTGTGTTATTTGTAGTGAGTTGGATGGACCTAGAGTCTGTCATACAGAGTGAAGTAAGTCAGAAAGAGAAAAACAAATACTGTATCCTAACACACATATATGGAATCTAAAAAAAAAAAGAAAGAAAAAAGAAAAAGGTCATGAAGAACCTAGGAGAAGGATGGGAATAAAGATGCAGACCTACTAGAGAATGGACTTGAGGACACGGGGAGGGGGAAGGGTAAGCTGCGAGAAAGTGAGAGAGTGGCAGGTACATATATATACTACCAAATGTAAAACTGATAGCTAGTGGGAAGCAGCCGTATAGCACAGGGAGGTCAGCTCGGTGCTTTGTGACCACCTAGAGGCGTGGGATAGGGAGGGTGGGAGGGAGATGCAAGAGGGAGGAGATATGGGGATATATGTATACATATAGCTGATTCACTTTGTTATTAAGCAGAAACTAATACAGCATTGTAAAGCAATTATACTCCAATAAAGATGTTAAAAAAAAAAGGATGGAAAATGAAAGCTAACAACAGCAACAAATAGAGGAAATATCACCTATGATTGAACAGACTAGAGGCTTAATGGAACTAAAAATGATGTCCCCTCAGAAAAGAAAACTCCTGTTTGGAAGAAGGTGGACAACCAATTAATGAATAATGAATATACGTAAATTCATTAAAGACAGTTGCTCTCCCTCAAGGTATCTCTAAGTTCTAATGTTTAAGTTAGAAGAGAGACTGTTGAATTGGTGTCTGTCATATGTAAGTGTTTTAACACAGATTTAAACAAGAGAGCAAGGAAGGTTATACAATCCAATGATACTAATGTATGACAATAATGATGTTGTTCAAATACTATTACCCAGTGCTAGATACTCTGCAATGGGCTATGTATACATTCGCTGGCAATTCTAAGGGGTAGATATTGTTGCTCCCCTTTTGTGGATAAGGAAACTGGGGCTCAAATTGTTTATCCACACAGCATTTCTGGGACTCTTGAGCCCAAGCACTTGTCAGTGACAAGAGCCTTTGGCTAAATGAACAATTAGATGCAAACTGAAGGTTGAGGACAAAATTGAGGAAGTTTTCTGAATCATGTTAATACTACCACAAGTTATTATATAAATTGGTGAGAAAATGTAAAAACTTGAATTAATTAAAGGTTTTATAGCTATTATATAAAGCTGTCAGAACGTATCTGTTTTATTTGAAAGTTATTTACATTTTTACTTACTGACATAATTTTTATTCAAATAAATTCTTTGGTCTGAAAAGTCATGGGATGCAACAGTTAAAGGCAAAGTGGGAATGGAGTGCTGTCATTTTAAATTCAGGGAACATGAATAAAATTTTTACAGATCAAGGTAAGAAGTCTGATAATCTCAGTGCAGTCATTACAGGATGAATAAATGCCTTAAGTACTAAGTGTGTAAAATTAAGGGATAAAGTTATTTTAGCATCTTCATAAGTAGTTAGAGCCTTGCTTTATTATAGGTATGAAACTAGTGGAAATTGATTTTTGCAAGCCAGAAAAATAATATTCATCATAAATTCACAAAAGAGAAAAAGTATTCTCTTGGCTACTATATAACGTATTGTTATTACTTTTCATAATCTATTTATTACTATAATGGTAGTTCAGATGATTCCAGTCTTAGTGTGTTGCAACTGTATGTGACCTAATAGTCAAATGCATTCATTTAAAATTAGATAAGATATACATCTTTATGTGCAAGATATTCTTAAGAACCTAGTGGATTCCAAGATATATAATGCGAGGTATGTTCTCTCCAGAACTTACATTCCAAGAATGCATAGTTGGCATAGAAATCTCCCAATAATTATTAATCTAGTATGTATCAAATTGAAAACTTCATCAATTATACTCTGCTAGGTTGTAGGCACAATGTCCTTTAAAAAGACATGATGTAGTTCCTCCCCTCAAGAAACTTCCAGCCTGAAAACAACTGTAAAGAAATGCTTCTGAATTCATTAAAACATATGAACACCTCGTACTTCTAGAAGATGCGCAAAGACTAAGTAGGTGCTAAGAAACATCTAAGGTTTTCAATTTTCTTTAGCTCCTCTGTCAGAGCAAGCAGAATCTTTAAATCATTGTTATTGTAGGCTTGACTGCTTCTTTTTTTTTTTTTTTTTTTTTTTTTTTTTTTTGCGGTACACGGGCCTCTCACTGTTGTGGCCTCTCCCGTTGCGGAGCACAGGCTCCGGACGCGCAGGCTCAGCGGCCATGGCTCACGGGCCCAGCCGCTCCGCGGCATGTGGGATCTTCCCAGACTGGGGCACGAATCTGTGTCCCCTGCATCGGCAGGCGGACTCTCAATCACTGCGCCACCAGGGAAGCCCTTGACTGCTTCTTTAAGAGACTTTCTGAACAGACAGAGCCATGGATAAAGAGTAAGAGTTGGTAGGTGAAAAAAACATAATTACAGATAACCATCAAGAAATCTAGATGTCTTCATATGTCACATCAAACACACTTTTCTACTCAGTTGCTAATGTACAAGAACAAGGAATAAAGTTAGCATTCCACAATGAACACACACAGATAAAACACAGGGCAACAGATTCTTCAGTGACATTAATAAGGTATTTGGTACATTAAGCTAAACAAAGTTTGTAGGAGGAAGGAATATTTATAGTAACTGCCTGGTATCTGCCTGAAATGTAATTAATTGACTATATAAAAAGCCATTAGCATTCTCATTTCTTCTCTCCAAACTAAATTAAAACAGATAACATAATTCATTAGCTAGGATTTTATATATATATACACACACACACACACACACACACACACACACACACACACAACACAAATTTCCCTATGTATTAACGTGAAATTTCCCCACACCTCCAATCTTAAAAAGTGAAAAGTGTTATGCTGAGATGTAAGAAGGATTTCTCAAGTGAAATGAACCAAGTAAATCTTGATTGTCAATGACTGAAAGCAAATGATTAAGTCTCATAATTTTAATTTTTCAATCTGGTTAAAAAGAGGTTTATTGACATCCTATAATAACAACTCAACCTGTAATTTGACCATACTCTCAACATTCAGCAAGTTTGCCCAAATCTCAGGAACATGGCCCAAATAAGGTTTAAGCCACACACACAGTAACTTAAAAGAGATGCCACGAGAGATAACTTATTTAAAGAAAGGCCATATTTTAAAATTATATATTAGAGAAATTGCTAGAACCAAGTTGATGCATGACTTCTTACTTTCCTTACTAATGTTTATATTACCTCTTAGTTTAAGTTTGTGTGGTTACTTTTATGTGCATTTCTATCTTACCAAATTCGTTATAATAAATACTCTCTACCCTCCTGTAGGTGCTTTTTCCTGTATTTCCAGTTTACTTGGTATGCAATTCCTAAATGATGCTTTAGTTACTAATATTTCTTTCACCATTGCCTTATTTCCTCTCTCTAACCAGTCCTTGAAAGAGAGAGCTGCATCATCTTCTACTCTTACTTTTCCCCATCCTCTCTAGCAAAGAAACAGAAGATCAGCAACATAAAGCATCTTATTGCAGAAAATTTTATTTTCCCGTCATTCATCTCCTCACATACAAATACTTCCTCCCTCAACACACTTATAACTTCTTTTTAAGTTTAAACTATTGACTTAGATCTGTTTAATAATTCACTTAAAAACATATGTTCCTTTGGAGGCAGAGACCAAAACATTTTAAAATACACAAACACACACACACACACACACACACATTTTTGAATTATAAACCAAATTAGTTTAGCAGTGATAATGTTCATCTTTCTCTTTCTACTGCGCTCAGCAGAATTTGGCACATAGTAGAGGCTCAATAAATGTTTAATAATTGAATAAATGGTCAAAGCACAACTTTACTACTTTTTCTCATTTCAGGAAAACTAGACTATTGTTAAAGTTTGCATCAAATACAAGAGAAGTATAATGACATGGTTAAAATTCTGGTCCTGTATAAAGATAACTTTGGTTTTATTTATAGTTCTGAAATTGATGGATGAGTTTTTTGACTACAGAATATTTTTAACAATATATTTTTCCTATCAAACAGAGATTGTCTCATTTTCATCATTTAGTTCACTGAACTTTAACTATCCCAAATATCCATGTAGAGTGAAATAAATAATTCAGAATATTTCATTACTAAACTCAGAAAATGACCTATTTAAGAAATTTAGATCCTTTATAAGGCCTCCCTATGGAACAAGCTCAGAACGCAAAACTTTAATGGGACTTCTACACATTATGAGACTTTTGAGATAATGATTTAATAAACAAATTATAAACTGCACCTTCTGGAATGCATAAGCTGGGTAAGTTAGTTAGCCCTTTCTCCCTACCCCAAAAGTTGCTAAGCACAATAGTGATGAGTCCAAAACTCTCAATGCAGAGACTTCTCGTTATTAATAAACAATTTCCACTATTAATTTTGAAATACTCAAAATTAATCTCTCCTTCCCCTACCCTGCCAAGGCAGTTTGTACCCGGTAGAAGATTTATTGGTCTGTCTTGCAATAAAATTATTCATTTATTTATCTGTCTTTCATACTAGATTGTGAGCTCTTAGAAGGGAGATACGCTGACTTATTCATCTATGTTTCTCCGGTGTCTGGTACATTATTACATAGAACTTACAGATGGTTACAGGTATTGAATTAAATTTGGTAGACTTTTTGGCATATCTAAGATGTTTGTCAATCCACATATCCAAATTTTGTTAGACATCACCTGGGCTAAGCTTAGTTTTCCCATGACATTTTGGCTAGTAATTCTTCTTTCTTAAAAACCTAGAAACAGAAAGATGTGATAAATAAACTGAAACAGATGAACCTTATATTGACAGATTCTTGGTTAACTTTGTGCTGATTCTCTATGGTCCTACTCATCCTTCAATACACAGTACTCTAACTCCAGTAGAATCTATGTACCTATGGGATTTCCTGGTCTCTGCCACCACTGGACTGAATCACAGGGAAGAAGTGTGGGTTGAGATTACAACTGCAACCTTTAGAATCAGACTGCCTGGTTTCAGATTGCAACTTCAGCATTCACTAAGGGACCTAAGGCAAGATATTTAACCTATCAAAGCTTTTCTTCTCATTTTAAAAATGGAGATAATAATAAGGATGACTTATAGGTTATTTTGAAGGATAAATGAGATAAATCATGGGCATAACTTAGCAAATGAGCACAGTGTCTGGCATCCAATAAGTGCTTAATGAATATTTTTAAAAACCTCTGAATTCTTACTACACTTCTCAGAATGAAGTAGATGCTCCTTGAATATTTGTTGAAACAAAGTGAATGAGTCTTGTTTTCCTCTGCTTTAGGTAACTGGAAGCCTATGGTTGCTGATCATCGTGTTATAAAATTATCCTGAGGTGTTTAAAATCTGGCTCTATGTGTATGTCAAGGTATTGTTCCATCCTTTTGTAAAACGAAACAAAACAAAACAAAAATGAACTCATGAAATACAGGAAATCTATTTAGTTATCTTTTTCACCTGTATCTTTTCTAAGTATTACCATTCCTTTTGTGTGCCTGAATTGAAGTACTGCTGATAAAACAATGACTTGTGAGAGTCATAAGCTATTCTGACTAGTCCACAAGCTTATTAAAAACCAACCGAATTTTTAAAATTAAAAAAGGAAAGCATAACAAACACCATCACTACCACTGACAACAACAGCAAAATTACAAGTCTCAAGCCATGATGGCTTACTCTATTACAGATACCAGGCCAGAATTAATTGGTTGAGTATTGGATTTTTAAGACATAGTAGACTATGCACTAAACTGACCTATTAAAAGAAATATTTGTTAAAATAAAGTTGGTTTAGACTAGGTACTACATGTAAATCAGCAAGAAATAGAATACCTTGTCACATCGTCTAATAATCTGAGTACACAAAGGTTTTCTTTACTTATTACAAAAAGAGAGGAAGCCAAAATTCACCTGGCAACATCAGCAAATGTCAAGATATAACCATAAGAACAAGCTGCACCTTTAAGTTACATCACTGAAAAGTCAGTCCCAATCATATCCCATTTCATGTGCTATCTCTAATTCTACTATAATTATTTTTATTGGTTTATCTTCAAGATTTTTTCTTAGAATAAAAAATTCTATGCTATTTACGCATACGTATCTCTTATTCTGCAACCAGTATTTTTAAATGTTGAAAAAGTCTGTGATAATATAGCATCACTATATCAAGGAGGTGCTATTAATGTCCTTCAATATAATAAACTATAAGACTCAAGGATGTAAAAATTTGACATAAATATTATCTCCAGGAGTAATTTTAACATAGGGTACCACTGAGTAGAATAATAGTTACTTTAAAGAAGTGGTTCAGTAAATTAAAATGAGGTTAAAAACAGAAGCAATTATGAATCTATTGTGAACTTTCTGAAAACAACTTAATGTGACTCTTTTTTTAAATTCTTCTACTAGTTATTTTGTCCTCAAGACAGCATGTAATATAGGCTAATTATATGTATGTTTTATTTATTTTTATTAACATTTTTATGATTCTATTTACTTGCTGATACTTATTTTTCTATTTCTTGTAACTTTGAATGAAATATAAAGTATCATATAAAATTATTTAAAACCCAAACATCCAAACAATGCTTAGGTTTCTTGCTCAATGGAATATTTTATGAGATAGCTCAACATATATTGATATATATTGTTGAGACAGGGACACACTATTCCTTTCTTGGTGTGGACATCAGAGACTGCATCAGTAGAAACCAAACTGGAGGGAATGGACAATTTTTCATCTTCCTGATCTAGGCCTTTATTATTTTATTTAAAATAAATCACACAAATATATCACAAACAATACCATAGTGATAAAATGTAATTCAAAGTGGAATATAAAGGCTATTGAGACTTCTCTCCACTCATGAATATACATAAGCAAGTAGTAGCTAGTATGTTGTTCCAATTTTAGAATTTTCAAAGCCATACTTAGTAAGAGTATCATGATGGCTCTTGTCAAGGATCTAAATAACACAGAGAAATATCAGACTAGAGTGTACCATTTGCTGTCATTAAAAAGAAATTCTATAAACTACCTATAGTCAAAAGCAAAATGCTATATTCTGTTCAGATTCTTAGAAAGGTCAATTTATGTATAACGTAGATTCATTTCTTCCACATGAACTTGAGTCCTACTGAATGGCCACAAGTAGAATATCAAACTCAATTCTTTTGACAGAGTTTAACAGCAAACAAAGGTATTAACACAGACTAGATTTCAAGGACTAGTTACTTAAGTTCTCCTGTGTATTTATACATTTAAAAATTTAATAATAATTTCACTGTGTCCTTAAACACAAAACCTTGCCTAATGCTAAACAACAAATTTTGGGATTAAGTGGAACTTATCATCTGATATAATCTTCTATGGAAAAGATTATCTTTAATTGATTTTACTTCAAGTGCAAAGAGATTTTTAATAAAAATCAACTTGATAACACAGTTCAGGTTCTCTGATTCTATATAAAGGATCAAATATGCATTCCCACCTAAGATGTGGTATATATATGTGTATATATATATACACATATATATATATCCTCCTGAGCAGCCAAAAGGGCCAAATCATGAATCAAAATTTAAAAATTTTTACATTACTCCTCTATACATTAAACACTGAAGGACCAAACCTGGATTTTTAAATAAAATAATTTTTATTAAACACTAATGCTTTGTAAGTAAACCCGTATTTTAAGCACAGGTGTCACTGAAGAAAATACTATATTTTATAGCAATGAATTACCTATTGCTATGAGAGTGATGAGCACAAATGTAAATAGTCAATGCAGGATCTAATTCTGTTAGACTCAGATTAGCTGAGTGCCAATGATATTTCTTCCCTCTACATAAAAGAGACAGAGACTTTTTTTCTTTCAGTTCGTCTAGTGAGGTGTAGGCCAGCACCACATAATCAAACATGCTAATATTTCTACATCAAATTATGAATCATCACATCAAGTGGGATGGATAAATTTAGTCTATAAATAGACTCTGTTCAGTTTGAGGCATGTTTTGCTGCCAAGTGAGTTCAGGTTGGGTTCATTTCTTTCAATTACTCTACCATAAATTCACAGGTAAGAAATACCACTGCAGGGAAAATAGAGAAGACTCTTACCTTGGCACATAAAACCTCTTTCTTCATAGCCAGCATTGCATGAGCACTTGCCAATGGGTACAAGCCATTCACCTTCTGTACTACAGTACATCCTGGGAGGATCTTCTTCCTTAGAATTGTTAACACAAGAACCTCTAACTTCCACCAGGGATTGGGAATCCATGGGTACTGTGTCTGGAAACATAGCCAGATTCTTCACTGTAAACGGACACTTTTTGAAGTACACTCTCACAGACACTAAGGCAACACAAGCACCAACGTCTTGAAAAGCCAAATAAAATCCCTTTTTGTTGACAGGACCTACTTCTCTAACCTCGGTGTTGAGTTTAAGAATACGGTCCCCAAGATCCATTTGTGTGAAACTTTCATCAGCTGCAATGGTGTCAATCTTTGTAAACTGATGTTCTCGGAATTTGACCCCATGATCATCATCAGACTCCATGTAGTATAGGTTGAAAGTCTCCTTGCAAGTTCCCAAAACCAATGGAATGCTATTGCAGTCCCGGAGAGTGAACTTGAGCTCCACGTAGATCTTCTGAGCTGAGTTCCTGGGGACCCAGTTTGTCCTCAGCCAATTATTTTGACTATGATCCATGACATTGCACACCTGGTAAGTCCTGATGGGTGTGTAATGTTCATCAACACCGCTGATCTCTTCCCACTTGAAGAATCAAAGAAGAAAAAAAGAGAGGCAGAATTAATGAGTTAAGCATGATGAATAATAGTGCACATAAGATGAGGGTGTCAATGGAATCACAAGAAACACAAAATAAATGAGCAGAAACTGCTTAAAAAAGTTTCAAGACTTTTTAGAACAGTGAAGCAGTGCTGTCTTTGATCCTTAGACAGGTTTTGAGAAGTTTTTAAGTTAGCAACACATTGTTTGTGTTACTTATTATTCTACAACTATTATACCATCTGTTTCTATTACTCCTGTGTCTATGCTTTCTTTATACCATGCCCAGGTTAGCCTATATTGCTACCAGGAAAATACATATTTTTCCATGTCATACTAGAGTTCTAATCTTCTATGGCTCCCCATTACCTATGCAATAACTTCACACTCTTTAGTTTGGTATTTGTGTTTTTCCAAAAACTGGTCCCAACCTACATTTAATTTTTTCTAAAAGTTTGAATTGAGATTAGTGAATTATATGTTCCACTTATGCACATACTATGTTCTTGTCAATGTGAACATTTTTTACTGTTTTCAAAAGAAATATTGGATCTTCTTTTTTTATGCTATAAAGAAAAGAGAGCACTGGTCTGTGCTCTTTTCTCCTTGATGTTTCCCATAACCCTGCCATGCTTAAGAAACTTTCTGCTTTATATGATATTTATTAAATACCTTTTTTATAAAATTTAGTTCATGATACATGCTTAGATTAGTTTAATTTTGTTTCATATGCATTTGTTAGATTTTAGACCTCTTCATATCCTCTATAATATGCAGCACACAACTTCACCTTTTGGGAGATGCATAAAAATTATTTTTTTCTTTCAATATATGTAGGAATAAATCAAGAAAATATAAAGTTCTTAGAGAATATATTTTAATTTTGTAAATAAATAAATAAATGAAATCCTTCTGAAGCCCATTAGAAATGGGTTCCTAAATTTTTCTCCATTAAGAGAGTTACTTATTTTCATAAGGAGTAAGTTTTAAATACTTTTAAACTAAATCAATGGCATTTAAAGTGTATTAACATTTTTTCTATTTATTAAAAACACATAGGAATGCCAATCTACAACTTCTAGTCACAAAATGAGATAAAATGTTATTTGTTTTAATTTGATGGTAACCAAAAGCAAAGAAATATGGCATTTATTTGGCCTTTGAACCTCATTAGAGGAGAAAATAATTATTTACATTAGGGTGTTTGAATATCAAAAGCAATTAGTGGACCCCACCAGTGTGAGAAACACAGTTTTAGAACTCCTTATTCCCCTTAGCTCTCCTACCAATCTAAGAGCAAAACAAAAGCAAATAATTAAATAGCACTTATTTTAATAACTTCGATCATTCAGGGTCTGGAATATGAGAGGCACTCATTTTCTGGAGCAAAATTGGCTAGTCTTCATTGTCACGCCCAAGATCAAACAAAGGAACAAATTTTGATTATTTTAGAAAACCCTAGCTCTAATATACAAGATATATCTATATCTTAATATAAGAAAATACTCATACTGTATTTTTAATAATAACCAATATATCATTTTCAAACATCCACTCTATAAATGTATTATACGGAGAGCTTTAAAGAAGAAAAGTATACATGAGATTCTCAGTTCTGAGGATTTTACACTTAGGTGCCTATAATAATAAAGTCACATTCAAAACAAAATTAATTTATAACTTTAATATCAGAAAAAATTAAACAGAGTGAACTGAGTTGGAGCTCTGAAAAACTGTGATGTTAAAAAGTTAGTATTACGTTGTATCTTCTCTACTCCCATTACATTGGTTCTACAATGGCATTGTAAAGCACAGAGCTAACAAAATCTTCAGAGAATAAATGTTTTCTGTGGGCATTTTATAGAACATTAAGTCATGGACATAATTATTTAAAAATTAACCAACTGATTTAAAAATTTTTAGTTCAAGATTTCCTTATCAGAATAGATATGAGATTGTACTTCGACTGATGAATCATTTGCAAGTTTCTCCTGCTATGGACAGCATTTTACTAGACATCAAACAGAAATCACACTATGTAAAGATTCTCATAATTCAATGTAAAATATGATTTTAATTATGGAGATCTCACTGTATTTAACATTTTCCTCTCAACTCTAATTGGCAAGCTATCACAAGTCTTTGAATGCAGAGGTACAAATTGCAAGAAGATAATGCAAACAGCACCAGCATGCTTTGCACATGAAAAGGTTGCAGAGAGCAACTGTCACTTCATTAATTTGTCATGAAGACCATATTGCCTGTAAGTGATGGTGGCTTGCCATCTCAGACCACTTGCAAAAAACAACAGACTCTAGCATTTGCTGAGGACTAGACAGTGGAAATAAAATTCCTAAATGAGCATTTTTGCAACAGCAACGCAACAACAGGAATCATTAATTAAAGTTGCTGTTGTAATGCTTACATTTTATAAATTTAAAGAATACTCATATTTACCCTATCTTCCTATTCCAAGAACTAATGGATATGTTCATAAATTATTAGAGATAACATACTGTCATAGTCATTGCCCCAAGGCCAATGTGGACAATGAAAATGGGCAACAAAGAATTGGTGACATATAGAATTGGGAGGTACAAGGCATCTATCTCTTCATTTTTCTAATCCTTAAAAAAAAATCGGTTCAAGGGGTGTGCAGCAGTAACATTGTCTTCAGCAGAAGGGGACACAGAACTAGTAAGAACTCAAATTCTTTCTAAAGCTCAAATTCCCCAAAATCAATAATTCTGGTATTTAGCGTGGTTCCCAGATTCTTACTATAAGCTTTTATCATTAGACCACAGAGACCAGAGCTGAATTTCTTGCTTTGTTGGCTTTTTTTTTTCTTTTTCCAGATCATACAACTATAAGAAAACCACATGTCCATATCTCTTTTCCCTAGAAGGGTCATTCTGAAATCTATTCCCTGTAGCATAAGCACAGTGAGCCTCCTTATCATCAAAATACAGTGTAAGGTGTAAAGGAGAATCAATTTATATTTACTAGATAGAACAGTTCCTCGTCACTGAGTCAAACATGTATTTTGAGGGAAAACATATTTTTAACAATTAATCGGCATTTAACCTAAAAACTCTCATTTTGATAAACCTCAATTATAGTAATTAAAGATTTATACTCACTGTTGATATTAATTACTCTTAGATACATTTTTAGCTACTTGCCAATAGGGATTAAGGAGGAAAATGTGTACATTTTCTTTAAGAGAGGGAGAACCTACATTACATTTAGTGCATTGGCTAACATAAAAAAATACTAAGAAAGTGAGAAAAATAACTTCATGATTTACCTTATAAGGTTTAAACCAGTTTCTTAGAAATTTTCAGATGATACTAAAAAGAAAATGATAACCAATATTCTTATGTTTGCAATATTACATTTGTAATTCAGTGGTTAATAAGAAGCACATAGTTCGGTACTTTACAAAGTGCTAATGATGACTAATCTTGTGCTCAATAATTATAAGTGATATTAAATTGGTTCATGTTATTCCTTCTCCACTCATGTTTTTACTCCTATGTTTCTTTCTCTTTGTACACATCATAGCTATTTCGAAATGCAGTGTTCATCTTAGAAATATTTGGACATTTACCATGCATCAGAATTTTAAGCATGGCAATGCATAATCACTTACAGGAAGGATGTTACTGTCAAGTGTCAGGCACAGATATATCTACAAAAATCATTATATTTCCATTTATTCATAAATAGTTTTTCTTAGCCCATAAGTCTCAAAAGTACACACACACACACACACACACACACACACACACACATTTGTAATAGTATCACGTTAAAAGGTAGAGTAAAATAAAACTGTCGAGACAAATGAAAAATAGAATTTTGGGGTTTGGGGAGTTTTGCTGCAGTTGATGATGATTTGGGGTCAAATCAGAGGAATACATTTGTAACCAGAGGATTGAGGAGAGAGGAGATGGGAATTTGATATTGAAAATCTAGCATCAGTAACAAGAGGCAGGCCAGAGTCTAAAGATAAAAAGGCGTAGAAGGTACATGCCTCAGATGGTATGTCCAGTAATCTTAATAATAACGACTACTATCCATTCTCCCACCCATCTTTAACTCATAAGTATTTAGCATAAATGTGATAATGGTATTAGAAGTGTCTAGTGGAAAATAGAGAGGACAATGTTCTAGTTTGGGTAAAGTATACTGAAAAGAGCTGGAAAACTAGGAAACTAGTGAAAGGACCAGAGCTTATTATTGAGGAGAGCCAACACAGGGTTTCGGAGAGGGAGAGAGAGTTAGGACCAGGAAAATGTATGATCTCTGTTCAGATATTAGGTACATTCTGGTACATTCTGTAGTTAGAACAAGACACAGGCTATTCAAGGAAGTGTCTTCTGAAAGCTTGAGCATGTGGGGGTCCTTGGGACCCCATCAGCCCCTACCTTGGATTCTCTGTCTTTACCCAGCACCTCATACACACAAAGCTTCCATGTTCAGTCTTAGTACTTCTCAGTTCCTAAAACCCCTAGACGGAGACAAGAACTAGGGCATCCTCAGCTTCACCATTTTTAGGGCTTTAATTTTAGTTATGCTCCTACCAGCTGGGATTGATTTAGTGGTACTGTATTGAGATCTCAGGGCTGTTGCCACATCTTTGCACCTGTGGACAAATATCCCATATTTCTGAGTACAGTCTGTCTAATTTCCTTACCTCAAAGGTTCTTATTTTTGGTTAAGCATTAGCCAGAGAGCTTTTTTAAAATACTGCTTCATAGGTGCCTATTCAAGCTATTTTTACACTGCCTAGGTGATTAGAATGTGCCTAGGTGATTCCCTAAGGTTGGGAACCAATGTTCTATGTCTCTTGGCCAACTTTTGACCTCAACTTGACCTGAGAGCATACTCCACTATCAGCTTGCAAGACTTCTGAATCTCCCCAGAAACTATGTCTAAAGTTTACAGATAGCCCTGCCTCTGTCTCTGTAGAAGGACCTTTTGCTCAGCCCTCATCCCATCTGTTTTTTGATTCCGGATTTGCCGAGGCCCAGATGTGCCTTATGTAGAAGCTCACCTGAATAACCTCATCCTCCACCTCCCACAAAGATTTGTAAGATATTATTATAATAAACAACATAAATCTAATCATAGTGGTCTTCTATTTTGCATCTGGTGGTAAATGCAAAACGTGTGCATTACAGAAATATGTAAACAGTGTGTGTGGGAGGGTTACCTCCAATCACATATTTCTCCTGGTATAAATATAAGACAACTGGTTTTAGACATGCTACAATTTTAGAGTTTGCTGTAATTTGGTAGTCTCCTACTGTGATTTCTGTAATGATTTGTGATTTTTAAGATGCCTCTATAATAGCAGTGTTATTTGATTCCACATGCATTTATTAAATATTTCTATATGCAAAGCTCAAGTGAAAAACTGTGGATAGTAAAGATAAGTAAAATGTGACTTTTGCTATTCAGGAGTTGATGCTGGAGGGAGAGGTATAAGTATCACTGAAGGCAGATGATGATATGCTGTCTACTTGAGGTGTTGCAAGGAGCTGTGGGGAAAGGAAGGATACTGCTGGAAGGAGGTTCCAGGAAAGCATTAAAGAAGAAATGGAAAGGTAGGATGACTAGAACTTCTACAGGTAGAAATATGGGGACACACTGAAAGAGATAGTGTGAGCCAACAGGAAGACATGTGAGGACAGAACCTGTTTAAGGAACTGGGTTCTACTTAGGCTGGAATGTAGGGCATTGAGCAGCAGGGATGTGAGCAGTTACTTAGAAAAGAAAGGCCTGGGCCAATTTGGGAATATCAGCTGATATGTGTTTATTTCATTTGCTACCGTGAGAAATTACTGAAAAGAGGCACATGGTTTACTCCGGACTGGGAGTTGGTTCTCCAAAGAGAAGGCAAAGGAGGGGCTTTAGAAAGACCACTGCAGAGATCCAGAAGAGAAGCCTGAAGAAGATGACCTCTGTTGAGTGAATGAACAGTGAATATTTCCCAAAAGATTATAAAGGGATATATTTTTTCTTATGAATTTATATAGGATATGGCTACATGTGCAGAGAGTAACACATTATATTATAAGTTTTTGACTACTAAAACATATTTCAGAAAGATTCCTGTTTGTACTGAAAGATTGCAGGCAGCAACAGAAAAAAAAATTCAAGGGTACATGTATGTAAATAAATGTTTCTTTAATTTTTCTTTTATGAAATAGTGTTCTCATTAGATCCTATATATATGATTTGAAGAATATTTAATTAATATTTATTGAGTAACTACTATGTGCCAAGCTCGATATTGATAATGTAGTAATGAAGGGGATAGGAATGGTACCTGTCCTTAAGGAACATACTGTCTTTATGTTATAATCATTATTATATCCATTTTTATTTTATGAAGACATTTTCATTTATTTCTTTGTTCATTATCCTTTCTCCCCTGTATGGTCTCTGGTTTGGCTTATCTTTCCCTCCCAAACATTTAGCCCTGTGCTTAAACCCGAATAACTTATGGAGACTTACTAAAATTAAATATCATGTGATGTGCCAAATATTAAACTTATATAACTAACAAAGCACAGAAGTATGCTTTGGGGTACAGAAGGCATTGAGTTTTAAAAATCAATACTCTGGACAGTTATGTGTCACAGAGTGGCCTTAACCAAGTAAATAAAAGACACATATCATGTTTATAAGTATTTTGTAATAATTTAAAAAAGAAGAAGGAAATGAATTTCTACAAACTATGTGTTAACAAATTTATGATAAAGATTTTTGGAATATATGGTGAAAATTTCTTGAAAGATGAAGAAAAAGGACCTTAAAGTTTGATAGATGGTGGGTGGCAATGAAAAACTTTCCAAAATTATGCGGAATGCTTAAAGATCTACCAAAAAGTGAATTTCTAGCCAGAGGAATTAACTTGCAAAAGATACACTAAAATACAAAACATACCATGGGGAGACCATATCTAAATTCACTGTTGTCGAAAGTTTTCAATTAAACCTGCTATTTAAATTTACCTTTCCTGAAGGGAAAAATGCCAGTGTAAAGGAAAGATAGGAAAAGTATACTTTGCACTATAGAGGTTTGATTTTAATGGTGAAATATTTCTATTTATAATGTAAAAGAAACATAATTGCAAAAATGTTATGTTTAGAACTATAACCATGAAGTACATATACCATTATCTGAAAATTACCTCCATAAAGAGCAGGCTAAAATAGCTTAAAAATCATTAGTAAACCATTTATCTATTCTATAAAAGTTGAGGAAAATCATTTATACTTTATCGGAATGTTTTTCACTCTTTCTGTTCATATACAGCCAAATAACTTCACTTTTCAGAGAATAAATTTCCCTTAAATATTAGGGAGTAAAACAATGAGACTATCGTGTTTCCAATTCTTGGAAAAATATTTAATATGAAATTGCCCAATAAAAAGGTACTTTTAGAATTCAGTATAACTGCTTGAAAATATGGGGGAAAATTCCATGCACATTGGCTTAACTTGTCTAGACTGAAAACTGTGCTAAAATGGACATTTACAGAATTATTGCAAATGGCCAACTACTTAGAAATTAATGCATAGCAGTGACAGCAGTACATTTCATACCAGTTGTGAGATTCATGTAATTTCCTGCTATGATAATGGGTCACAGACACAGTAATTCATAGCAATTTATTATATACCTGTGGAGCACTCACAGTGATGGAAATGAAATTAACTCATGTCACTGTGGAACATATGCTAAGTTTTACAGATCTTCAGATAACTCAGTTTATTTTTTAACACGATAAGTGTAATTCCTGAAAGCATTTTTCTGAGGTGTAAGCTGCTTTACAGCAACAATTTTAAAGCTGCAGCGACATCTTTGGCTGTTCTTCCCAGAAGTGTGGCAACCCTGTTTCATTGGAACATTTTTAATCATTTATCCATTGAGTATCTTAGGGAGCCCAGATAAGGGTCTAAGCTCTAGAGACAAACAGACACTAGGTTTGAAGCCTAGCTCTGCTCCTTAATAGGAGGTTTAATAATAGACTATGATTTAATTTACACAACTGTAAAATGGGAAACATCATAGTAAACTCTTTTTAGAGATGTTGTTAACAAAAGTAGATCATGCATTTTAAACATCTGTAACAGTGTGCAGCACCTGGGAAGCAGTACACAAATGTTATTATTCTGCTAAAGATAACAAAAAATGTCATTGGAATATATGGATTTTTTTCCTTATAAAGTAATAGGAATGTATTTTAAATTCAAGATATTTCGATTTCCTATTCTTACTTCACTAGTCTAGATATTCTTCAAATTTATTTAAGGTCACCACAGTTTCTGACAAGTGCAATTTATTTTACTGTTTTGAAATTCAATAAATATAATTAATGACAAAAGTTGACTATTAGACTGCCTCATATTTATATTATAAATGAGACTGCTGTCTTTTATCTATGATAAATTTGCTATTCTATGTGGAGTAAAGTTTTGCCAATGTTATTCCGCACTTTACTAGGTACTATAGTTCTATAACTTTATTAGACATTTGACTTCAATTCCTTTCACTATTCTTTTTAAAATAAAAAGTATATGATCTATCTGTATAACATATTAATGGACATATGTTTTAATAAAATAAAAATATTTATTATTACCTTTTTACTTCATACTGGTCACTGTGTTAAGTTTCAGTTATGTCATGTCTAAATGGCGATGATAATAGTACCTTCCTTAGAGTATTGCTCAGTTGCTTAGTGGATTATACTGGTAGTTAATAAGTGCTTACATAGTTGTTACCTGCTAAGTAAAACAAATATTTATTAAGCACTTACATGTTACAAAATTGTTTTCTGGTGCTACCATTATGATAAAGTTGCAGAAGTCATGGTTTCCTGACCTTGAAAAATCTTAATTATAAGAATGGAAATATGTTAGTGTAAGCCTAATGTTAGACTGTCATTCGTTCATTAACAGAAATCCACTGTGAGCCTGGCACCCTTCTATGCCCTGGGTACCTCCTTCTCCATGGAAAAAACAACAATAAAACCACTAGTGTTGGGCTTCCCTGGTGGTGTAGTGGTTGAAAGTCCGCCTGCCGATGCAGGGGACACGGGTTCGTGCCCCGGTCCAGGAAGATCCCACATGCTGCGGAGCGGCTAGGCCCGTGAGCCATGGCCGCTGAGCCTGCGCGTCCGGAGCCTGTGCTCCACAGCGGGAGAGGCCACAACAGTGAGAGGCCCACTTACCGCAAAAAAAAAAAAAAACAAAAAAAAACCCACTAGTGTTTTCACTGACCTTATGTTCTCCTTAAAAGAAAACAAAGAGTAAACACACACACACACACACACACACACACACACACACATGAAAGGTGAGGTGATGATAATCATTCTAAAGAAAAACAAATGTGAAAACAGGCTAAGGGGATAGAAGACCATAGATGGGTTGATGATATGACATTTCAAATAGGGTAGCCAGGGCTAAGTTCTCATTTTTGCAGCCACTTGGATGAAGTGAGTAACCAGGCCTAGAGAATATCTGTGGGTATAGCATCCCAGACTGAGAGAACAGAAAGCCCATTGGCTGTGAGATTGAGGGTGGTGTTGTAATCAAGGCATAGCAAGAAGGCCACTGTGGCTGAAACAGAGTGATCCAGTTGTGAAGTGATAAAACATTAGGTCAGAAAGGAAGTTGAGTATAAGAGCATTTAGGTCCTTGTTGGCCATGTGAGGGACTTTGGATTTTATTTTCAGGCAAAGGGGTATTCAGTAAAGGGTTTGGCCAGAGGGGTGACATGATCTGATTCATGTATTTAAATGGTCAAGGGCTGATGTGTGAAAAACAAACTGTAAAGAACAAAGACCTATGATGTGAGATCATTAGGAGGTTATTATAATAGTTCAAATGACAGAGGATAGGATATTATTGGTAAAGGTGGGGAGAACAGATTCTGAAACTCTTTTGGTAGTAGATCTGAAGGACTTGATCTGATAGATTGGGTGCAGGATATCAGAGAAGGGTAGAGACTGCGACATACACCATCAAAGAGTGGCAACAGCCAATGTGAGACCAGAGAAAGAACAGCAGCCGGGAGGTGGCATATAGGCAAGAAACTTAAACACAAGTGGAATTTTGACTAGTGAGATTGGGTGATGACGGAGAAAGAGGAAAAATAACACATTCCAGGCAGAGGAAGCAATACGTAAAGGCATAAAAACACAAAAATATCAACTGAGTTTGGGGATTATGAAGCTGCTAAAGTGAAAGATGAAGCTAGTCTTTCCTTGATTAATTTGACACGTGTTTATCAGAACTTGTTATGTGCTAGAGATTCTATTAGGTGCTGGAATTACAGCAGTGAACAAATGGTCGGAAATCTCTCTCTTCAGGGAGCTTACATTCTAGTGGGACAGACAGACTAAAAACATGTGAAGATATAAAACTTATGTCTTCTTATATAGTGGTATTTTAAAAGAATGGCCCACAAAGACCTCACCAGAGGTGTGGTTTAATTAAAGGCCTGAAAGGATGGTTCATGACAGAGAAAGACTTCACTGGGCAGGTGATATTTGACTAAAGGAGAATGGGTACATCAGGAAAGAGCATTCAAGGCAAAGGAAATAGAAGTAAAAAGCCCTGAGGAGTGTGTCTGGCATAAAAAGCCATAAGGAGTGGAGTGTATCTGGAATGTCCTAGGAAGAAAGAAGAAAAAGAGTATGGTCAGGACAGAGGGAGGGAGGAGAAGAGTTGGAGGAGTTTAGGTCCAATCCTAGGATCTGAGCAGAGGACTGAGAAGACCCGCCTTTTCACGGGATCACTCTGGTTGCTATGAAGAGAACAGCAGAAAATTAGAGGAGTGGACGATGATCACGTGGATAGTTTGCAATGTAATTGAGGTTTTCCTCATCACTCAAGAGATTCAAAGATCAGATTTAGGACATTACTTTGTGTGTGTGTGTGTGTGTGTGTGTGGTACGCAGGCCTGTCACTGTTGTGGCCTCTCCCATTGCGGAGCATGGGCTCTGGACGCGCAGGCCCAGTGGCCATGGCTCACGGGCCCAGCCGTTCCGCGGCATGTGGGATCTTCCCGGACCAGGGCACGAACCCGTGTCCCCTGCATCGGCAGGCGGATTCTCAACCACTGCACCAACGGGGAAGCCCTAGGACATTACTTTGACAAGAGTATTAAGGATGGGTTGGAGGAGGAATGGAAGGAGATGAATTAGAGATATTGTAGTTAACCAAGGGAGGGGTGATGGGAACTTGTCCATTTTGTTCATTATTGATTCCCAGCATCCAACACGGTTCCACGTATTCCATTTATTGAATGAGTAAATGAATGGGTTAATTTTTGAGTGCAAATAGTATTTCAGAGGTAAAACTCAGACTTGGCAATTGATGGATATTTGCTTTGAAAAAAATGAAAACGTGATAATGACTCTGAGTTAACATTTGATAATCATATTGACCATTTTGTGAGGCCATTACAGTAACGGGCTTTCCCAGCAATGCATCATTTTATCCTTGCAAAACCCCTGTGCGGCAGGTACTATTATCAATTAATTCTACAGAAGAGACAAATGAAGCTTAGGAAGAGACCCAACCCCTCACCTCAAATCACACAGCTGTAAAAAGTGAAGCTTGGTTTCAAACCCAAAGCTCTTCCATTACAAAGCCTTTCCTATTTTCCACTAATCTGTCTTGGTGACTTGAAAATGAATGTCATTAGCAGAGGGAGGCAGCAATATAGGTGGAAGAAGTTATGTGAGGAAGAGCAACAGTTTTGTTTAATATAACCTGAGCCTGATGTGTCAAAGAGAAACACAGACAAAGATGTTTTTAAAAGTTGGAAAGGTCACCCAGAAGTCAGCAGAAAAAAAGGGTCTAAGAGTGGAAATTCAGATTTTGGAGTTGCATAATTAAAGCTTTGGAAATGATTAAGATGATTTTTAAAATACATAAGACAAAAGGAATTTTAGAAACTTAATTTTGAAATGCTTATGTTTAGAGACTAGGAAGAGAAAGATGAGCTGATGAAAGAAATGGAAATATAAAAATTGCTCTTTCAAAGCATTCATATTGAAATGTTCCCCATATCAAAAATATTTTTCAAGTTAAGTATAGTAACTACTGCTAGAAAAGGAGCATTTACAGAGGTAGGAGTAGAACAAGAAGAAAACAAGTCAAAGATACAAGACGGGAGAGAATTTCAAGAACTCTGTATTTAATACGAAGAATAGAGTAAACAGCATATGGTCCGAAAAGAATGAACTGGTTAGCAGAAGGATACAGGTGACTTACAAAGATTTTTTTTAAGGTAGCAGAGGTTTTTCTAAAACTTTCTGGAACTAAAGAGGGTATGGCAGAGAATAGGTTGAGGCAGTAATTGTAGTTTTAAAAAAAAATTTATTATTGAACAGAAAAGACTCAGTGATTCTCCAGAGAAAAAGCCTGCATAATGCATTTTACCACATACAGGGACCTAGAGACTTTCTTCACAGATGAAGAAACTGACCTCTGGAGAGACATAAAAGTGTCCAATGTCACAATGCTAGTAAGGGTTCAACTTAGACCAAACAAGATCCAGGTCTTATTCTCAGTCCTGCATTAGTACCAATATACCATACTATCTCTGCAAGACAGAAAGGACTAGTTTTAACGTCAGTTTTGGTAGAGTTCTGATCCACTAGTTATCTATAGGATATTTTAGCTAAAAGTTTCCCTCAGTTATGGGCAAAGAGTGATGGGTTTGAAACAAACGCAAGGACATGCATTGCTATATTTTGCACTGCTATATTTTTAGATGAAACTTACCGCCTTATTAAAACTTCATTTTATAAGCCCATTAATTTATCTCCTTTATGGTATGTTTTAACATGTTCTGAAATATTAGTATTTTTTAAAGAAAAGCTACCTTTCTGGGAGAATATTTGAGAATGGACTTAACCTTATTTCAATCCTGACTTAAAGACAACTGTAAACAAATCAAAAGTGATAAACATTCCACTGTGAAAATTATCATATGATTACAAATATTCTACAACATAGTATATTCTGTTTCATAGCCCAAGGTGAATGTGCTTAGAAGCAAAAACAATGAAATAAATTGGGATTTTAAATAATCACATGTCCAGGATTAGAAATAAGTGTAACACACGGGATTTAATAAAATATTAGGGGTGAATAAAAATTTAGACATTTTGAGAATGGGAAAATGGTTCAATATTATTTATCTAATATTTAGATAGCAAATAAACACACTGGAATAAACTTATAAAGCTAAGTGGTGTGTATTCAGAACATTATTTTGTATAGCAAAATATTACAAAGCAATCGATCCAATATAAAATGATCGAGGAAATTTTTCTAATGACAAATTAAATTGTGCAAAATACATTTATGAAATTATAATAATTATTACCACAGTAATGCCAAGGCCACTATCAACTGGGAAAACAGTTATTAATTATCTTGAGAGCCATTCTGAACTTAAAAAAAATTTTGAATCCAAAAATAATAGCCAACTACATAAGTTACGGAGTTCTTGTTTTCTTTGTTCACAGTTTGACCATTTACTTATTTATGGTATCTCAAATGTTCCCATATCTTATAGATGTTCTACATAAAGAGAAGGTGTTCAACAAAATACTTTATTTTGTGATTTCAAATATTATAGTAATATAAACTACAACTTTGTTATTATATCTCTATTTACTATCCAAATAAATTTTAGTTCAACTAAAATAGTTCAACTACACAATATTTCAGAGAATATTCAAAGATAAATCCAAAGTTTAGATGTAAGTAACAGATGTGTCAACATACATTTAGTAGAAAATAATTTTCTAAATTCTGCTTCTAATTTTACAACTAATGATCAGCTTCTGCTTTCCTGATCAAATGTGGCTAATGCTGGTATATTTCAAAGCAGTTGTTTGTGCTGGGTTAGCAGCAGGATGGCTCCTAGTATTATTTTCCTAATATTACATGACTCCAGAATCCTTCATCATCTAGAGCTGTATGGCACCTCAAATGATAACATGTACTAGTTTGTTTTCTATATTATGATCCTCTTCAAAATATGGAACCCAAGTCAACTCTGGGGAATTAAGGAGGATTATAGTACTATATTGAAGAAAACCAATATTAACTACAGATTTGTATAAGTACACTGGAAAGAAAATATTCTGGTGGGATGTCCTAGTCAATTTTATACTCTGGTTAATGGAAAAGTAATTCCTAAATCCCACAACCATTTAGGTTGTTATAAATACCATTTAGCATTTATTTCTACTTTATTATACATATATAATATGTATAATATATAATATATACCACTTTATAATATATATGATATATATAGCATATATATATATATAAAGTGTATATATGGTTGTGATTTTATATATAGTATATTTTACCCTTACTTGTATTCATTATCATAGGTTTACTGTTTTAAAATCTTAGTCTTGTTGTTTTGAAGACAATTAACCCTTTATTCCTGTAAATCCGGACCCAAGAAGGTCCAGAATACATCATTTTCAAGATAGCAATCATTCAATAGTATTATCGATGGTTGAATCTAAGTTAATGAACACTGTATAGTGTAATGTGATTCTTTGAATAAAATGCCTAGGATTCTCCTCTTGGATTTTGGTGTTCTTTCATCAGGCTTGCCTAGTCCCCAACATAATCATGCACTGACTATTTTCTACTGAGAAGACAATTTTCTAAGATTTGACATGTAGAATCTAATTCTCATAACTAACCTATAGGGTAAAAGATTACTAATATCTTCTTCCAATAAATAAGGACACTAAGCTAACATAATGTTAAGTATGATCCTGTCAACACACTCCAGGAGGTGAGAGAGAAGATTTGAACTTAGGCACTCTAACTCACAGATGCTACTCTTTTTTTTTTTTGCGGTACGCGGGCCTCTTACTGCTGTGGCCTCTCCCGTTGCAGAGCACAGGCTCCAGACGCGCAGACTCAGCGGCCATGGCCCACGGGCCCAGCCGCTCCGCGGCATGTGGGATCCTCCCAGACCGGGGCACGAACCCACGTCCTCTGCATCGGCAGGCGGACTCTCAACCACTGCGCCACCAGGGAAGCCCCCAGATGGTACTCTTAATCACACTTCTCCATTGATTTAGTTTTGCTTATTTTACTTTTCCTTCTAGTGTTTATTATTATTATATTTATTTGGGGGGTTTCATTCCAAAAGACACTTATGTGTCACTCTTACAATCATATAAAAATCAGAATTCCTCTTTTCCCTGCTCTGCTGCTTCCCAGTGCCTACACAGTGAGCTACTCTTTGATCTTTAAGTCCCAATTATATGGCACCTGGTCTGTTAAGATTTCTTCCCTCCTGGCTAAGCCTGAGTCCCTTGTTCCTCAGCTGTACATTTTCCATCACTTCCTAAATAATTCCACTATTGCATATGTTACCTCTTACTGCAGCACTGATTTGCTTAAGCATTTTTCTCCAAAGAGGTTACATTTTCCCTGAAGGTAAATTTATGTCACCTTTAAGAGTACAAATTTTGTGCAGCTAAAGAATCTAGCAGAGTGCTTAAAAATTCATATACTTGCAGAAGATGGTATAAAGTATAAAGCTGGTTGGGCATGATGGGTTCTCAAGGGAGCCATGGTAAGCTAGAGAGCATATTAATGGTCTGAAGAAATTCCCTTTAATTTTTCTTAAACACTGTTGTCTCCTAATCTGTCATAATCTCTAACTGGGGTCATACAATAAATATTTGCTCAACCAATGAAGGAGGAACATTATATTTTAATTTTTCCAATAATAAAACCAAAATGAAACAGGAAAGCATTTAACCATGTGTTAGGGCTGAATTGTGTTCCTTCCTAAATTCATATGTTCAATTCCTAACCCCAAGTAGCTCAGGATTTAACCATATTTGGAGATAAAGTCTTTAAAGAGAATTAAACTAAAATTAGGTTGTTAGGGTGAACCCTGATCCAACATGACTGGGTGCCTTATAAGAAGAGGCTATTTGGACACAGACAGGTACAGAGAAAAAACTATGTGAAGACACAAGGAGAAGAGAGCCACGTATAAGCCAGGGAGAAAGGCCTGGAACATATCCTTCCCTCATGGCCCTGAAAAGAAGCAACCCTCTGACACTTTGATCTTGGACTTCTAGCCTAGAAGAAAATAAATTTTTGTTGCTTAAGCCACCCAGTCTGTGGTACTTCGTTATGGCAGCCCTAGCAAAGGATACACCGTGTAATAAAATTTATGCAAATTTTTAAAATTTAATATTCAAATAAAGGTTACATTTTTGGTGCTTAGTTAATTGGTTGATTTATTACATTGTTTTCTGAAATTCCTGGTTCAAATATTTTCATACATGTGCTTGACAAACAGAATTTCAAAGAGAATTAGAAAAAGAATGTAAGACCTTTTATTATAATTGAACCAGCCTACAAAAATTATTTATCAGCATTTTCTAGCCAGGGTTACAAAGATAAGTAAAGGAAAGTGCATCCTGATTTCCATAAAATATATAAAATATAGCGAAGAAGCATGTAGAGCCTTTAGGTTAAGTAGTCATGAAACAGTTAAGCAGCAAAACCTTGAATGGCTACAGATGGAGGATGTTTAATGGTGTCACACAGGAAGTATCTTAGAGTCCAAGTTTTTGCACAATGAGAGACCTGTTTTCAGCTAAGACCCAAAGTTGAAATTATGCTTCCAAATAAAAGGAGCTGAGTTTAAAATTTGTTTTCCGTTCTTATATCTGGGTAGAAAATAACAGGGCTATCACACAAAGGAAGACATAAATTAATAATAAATTGCAGAACATATTGAACAAAATTAATGTCTTCTTTTTAATTTCCTTGTTAAAAATAGAGTAATTACAGTGATATTTTAAAAAGAGCAGCTGATGCGGAAAAAATATTGCAAATTAAAGCAAGGGTTCTTTTTTGGAATAAAAGCAATTGTGTCAGGGCAGGTTGATACGCGGCAATGAACAACTCAAAGAAATATCTCTGAAAACCATTACTTTTCAAGAAGAGATACATGATTCAGAATAGAGCTAACTTTATTAGTATAGTTTTCAATACTATACTTGGAATGAAAAATTGGGTATTAATACTAATACAATAAAAGTTTAGACATTAATGGCAATCTCACATTATATCCATTATAGTCTATGGTATACTTCTCAATTCATAATGTAGGATCAATCATTTTTGTTTAGTCCTCTTTATACTCTTGAGAAAGACTCAAATTTATTCCCTTCAGAAATTTTCATACACATTTTCTAAGGAGATAGGAATCCACTTAACCACTATACTCCAGACACAAGCATCTGGTCTAGGTAGAACATGAAAGAAACATGTTATTACAGTCTTACATTCAATCCATTCAAAAGTATTTATTGAGGGCCTATTATGAACCAGACACTATTCAAAACTGGGTATAGAGCCAGTAGGGGAAGAAAACCCAAACAAACAGCAAAGCCCCACGTTCCGTGGAACTTATTTTCTAGGGGAAGAAAGAGACCAAATAACGAAAAATCAAAGAGGGTAAAGTGATACAGTGGTCAAGAACCACTATGCTGATACACTGTTATGAGCAGAGGTCTGAGTGATGTGAGGAAGGAAACTATTTACTAAGATGAGAAGATTAACTGTAGGACGAGCAGGTCTGCAGGAGGAATATGAAGGTATTTGGGATATATTGGTTACAAATGCCTACTAGACATACAAGCAAAGATGGCATCAAGCCTGTGTCCTTGTGAGTCTGGAATTCAGAAGCACAATGAAGACAGAGATGTGATGTGTCAATATACAGATGGTCAGATTGACTAGGAAATAACCATGGAGAGAAGAGATTTGAAGAGTGAGGTCTAGGGTTCTTCATTTATTAGAAATCAAGAATCCTGGGAGAATCTAGCAAAAGAGCCAAAGGAAAAGTGATGAGTAAAGCAAGAGAACTACAAAAATTATGCTCCAACACCAAATGAAGAAAAAGTTTCTAGAACAAGAAGATAATTAATGATAAGCTTTGTCAAACTTTCCTGCCACATGAGAAAGTAAGTTGAGGGTGCGAACTGAGCCACTGCATTTAGTAACATGGATGTCACTGGTGAGCCCATTATAAAATGAGATGTTAGCTGGCTTATTCCAGTCTGGATGTGCTTCATCTATGTGTTTATTCCACAACATTTTATTAAGGAAGTATTATTTGTGAGTACTAAAGGGGTAACTATGAAAAAGAATGAATCCATTTCTTTTTATAATTTAAATAATTAAATCACAAAACAAATGAAAACAAAATGCCACACATTAGATCATCTTCTTTTATATTATTAGAATAAAGTAAGCTGTTTTATATTGCCCATTAAAATTTTGTATTTCTTCAGATTGCTTGTTTTTACTTTGGATATACTTCCTATATGATTTAAAATATAATTGTCAAAGAAACAGAGTGAGGTGCTAAGAGAATTTTTGTGTTTATTAATATGTAATAGATTTATTTTCTAACAAGTCAAGAGAGTTCCTATATTGCATTCCTCAAACCAATCCTTTAAGTGATGCCACAGAGTTATGTCATGGCCAATTATCTCATATAAGTGCCTACAGTGACAAGGCTGCTACTTAATTTAGGTTTTTCATACACACACAAATGCGCACACATGATACATATCAATCAATATTGTCTATGATAGTTACCAATGAATTCTAAGAATATACACAGTCAATCAAAACAAGGAAATATTTTTAGCATTGTACTAAGTCCAAATTCATCATTTAATTTATCATTACTTTATATTCACTATATTCATGAATGTTCAAGTAACTTTATCATTATTTATCTGCATGTCTTATTCAATGTAATATTATATATTTACATATTTAAAACACTAATTTGATGTAATAACATAATAAATGACCTCTATATAGTAACTCAACAAAGGTAAGGCATTCACATGGAAATATTGGTGAAAAAAACATTAAAGTCTGTAGTACCTCAAAAGAGTAAATTCAACACATGAAGTGAGAATCTAAACTGTACACTACTGTTAAGTTCAATACACTTTCATGATTAATATAAATCTGGAGGGCTTCCCTGGTGGCGCAGTGGTTGAGAGTCCGCCTGCCGATGCAGGGGACACGGGTTCGTGCCCCGGTCCAGGAAGTTTCCACATGCCGCGGAGCAGCTGGGCCCGTGAGCCATGGCTGCTGAGCCTGCGCGTCCGGAGCCTGTGCTCCGCAACGGGAGAGGCCACAACAGTGAGAGGCCCGCATACCGCAAAAATAAATAAATAAATAAATCTGGAAAAAATTTAATATTATTGAAAGAGGAAAAAATAAAGCAGCAATCATTTTGCATGACATTACTCAGAGCTCTACAAAATGGGCACATAGAAAATTAAAGATTAAAAACATAGCCTAGGTAACAAAAAAAATGTAAAGAAATTCAACAAACAGGTGCATAAAGTATAACTTCCTTGGTTTAACAGGTCTTTGAAATGGTATATTTCTACACAATGGAATCTTCTACATAATTCTCTCTTCACAACCTGTTTTTCTATTGTCATTTACCTAAACACTGACTGCACTGTGGAATCAGTACTGCCAGGCTGAATAAAACTGTAAAAAGCACCAGCTGGCTGTATTCAAAATGGCACTTGTCCAGGTCTCAAATGTCTTATTTATATACAATGGAATTCTGCCAGCTGTTTAATATTTAGGGCTAATAAATATAATTGGCAGTACTACATAAGCACAGCTAACAAAATATCAGAAGATACTTCTCAGTGTGAAGTTTGACTTGTTCTTATTTCATATAATTGAATTTGTGACAGTGGAAAATGAGTTTAAGCAGTTTTTCTTTTGAAATAATAATAAAAAAACCTTTTTTTAAGAAAAAAATGTAAACTAAGCTGTAGGTGAGTTGTAAGCTTACCATCTGGTCTACATTTTATTAAACGGGGGGGCATTTATTGATAGGGAATGCTTACACCATTATACGGGTGAACAGAGGTATTTAGACAGGTCCCTGGGCCTCTCAGACAAGGTAAAGGTTATTAAGCCCTTGAGGAAGTCACAGTCTAGTGTCAAGATAGTTTAGTATCTCATGATAATACAGTGAGATTCTACCAAGAGAGGTTTACATGAAAGGAAGATGGAACCACTAACTGTACTAATCAAAAATGTAATATTGTGATTTAGGTTTTCATTTCTAGAAATATGCCCCTCGGAAGGAAGGAAGGAAGGAAGGAAGGAAGGAAGGAAGGGAGGGAGGGACAAAGAGAGATGGAGAGAGGGAGAAAAGGGCCTTTCTTGGGAACAAGAAAGGTTTTTATATGCTTTAAATTTGACTGATTGACAAGAAGGTGATCTTCCTCTCAAAAAACCACTATTTAAGACGACAGAAATTCCACTCTTAAGTCATTATTTCAACAAAATCAGACTGCTTGTCCCTCCAAATGGCCGCATCCCTGAGTGTGAGAGTGTATCAAACCCAAACTTCCATTTGCATAACAGTGTGATGATCCAAACCAAGAATGCTCTGATAGTATATAGGGTGGAAGGGCAGGCTGTGTGGAGAGTGTGAGGACCCACATGAACTGAAAAATGAGAGACTATAACTGGAGAAGCAAAACACATTCTTCAAACCCCACCTACTCCAAACTTCTCCCAAGTTTTAGCCCTAGAAAAGATGTAAAAGATATAGTCCTTTAGCCAACTCTGAAATATTGGGGAGGCAGGGAGTGAGTGTGATAAGAAACTGAACAATTGAGAGACCTGAGTTCTGTTTCTAGCAATGTCTGTGTGACATCTGGTAATTACTTAACGACCCTGAAGTCTCTGTTTTCCCATCTATTAGATATATATATCAGACAAAAGTCCCTTTCTGCATACTTAGCTGGTTAAATGCCTAATTCATCCACTAGTGATGGATTCGCCATCAGACAGATCAACATCTACATAGGAAACAGCAAGTTCACCAAACTTTTAGTGTGTGGTGTTTTTTTAATTTCCAAAATCTAAAAAGATGTTTGATATATTCAAAAGAAAAAAATAAACATAAATAAGTTATTTTCAGGGGAAAAGCTAGAACTTTGCTAACCTATCTTATAATTATATTACTGATACTGCTTTTACTTTGAATTACATATCAAAGGAGAGCATAACATTTCTAGGTTTGGGTTCTCAGCCATCCCCTGATAATAGGTGCACATACACGGTCATACGTTATCTTCACAACACACACATGCAGATAAAGACAGAGCTCATAACAGAAGAATAATCTAGAAATAGGGAAAAAAAGCAAATAATAAAATTGACTTCTATTTTAGACACATAGAAATCAAGAACATGCTTCCCAGGTTAGGGCTACCAATCTCCCCGTTGGACACAATATTGGGGAGCACTTAGATGATTTAATCCTGGGAGCAGTATTTCCTCTCCTGTAAATAGTAATATCACTGCTGCTACTGCTTTTCCTAAGACCCGTATCTTCCCACCTGATTCTCCATCATCATCTTGCTACAAAACATCCAGCCTTATTAGAAAAGCAGGAGGAAAAGGGTAAAAAGACTCCATTTTCAAGAGGATTGTTTAATGTTTTATAGCAATCACAATGGATAGCAGGAATTCTGGCATGAAAAAATTTGAGTGTCATGAAAAATCTTTCACTGACTTTTTAAAGAGCTTTTTCAGCCTATGTTTATATTTTGGATTATACTCTTGAAAAACATAAGAGTTTGGTTGTTCCAATGCTTGTTTATTTTAGAGGTCCTCTACTGACTGCTACTTTGTAATTTCTGCATATGCTTATTGAAAGTAGGATCACTTACGGCATATCTAAACTAAATTCATAACAACCGGAATGTAATTAGATTAATGCCAATGTAAACCACCAACCCAGGGAATCGAGGTCTTTTAAGTACAAATCGAGTGCAATGGTTTTGATGCCACAAAATCCCTGTGGCCTGGAATGTACTAAGATACCATTGCTGTTCAGGGGGCTCAGTTTTGATGAAGTCACTCAAACTAATCAACCAGCCACTCAACTACTTTTACATGCTTATCCTCATGTTCGCTTCCTGAACGCAAAGGAAAGTAACTCCCTGAGGGGAACTGGTTCTCTCAATTTCCAACTATCTGAGATTAAGTTGAGTGAGAAAGATTATTATCTTTTGCCAGTGATCTCTGTAACTACTTGGTCCTTGAAACATTTAAGAATACCAACATCCTTAAAATTCCAAATGTTGCTCTGAATCAAGTGAATATTTTAAAAGAAAAAGGTCAAATCTTTAAAGAGCAAGAAAAACTGACACATGAAAATGTTTGTAAAAATTACATACAAAAGCTTTTTATATTCATAGGATGTTTAATTGATCATTTAAATTTCAATAATTTTATTTAATACACAGAATCTCAGACTTTTACAGTCATGATTACATACAAGCCTAGAGTTTTTCAGAGGAATTTCAGTTAGGATGCTAGTATAAAAATCTGTAGCTATTTCCCAATTCCTAAAAACGACAGCTACTTCATGAGTCACCCAAAAATGTATAGAGTTGAAAATGCCAGATTTCTTCTCATAAAGTAAAAAGAACATAAATTCTTTGAAAAGAAATCATCATAATAACAGAAAAGGACTAGAATGCATCTGTTTTCTTTAAACAAATTCTTCTTTTTTTTTAAGTAGATTAAATCACCACAGAGAAAAATTAGTTGTGTGGAACGTGTGTGTGTGTGTTATGTGTATGATATTTCAGAACTTTAGACAATGATTAACGACTTAAGTGATAGAGAAAGAAAGGTGCAAGATTGAAAATATTAAAATATTATGGCCCTGTGGGTTTAAGACACACTGTGATCAGAATAATGTTAACACATCTTTAGGTATTTGATGGGGTGGCACAGTAAGAGAAGACCTAATTGCAGCCCTGAGAAAAGACCAAATCTTGCAGATCCCAAAAGCAGCATAATCCAACATTGTCTTAGCTTGAGTTGTTATAAGAAATTACCATAGATTAGGTGGCTTCAACAACAAAATTCATTTCTCACAGTTCTTGAAACTTTCAGATGTCTGAGATCAAGGCACAAGTAGATCCAGTGTCTAGTGAGGGCTCACTTCCTGATTTACAGATAGCCATCTTCACAGATAGCCACAGATGTGAGCCATCCTCACACAGCAGAGAGAGACCATTCTCTCATGTTTCTTCTTATAAGGGTACTAACCCCATTCAAGAAGCCTCCATCCTCATGACGTGATTACTTTCCAAAGGCCCACCTCCAAATCCCATCACGCTGGGGATTCAGGCTTTAACATATAAATTTTCACAAACATTTACCCCATAGCAAGGATTATCCAAAATGGGATAAACACACCTCAAGGGCTCAGAAAACATGTGGGGCAGGGGGAAATATATGAGATATTCAATTTATGTGTATTAATTTAATTAATTGTTTTAATTATCAGGGTATATCACCAAACAGTTTGGATTGTTTTAAATTATATTGGGACTCTGACTTCAAGAATTACCTTTCTGAATACTAAAAATAAAATCACATTTGTAATCAGTTTTCCTTTCAGGTTCAGAAATGTACGACATTCTAACAAGTTTTAGTGCTGGCTTTGTGTATTTTAATCCAAATACCAAGTTATTTACCATAGATAAATTTCATTAAAAACATTTTATCATTTAAAAAAAAATTATTTTAAAAATAGAACTACCATATGACCCATCAATCCCACTACTTGGCATATATCCTGAGAAAACCATAATTCAAAAAGAGTCATGTACCAAAATGTTCATTGCTGCTCTATTAACAATAGCCAGGACATGGAAGCAACCTAAGTGTCCATCAAGAGATGAATGGATAAAGAAGATGTGGCACATATTTACAATGGAATATTACTCAGCCATAAAAAGAAACGAAATTGAGTTATTTGTAGTGAGGTGGATGGACCTAGAGTCTGTCATATAGAGTGAAGTAAGTCAGAAAGAGAAAAACAAATACCATATGCTAACACACATATATGGAATCTAAGAAAAAAAAAAAAAGGTCATGAAGAACCTAGGGGCAAGACAGGAATAAAGACACAGACCTACTAGAGAATGGATTTGAGGATATGGGGAGGAGGAAGGGTAAGCTGTGACAAAGTGAGAGAGTGGCATGGACATATATACACTACCAAACGTAAAATAGATAGGCAGTGGGAAGCAGCCACATAGCACAGGGAGATCAGCTCGGTGCTTTGTGACCACCTAGAGGGGTGGGATAGGGAGGGTGGGAGGGAGGGAGATGCAAGAGGGAAGAGATATGGGAACATATGTATATGTATAACTGATTCACTTAGTTATAAAGCAGAAACTTACACACCATTGTAAAGCAATTATACTCCAATAAAGATGTTAAAAAAATAATTTTTGAAAAAAATTTATTTATTTTATTTTTTGGCTGCGCTGGGTCTTCGTTGCGGTGCGTGGGCTTCTCATTGCGGTGGCTTCTTTTGTTGCGGAGCACGGGCTCTAGGTGCACGGGCTTCAGTAGTTGTGGTGCACGGGCTTCAGTAGTTGTGGTACACGGGCTTAGCTGCTTCTCAGCATGTAGGATCTTCCCAGACCAGGGCTAGAACCCAGGTCCCCTGCATTGGCAGGCAGGTTCTTAACCACTGCGCCACCGGGGAAGTCCCCAAAACATTTTAAAACAAAGTAACTATACCATGTGATTTGTAAAAAAGTAGTGTGTAGATTTTTACATCATTATAAAGATGGTTTTGATTTTTCTAAGGTTCCCTAGGAAGAAGTGAGTGGAGAACATCTTAACTCCCTTATACTGTTACAGAAGTAGAAAGACAGGCTGAGTTTGTGTTGGTTATATCTCAGTTTTCACCTATATTCTATTGCCAGGTAAAGCAAAAGAATTACACTCATGTACACACAAATTTAATATCCATAATTTTAAAAATTTTAAGCTGTACTTTTCCTATTCAAATTGTGTACTGTATATACGTTGACTTTTCCTTTTATTATTCGACAGACTTTAACATTTTCCTCTTCCTGGCATAATGTAAACTGTATCTTTTGAAACGACTGATATAAGTAAAATTCTACATGGACTATATGGAGAGTCAATTCAACATCTATTCAAACTATAACATTCCCTATACCGAGCTATCAGTGCATTCCTACCTCTTATTTTTAAAGCACACCCTGATATATTCAAACTTCAGTGACTGGGCTACTCTCCACGATGAACAGTCATATTTTCTGTACTGCACAGACTACACTGCTAGCAATTATACATTCCTGAACTGACCTTTTACATATGTCAAGAGAATTTTATGAAAAAATGTTCTCAGAATGGAGGAATGATTGAGACAGTGAAGTGCTGTCACTGAGTATGTCCTAGCTGTAGGAAATAAAGGCTGGCATGAAACCAGTATTTATTTTTCAATAAAAGGGGTTATTGGGGGAAGCTGATTGAAATCATGGAAAAGAAAAGTAGAGGAAAAGGAGTAGAAGAGAGGGAAAATTTATGATTGTATGGTCAATAAATAAGAGAAAAATTATAGTGCAATAAAGCGAACATAGAATGGAAAATAAGAATTATCATTTGTCAAATGCTCTCTAAATGCCCATGGCTGCTTAAACAGTTTTATGCAGTATTTCATTAATCTTCCCAGCAGCCCTTAAAGAAGGTACTAGTATTTTGCCGAGGAATAATAATTTGAAGAACTGGAAACCAGGTTTTACTTTGGAGACTATCACTCTACCATGCTTTCAGTGCCAGCTTTTGGGACATGTGATCAGTGCAGCTGCATGGGCCTCTGTGTGTAAAGGGGTCTGCATTTGGTTTAATGCTTTGCTGTCAACAAGTTAAAATTGTTCATAATTTTTGAACATGGAATTTTCTTTATGCCCCATACTTCTTAAATTATGTCACCAGTACTGATACCTTATAATACTGGAGAACATCATTTAAGGAACACTTATTGGCTGAGGCACTAAAAATTTAGAGAACTCAAACAGGCTTAAGACACACGGTATTGTCTCAACACCTCTCCCCGCTATTAACTCCATCACATTGTCTTTTAATTATTTTCTAGTTTGTTTGGCTGAATCCTCTTCTAAGATTGGTATTTATAACCTATCAAGTAGATCCACTTAAATGTCTGTCTCTTCAAAAATTTCAATCAGTGTACAAAACTGAACTATATGACATAGTCTATACTTGCTACCTTTTGCTATAAGAAAAAAAAATTCTTCAGTAAAAATCAGAAGATCTAGATAGTATGGCATTATTCATTTATTTAATATATCTTTGTTATATGTACTCATCTTGATGTAAACTCCTCAGGAATTTTTCTGTGTTCTTCAAAACACCTCCTACAATTTTGAGGACAAGGTAGACACCAGTAAATACATGTCAATTCAGTGAAACTCTAAAAAGAATGAACTGCAGTACAAACAGAAACAGACAGATTAAGGGAGTAGTTTAAATAACAAAACTAGGAGATTATTTTAAGTCTTTCAAACATAAATTGCTCGATTATAATATAGGAGCATTAGAGTTTCATACAAAGAAGCATGTTCGTGAAAGCAAATTTTAAGTACTATATGTTAGAGAGTATGGAAAATGTTCTGTTTAAAGTGGTTAACCATTCATTTGGTTTGTCCATATCTTGGTCAAGAGACTGTGACAAAATCTCTCTTTTTTTCTTTTTTTTAAACTATGGAAATTATTTTAGCTTCGCCTATATAAGTAAGTCTTAACAAATTACACAAACTGAACTTGCTGGAGTATTTCCATATGGATTTCACTTGCAAGAAAATGTTTTTCTTTCATGTAAAGTACAGGTTTACCACCTCAGTGTTTCATGGAAATAAGTCTTTTTTTTTTCCCCCTTAAAAAATAATGACAGAGAAAAATAAATGACAAAGCTGGAGTCAAGGAATCTTGGAAACAGTCCAACTGCTTTATCAGCTGCACCACAAAGCAAGCAAACCTTAACCTTGCTTGGCCCTATAATGCTACTAAACTACTGCTTTTCATACTTTGCATTTTGCATATATGAGCAAACTCTCCTCAGTTTAATATGCTGATTACTGTAAAGTAAGCATAATGTCAAAACAACATTTGACCCAAAGCATCATAGAGCTGTGGCTTTCTAACCATAGCTCCTGTCTCATGCCAGTCAGCAGATATACACATTATAAATTTAAGGGTATGGTCTCATCTTTCTTTTTGGAGAACTGAGTGTACAGCTTCGAAAATCAGGAGAAACTAACTCCTGACTCAGTTTCTGGTAGAGTGGAAAACTTACAAAAGATAGAAACATCGGGATTGGAATTGTATGAACAGCAATGCCTAAACATTTTCACATTCAAGCCTGGTCTAGCTAAGATATTTTAGATATATGGAAGAAATGGGAGGGCTGTAATCGAGACTCTTTTTTGAATGCATAGCTGTTTTGATATCTTATAATTGGTTATGATCTACCATGCATTTGTAGATTTTTAAGGAAGAAATTATTCACTCTGTCCTAGAGAAACATGGAAACAAAAAGAACAGGTTTCCCAAACATCTTCAACTACACATCACATTGTTTTACTGTAACTTTTCTATTATTTGGTAATAGGAATTGATAGAAATAAATAAACCATACGAGCTATATTTCTGCATATTCAGACATTCAAATTACTTACCCTCTAAGTCTCAGGGTATTAAAAAGAAAAAAAAAAAAAACTGCTCTCAGTGAGACACTGATTTCACGCTGTGACAAGCTCAAAAATGAAAACAACTACACACATGAGAGGGTTTTTCACCAAACCGCAGCACTAAGCACAAATGAAACCCTGCTGGGAACATGTATCTACAAGTGTGAGTGTGTTTGACTTGGTAACACGGGTTTGTGACTCTATGTGTTAATAGGAAAAAGTAAAAAAGGAGCTAGACAAGGATTTCATTGTCCACGTTTTTTGAAGATTTTTTTTTGGAGTTAGACTTTAAAAATATTGGCAGCATTTGAACATAACACTTAGCACTGGCTCAAAGGCTGTCTTCACTACAGTTAACCACATAGTTCCCTGCTCTGCCCCATCAGGGACCTCAATCCAAACAAAAAAAGATGAGAGAAAGTTCAAACTTTTTACTTTTACATTCTCCTTGGACCAGCCTGGACCAAAGATCATAAAGAGACTCAGTATGGATCATATGAATTCCTTGTTCTTAGATGATGGAGTATGTGTTCTATTATTTCAGAAATAAAGTCAGATGGTAACTCATTCTTAGACCTCCCCTCCTTTTTCTTTAATTAGACTTATTTAAAATCCCTTCTTTGATAACCCTGTCTACACCTCACTCCAATGTGATAATTGAGGGAAGGATCAGAGGTATAGAGACCAGAGATCAGCATTACACTAGGAGCAATACTAGAGACATATTAGACTCCCAAATCATTTCTTTTTCCAATATCATTTCACGATTTTTGTTTGGATCTTTGGTAAAACATGAAAATTCACATGAAATAACTTAACATTGGAAGAAATCAAAATAACATTCCTAAAATTGTTGCTTATAGAGGATAAATTATTTTCTTCAGGTTAAAAAAAGGGAGAATGCAAATTAATTTTATAATAAAATATAAGTGATATATTTTGAAAGGCATCGCATATTAATAATACATTACACCTGTAGTTTCTATACTGCAAATATTTATTGACTATCTTATTATGGTATGATATACCATGACCAAAAGCAATAAAATTAGGACCTTAAGCATATAGAAAAAGTTTTAGTCTCAAGATTCAGATGGTACTGACAAGCAGCAATTGATATATAATATATCCTTTATTTTTTCTTTACTTATCCCTAAATATGAAATTCTTATTCATCTCAGCAAATAGAAGTTAAGGTATTCAAATGCTTTTAAAAATGTGGCTCCTTTAAGATGTAACAGTCTTGAAATTATCATTTTAAATAGTATTATTCAAAAATAATAATACCTACAACACAAAAATCTTTAAAATATATTCTTCAATACATGTAAAATAACTAAAGCAAGGTCTATTCTAATCCACGAACTTCACAGATATACCATCTATAGTAATAAATGATGGATTCATAGGGGCCATTATTTCCCAAGGTCTAAAAGTTCAGAACAAGAATTTCTTTTAAAACACTTGGTGCATCTTTGCAAAGACATATGACTCCACAGACAGGTTTTCATTTCTAATTCCTAAATCAACCATAATATATGTGAAATTATAAGTTATTTAATAGCATTCTTTTACATATTAGTCCTATCTTTCTACAATGACAACTGGAACATCCAGACAGATATTAAAAATATAACTTGTAATAAATAACTTAAAAATGAATTGAAATGTTCACATATTAAAAAAGGCTACATGTGCCTCTTGATTATGAGCCCTCAAAATATTGTTCACATCTAATTAAAAGTAATTTATGATTCATAATGCTAAAGGAAGTACACCTTGAGGTGGTTTAATTAAATGATTGTTCTCAATATTTCAAGACCATCCATATACAATATGAAGTTTCAATACTTGTTAAAATATTGGTTCAATATTTTGATAAAATCCAAACTAGAAATATACTTGATTAAATAGATATCAATATAGTCCACATTTTGGGATTTTTCCTCCAATACTTTTATTCCTTTTGGGGAGTATTGTTTTCATTATCTTTGACATTATATTTTTGCTTTATGCCTCAAGTTTCTTTGGAAAATTCTGGGTTTCATAAGTTAATCAATAACATTTCCTTGAATTGTGCAATATCTAAATGGGAGAGAAATAAAACGAATAAGGGAAAGAGAAGTGGAAGAAGAGAAAATAAAGTAGGCAGCAGAAAACATAGAATACAAATATAGAACACACGGACTGCTGTGGACAACACCACACTTTAAATTACCCACAGGGTGATGTACAGCATGCTGTGATAAAAGTGTGCATGTAATTTGCAATTACTAATTTGAACTCTTGATTATTTGCTTTTTTTTTTCACATTTTCTGGCACTTTGAGTGGCTTTTCAAAACCCTTTTGTAACAAACCAAGTCTTACACCTAACTGACAATTTCAAAAAATGTTGACAAAAATGAAATCCAAAGAGAAAGGGAGAAAGGTAACCCTACCCATCTGCACTGTGCTGTCAGCCTGTGTCAGTCTTTGAAGTTGCTGACTGAAATCTTACCAATTGGGGAGAGAACATCAAATCAGAAAAGGGAAGGCAGATGCATGAGAGAGAAATCTTTTTATACTGTTAGAGTTCCAAATGCGGACAGGCAATCCAAGGCATCAGACTTGCAGTCACTCCTGGAAGCCCCCCAGAGATTTCAACACTCAGTTGTCAGAGCACACCAAGGCATGCACAACACCCAGACGAGTGCCTGTTGCATACCTGCTGCAGAGAATTGCTGGCAGGTAGCTCGTAGCATTCTGCACATGCTTACAGGTAAAAATGTCTGTTATAAGCTATGGAATCAGATGTAAGAAGAAAAATTACCCTCATAATCTGAATGATTATGAAAAGTGGTACACCTCACACACACACACACACACACACACACATACACACACACACACACACACACACACAGGAGCCCTTTATGCTATCTACACATAGGCAAGTGTTTTTTGTTTTGTTTTGTTTTTTATTCTCAATGTCTAGAAAAATCTTGTGTGTGTATGTATGTATGTGTATAGATACCTGTAGATAACTGTATCTGTGTTTTGTGTATATTTGTTGTTTGCATGAGTGTCTAAAACACTAAAAACAATATTTGTATGTCTTTATTTTAATTATCATACAAAATCAAAATTATATATTTTGAAAGTCATTTTTGAATTTTATTTATTTCCCTCATTCATTTTCCTACAGTGTATTCCAAATAAATTCCTAGTAACTTACACAACAAATTCTGACAGTGAAAATATTTTATTATACATTTATTTATATATTATAGTTAACTACATTTATAACACGCCTTGTTCTAAGTAATATTTAAGGCAGCTAATATGTGTAAAGTGCTTTACAAAATACTGTCACATACAACTCTGTGAGATGTGTTATTACTCTCATTCTACAAGTGAATTTACCGAGAGTAAGAAAGATTGAATGACTAAGCTAAGAATAAAGAGTTAGTGGATAAAAGATATCTCCAAGTTTTTTAACTTGGACACCCATAATCTTCCTACTGTGCCATGCTACTGATATCCCCAAATTGAACTGCATTGAGATTTGCATCACAAACACAGAAATGGAATAAGAAAAGGCTGGAAGATTTAGTTTCTGTATTAGAATATGTAAAATATCTCTCTAATATGGAACTTGAATATAAAATAAGAAAAAAGTTGCCCTCAAGTTGGCATCAATTGGAGGCGATGGTGACCAAAACAAAACCAACTTAAAAAAAAAAAAAAAAAAAACAGATTAAACCAAATTAGAAGGAGAAATTTAGTCCTGGAGAATAGAATAATCATGGCCTCCTCTGCCTCTCTCTCCACCTTCTTTCATCCTCTCCCTCTTCCCGCTCCCCTCCTTCCTCCTCTGCTCCTCTGTCTCCTCTGCCTTCTCTTTTTTAACACGAGGAATGTCAGAATACAAGAGAACCAGAATAAAATCATAGGCATGGTTCAGAAACCAAAAGGAAATTTTTAGAAAGCAGCTTTTCCTTTAAGGAAAATATTTTAACAAACTTGTAGGAATAAAATATTTAAAATGGAATAATTTTGCAAACTAATATTTAGGAATAGTGATTTTACAAGTGCATTAGAAGAAAACAAAATTTTACTATTTCAGTGGAAGATTTTAAAAAGTTAATATTTCAACATGGTTCAAAATAAAGCTCTCTCTCTCTCTCTCTCTCTCTCTCTATATATATATATGTATTTGCCCATTCCTGTGTTTTAGTATTTAAAAATGATGTGCTTTAATAAGTAACCAGTAACTATACTGCACCTGTAAGTCACAACTTTAAGTGAATAAAGTTGTCTAGAGCTTGTACTTGGAACGGATCTTGCAATCTGAGTATGGCTGGTATAAAATATATCATAAAATATTGACACTTTTCCAACTTAAAGGAGTGCCAAATTTTCCTGGAGCAAATTGTACTTGTAAACACCAGTCATTTTTACAACAGTTTAAATTATCAAGTGCTGGCACTTGTGACCCAATTTGTTTAAGCATTATTTTGGATCACATCAAATAAAAAGGGCATATTTTCAAAGACAACATTCTACTGCCAAATACAACCAACTCACGTTTATTTCTTCAGGTAAAAGGTTCAGGGTCAAATTTTAAAAATACTATCATTTTTTATTTCCTTACAAAACCTATTGTCATCAGATTTTCAAAGGTTGGTTTAACTGAAAAAGAATTATGCAGGACCAGAGAATGATATTATTATATGCCTCTAATTAAACTGAGACAACAAAACCAGTATCACGAAATGCTGTCATGTTTTTTTTTTCCTTTGCAGATGCTGTCATTGTCAGATTTACAAAGCTTGATTTGATTTTTTTTAAAAAAGCAGGATCAGAAAATCTTATAATTATTGGCATTTGATTAAATTGACTAGTGTAAGTTCGCTCCAAATTTTCTGCTTTTATAAAGTATTATCACCTCTATAGACATCATACTCTGATATTTGTTTTATAGTTTCATCTGATGCTTAAGAAAAAAGGAATGTTTTCATCAAGATAGGTGTTTCCAAGACTGTTGGTTCCAGCTTATAACTTGAAAATTAAGGGTACCAATAAATTCTAATTTGCATTCAAGACAGAGATTCTTAGAAAAATGGTGGACTTGCTAGAACATAGTGCAAATATACTCTCTCCAACCAATCTTTCCATAATTTTACTTCCTGAAGTGATGTGCAAATTATATGTGAACACACTGTTTGGAAATGGGTTAAAAAACAAACTCAAACAGACCCAACCTACCCGCAGATAACAAGTTCATTGCATTTAACTGTAAATATTCTCATTTCCTTAATAAAAACAGTACTGAAATACTCATAATGGCCATACCCACATCTCTGCCTCTATCAGTTCTATTCAGAGCTCCTCCTGATTGTGAAGAAGACTCACACATTTCTAAAGACAGGCATTATAATCTTTATTTTATTGCTATATAAATTTATGAGAACACCTAGGGCTAAGGAGAAGATAACTACTATTGCCACAAAAGCCCTAGCCTCCTTAATATTTAATTTGCAGTTTTCATGAACAGATTCTATACATAATTTTTGACTATTTATCAAACATAAACATAAATTGAAATGAAAACTATTACAACTCATCTCTGTTACTCATTTTTCTTACAAACATTCTTCTTGAGTTTGTTCTCTGTGGTAGCTGGAGAATGTTTTCTTGCTTCTACTTTCAACAGCAACCCTTTTCCTCCAAAACACACACCTCAAAACATACACATGTGAGGTGACCTGAGAACAGGATGCCAGCAGACTGCCAGCACTAACCACCAATTTTTTGAAGTCAGTCTATGTGTTATTGAACACTGTTTAGGAAACATTAGCCCATGTTTGAAGGGAGTCATTGTTTTTTCCTTAAACTGTGACAGTATTTAATTTTTTTATAGTTTAAAACTAACCAATCTAGGTTTAAACCTCAATAATTGCTTAGACTATACTTATTTTAGAATCAGCCTGAATAAGAGTAACTTGAAAATTAAGGGTAACTTAATAACTAACTACTGCTTGGAATATTATAACTAGGCTGACTGAAAAGTACGTAGGGGCAGTGCTCATGACCAGGTTTTAAACACAGCTTCTCCCTCCCTAGCAATACAGCTTAAAAGGATGGCAAAAGTTACTTTTAGAATTACTGGTTTTACACAGCTAATGAGAACTCGTATATTTAATGATAAGTACACAAATAACACATTGTACTTGTTCCTTTGTAGGTTTTTATTTTCTGTGGAATATTAAATTAACTACAATATAAAACATTGCTTAAGTTGGAAAAAAATCACAAGATATAAAATGATGAAACAAGACTGGATTTACGCTCTCAATGGACTTGACAAGTGACTAATTTGCTGTGAGAAGTTAAAAGTATTATATCGAAGATTTACTGCTTACCAACAGCAGAGATATAAAATGCATTTTTGGCTTTTGGACTTTTCTAAATTAATTTATATCTATAGACCATCTCTGCCAAGAAATGTTCTATAGGCAAAACAAACAAAAAATACAAATTAGGCTCATCTATCAGTAAATGCAATACTTGATGCATCTATATTGTCATAGTTCACATGATATGGCGCTTGCTCATGTAATATAAAGTAGCCAAGGCTAAACACAAAAAAAGTATCACTTTTTTGTCAGTAAATATGTTTATAAATATATCTATATCTACCTATATACATATTTGAAACATTTTTACAGGTTCTGAATGCTCTAAACTTTTTATAATTTAGAAAACATTTATAAAAGCTTTCCTTTATTAAGACTTTTTTAACTTGTAAAAATTACTCAAAACCTTGAATCAATTTATAATGCCAAGGTCGGGTTACTCTGGGCACTAAGATAGTCTAAAATGCCTCAAAATACTGTTTTATAGTATTTACCTTTCTTTTCACTACAGAGAAGGAAGACAGTTTTATACCTATCAGCACATAATTACATAGTAATTGATGTCCTATTTTTATTAACAATATGGAATAGATAACCTTTCTGAGTAAAATATTAATGGTCACTCATTTTCCTTTTACATATATTTTTTCATATAAAATCAGTCCAGTGGTAGGGAATATTTTCATCCTCTTACAGTTATTTTTTCCCAGTAATTTTGCATATATATTATTCTAATAGCTTCCCATGAATCCACTTGAGTGACCAATGGAAAGGTTAAGTTGGAATATGAGAAAGCATTGCAACTAATTAATATGTCAGAGGAGTATAGTCCTGGCCAAAAGAGTTAATGAAGCTTGCGAAGGACACATGTGGGCCTTTTGTAATGCAAGCCTGACTGTACAGCCTCGTTAGGTTAAATTATCTGTCAGTTACTGGCCAGTTGGCCACCACCTGGCTGCCTAGGCCAGTCTCTCCCGGATCCCCAACAGCCCTCTTCCCAGCTCTCAATGGCAAGCTGCTGCCACTAACCCTCTAGAAGCCTCTGACAAGGTTTGGGCACACAATGGGCTCCTGACAAGTGAATGAAGGGCCAAGGCGACACTCTGAATGGGGAAGATTTTCCCCATTTAAACCGGTAATGTTCACAACAGCACCCATAAAAGAAAAAGCCCATCCTTGGTGTCAGGCCATTAACATGTATAACAATATGCTAATTACCTTCTAGATTACTTTCAGTTTCCAAGGACATTTAAATACATGAATTGATGGCTTCCAACTTAAAGGGGTGGATGGGGGAGGAGAAAGGAAGGGGCAGTTGGTTCGGGAGGAGAAACAAAAAGCGAATGGGAGAAATTGCAATCTATCTCACAGAAAACTGCTTTAAAATGCCTTCCACCCAAACAGAGGCCTTCTGTCTAAGCAGAGATTACAGTCAGGCTCACACAGTGCCCCGAGGGAAATGTTATCAATGACATGCACATCTCCATGAGCGTTGCATTTAAACGTGACTGTTGCGATCAGGAGGTGGCAATTTAATTTTTAAGTGAAGCCAAGGACCTTTGGTTTTATGGTTGTGTGTTACCCTTCCTTCAACTCCCTCCTTTGGGAGGATTTCCACGGTACTCTGGCAGAGCCTTGACCATCTGCCCAAATAACAGACATTTTTGGGGAGACTGTGAAAAATCATATCATAAGAAAAAATAATGCCATTTTGGAAACAAGCCCTGCCTGAGGTTGTAGCCTGAAGCAATTAAGAAATTAGTGAAGGAAATAAATTATAAAAGACATTTTCTCACCCATTATGTCATCATTTGCCATTTTCTTAGAATAAAACAAATGTGAGATGGAGTTTTATGTCCCACCATGTTCATTCAACATAAGCTTCAAAATTAAATATCAATTTATGTTATAAGAAAAAACCTATCATATTCACCACCTGCTACATTTTCTGTCAGAATTCACTGTTTCTGCCTTAAAAAAGACAGCAACTCTTTCTTTAGTGCTGATTAGTGATAATCAGTTTGAAAAATTACTGTTCTCATAGATTTCAATATTGGGCTGTTGCCATGAAATTGAATCTGCCTGGCTTCCAATGAGAAAAGGCATTTGGTAAATATGATGTGCTTTTTAAAATCCTGTCATAAGGAACTTAACAGGAATGGGTAAACCTCTGGTATAACATTTCACTTTAATTTAGAGGGTAAGATACTTCCTTCTTTATACAGTTTTTGAAACAACTCATAAACTTGGAGCATTGAAATCTGCATGTAATGCACAGGGCAATTTGTACCAGTCTGCAAATAGGTGCCCATGTGGTGATGCTAAACAGAACCCCTTTTTGTAGGGTCAAATCTGTTAAAGGGTTTGCTTCCCTATGCAGCTGAGAAAAAGCATCAGAGTGTAATTTTTGAAACAGGATTATAAAAAGTAAATATTTGCTTTTCATGCCGTAAACATCTTTTATTTTTAATGACCCATTAGGCAAGTGAACTACTGAATTTAATTCTAGGTAACAGTAACAAAAATAACAATAGCAATGTGCATTCGTGTATTATTTTGCAAGAAATCTTTTATTGTAATTCAGATTTAGGATTCATTCAATATTTCTATTTGGGCTCAGGATCCCACTGTCTATCTTCTTGCTCTACCTTTAGTAGAGAGAGGTGTTCTGGAGGACACAGAAGCAAACTGTAGAAGATGGCAGTTCACATGCCATCAGCTCCTTGGCCACATTTCACCCCCAAAATGCATGTATTCAAAGGACCAGGGGATACCTCCACTACCAGAGTACTGCTGTTCCATTCCATCAGGATGGAGAGCCAGAGCAAAGTGTCCTTGAAGGCTGGTAATCCAATATAGTAAGCTACTTATGAAGAAAATAAAATAGACTAAGCCAAGGGTCCCCATGTCTCAACTTTAGTATTTCTACTTCTGTAATGGAATCTTCCTTTTACAAGGCTAATTTCAATATTAAAGTTTACTGATTTCCAAAGTCACTCACTTGACTCTTTCCATCACCACCAGTAAGTAGCCTTATGGGATACTCTAATTAACAAAGTTCTTCAGGAAAAGCAGACTCAACGCTACAATTTCTAACAGAAAATGTGAATCAAAACCAAAGTTAAGATTGTGAACTATCATTTACATCTCAGTAAAACAAGCTGTGTTACATTTGGGTTGTAAACCAAAGAATAAAATGGCAGAAGAACTAACTTGAAAGAAACCTCTTTTTTTTATGGCCTAGTGACCCTGCAAAAGAGTTTTTCAAGTTCAGGGACAGAGCATTCAAAATACATGATACCTAATAATACACAGAAAAAAACATATGGTGACATATGTGCATTTTTCCTCTTCATTTGGGGTAAGAGTTACATGAAAGAATTGTTTTATTATATACAACAATTAGCAAATGAGTAGATATATTTTATGTGTAGATTACTTAAGATTGTAGTTTACCCTGTATATAAAAGGCAACATCATTTAAATAATTTCATCATGGTTAAAAGTAATAAAGAATAATACAATTGGATTAGACTTAGCATTTCAGAAGCATAGCTAAGGTACAAGTAACATGCATAATATAAAAATATATATTTTCTACCTGAAAAAGTTATACTGTTTTCACTGCAAGCTTGAATATCTTAAGAAACTGTTTTAAAATAGAGAAAATAACATATACCATTGGCAGAGTAATAAAATTCAACTAGTATAAATTTCACAGGTTGTCTGGAAATTCGGTCTTTTTATACTTTTAAATTACTTTATGGTTTTAGAAAAAAGAAGTCTAATTTTGCATTCAGGTGCCCTAAATGGGCTGAAGCTTTTTCATTAAAACAAAGATTGTCCGGCTGTTTGTCCAAATCTCCAGCCAAGAGGCAATTGTTGTCTCCAGTCAGAGACAATTGTTGGTGTTTATTCTACTGAAAAATGTGAATATATTGTGTTTCTGAGTATTTGCTTAATTAACAAAGGAGCTTTATACAACTTATGGACAATGAATTAAAAAGTTCTCTAAGGCTCCTTTTCTTTAATTTTTCTGCTAGTTTTATCTTCTGATGCTGCATGAGAGATACTCAACATTTTCTATTTCAAACATTTATCTATTACAATCACTGAACATTCTTATTACATACATACAAATACCATTATATATAAAAATAAGGCTTCTTTACTTAGCAATAGGAATTTAGCACGCAGCAAATATCCATTTTGTTCTTACTTTCTAAAAGAAATATGTAGAAACATACATAGTATTCTTATGTATTAATTATTTAAAATTTCTCTATTTCAAAATGCATTGCATTTATTTCATTATCAGTACATCTTTTTCTTAACTACAGTTATGATATAATATACTAAAAACTAAAAATTTCCATGAAATTAAAATTTAAAGGAAGTTTCTTAATTAATGTGAAATTATATTTACTTTATATTCACCACAGTTCCAACTCTCAACAGTGAGCATGCAAAAATTAGATATAAATAAATAAATAACATAGAAGTTTTATAGCAACAATTTTTTAAAATTTTGTTTTTGGTTTGTTTTTAATCATAGTCTTCTTAATGACTGAAGTCTTTAGAGAATGACTGAAAAACAACCTATAAAAATTACACACACACACACACACACAAAAACAACACAAACTTTCTACTTTCAGAGATCCAATAACAAAATACCACAGTCGCCAAAGTTATCTGCTTCCTATCAAGACCCATGTTTGGCACAAGAAGTATTCAATTCATTCATCACTGTCAATGCACTAGTACTCTAATTATTTCAAATTGTTTCCTCAGCCAGAGGTCTAGGACAAATCAGGCAAGCCAAAAATAGCAGTTATGAATAATTATGCATAATTTACCTCAAGGCCTAGGCCAGTCTATCATTAAAACTTTTACTTGCCACACTGTGATCTCTGTTAATTGCAAACTTTAAAATTAGTTCAAGGTTGTCTTTTTATCCAGTGCCAACCTCAAACCCTCTTCCTAGGGACTTTCTGATAGCTTGAACACTTCAAATAAAATGTCATCAGAATTTTGTAAAGGATATATATATTAAATGAAAGATGGAAATTAGTGGAGAAAATATTGCTCCCACCTTTTGCAATGCTCAAATATGTTCACAAATGGTGTAAAAATGGGGGGTTAGAAGTCAAAAAAAGGTAATGACCTAGCTTCGGGAATTCTATCCTGCTGAAAAAGAAGAAAGAGTTTTAGCAATGTGCAAATATTTCTCTTTAGTGTCAGTCCTTAGACAGTCACTATACTTTCTTAAGGGAGTGACCCTTGACATTCTGCTGTTCACTAGAAAGTCTACAGTGCAATCTGACTTTGACCTTCATTTAGGACAAAAACTGAGACATCCATGTCTTTTACCACTGACATCAGGATTTCTAATAACTACAAATATTTCTTAATATTCGGTAAACACTCAACTGAAGGCAATGCATTTAAATTTCTATTAAATTATTCTCTGCAATGTTATTTCTCCCCATATAGAATTTATAGACAAACTTCTTCATTATCCCCCATCATTTTTCCCCTTTGTCCTACCCATGCTCTATCTTGTAGTTATATTTTATCTTCTCATTGAAAGAAGAGAAAATATTAATTAAGGAGAAAATAAATGTGATATTTTAAATTATCTGTCCTTCACTTTACTTAAATTTTAACCTTTTTTTCTCAGGCCTTTGAGTTTTAGGCCATGAAGACATATATCACTAAACTGTCATCCTCCTGAATTATTTTCTTTACATAAAACAAAGGATGCTCCATTTCACCTCAGACATTTTGAGGAGAAACGGGCCAGTTTAGGGGAATATTTTTCCTGGCTGTGAGCGGTCAGAAAAATGCCCTCACTCCTCCCCTCTTTAATAATACATCATACTTGCTGGGTTGCTGTGCTTGTGTTTTGTGCTTTTTGTTAATGGATGCTCTCAGAGAATCATCTGCTCAAGGGAGCCCTTCGATATTGCCAGGTCAATTCACTCAGAGAATGAGTTCTATCTGGATCCTCCCTAAACCTCAATCCAAAATAGTTTGAGTCTGAAGATTCTGCCGAAACACTGCTTTGGAAACTGGTTACAAGTGGATGGTGCTAAGAAGTGTAAGCAAAAAAGAGAGCAAATTGGAGGAAGCAGATGCATTTGGGGAAGAAAAGGAAAAAAGCTAAAAACAGAAGATAACTGATTATCTTCAATATTCCAAATAATTCTGTTGCTTTGTTTTTGTTGTCTTCAGAATGAAAATCAGAAAACAGCAGTTATTATACGTTGAATGACTTTGTGTCATTTCAAGAGTTACAGACCTGTCTAACACCCGCCTGGCCTCCCAGTGGGCCTCAGCTACTTCAAGCAAAAATGTTGTCGGTGATTATGTTGAAAGGAGAGCCCATGTAGTGGGCATATTTTGCTCTTATTCTCAGAAATCTTTTAATTTAGTGAACAATTTTTTTAAATGAACAAGTTACCATAATAAATAATTACAAATTATGATAAATTGTATGAGGGAGAAGATAAGGGAAGAAATAGAAGATAACAAGGATGGTTACTAAGCCTAGTTTAGACAGTGGATCAGGGAAGGCCTGCCATTTAAGCTGAGAACTAGACCAGCAGGGTGGTACCACAGAGGTCTTACCGTGATGAAGAACCCAGGATCTGGAGTTAGATCACTGGGGTCTTCATTTTGTCACTTACTGGCTGTTAATTAGCCTTTGGGCAAGTTACTTAATCTCTCTGGCTTCAGTTTCATTACCTGTAAAGCAAAGATGATGATAGCATCTAAAACCATAGGGTGAACCACATTTGAAGAGACAGGGGAAAGTGTTCTGGGAAAATGAAAACACAAGAATAAGAGCCCTAAGGAGTGAAAGCATTTGGTGCTTCTCAGAAACTGAAAATTGGCCAGTGTGACCACAGCATAATCTGGCAGAGATGAAGTTCGAGAGAAGCACAGCAGGAGCTGTACCACCCAAAGCCAGCCTTGGAAAGAAGTCTGGATTTTGTTTGTTGTACAAAAGCTGTTTACTCTTCCTTCAGAAGATGTGTATGTAAGTGTTCAAGATAATGGAGGGTAGAAAGGAACAATATGAAAAAGATGACTATTTTTTTCTGAAAGTAGTAACATTAAAAATTAAACAAAGGATTAACATAAAATGTGTGTTTTAAAAAAGATCACTTTGACTGCAATGTGGAGATTTTAAAGGGAAAGGCAGCAGGAAGAGCAGTGACAGTTTTATTACATGCAGGAGACCAGTTAAGAGATGGTGGTCTGGACCATGGTGGCAGCATTGGGGATGGAAAGAATTTGACCAATTTGAAATGTGTTTTATTATACTGCATTTATTAAAAAATCATTTCTACAAAATGTATTACTTCCTTGGAGAAGTTTTTTATGCTGATAATACATATTGGGTGGGTTGTATATTATGTTTTATTTTAATTTTCAAGATCAATTTTTGAGGATTAGCATTGGCAAATTGTCTTATTCTTAAAAGAAGGTTCTTTGTTTTTTCTTCCAACTTTCTCACTGTAGCTAGAAAGAATACTACACTGGCTTTTCCCATGGTCCCAGTGGGATTGTTTAGAATGCTGAATCAGAATCACGTACAGAATGTCTCCTTTATTAATCTGTTTTATGCTCCTAATCCCTCACTGATTAGAAGTGACAGAAAGACAATACAGAGCTCCTGCAATCTTTAAAAACCAAACTACTAAATTATAAGTTCCTAAAGTATTAAGTATATGAGAACCTCAAATCAGCAATGTTGTACTCATAAACTTTTTGAGTAGTACTACCAATGGTCTCTGTGTAGCTGTGTAAATAAAATTTCATTTAAAGTATCTTGATTATCATCAGTTTATTCCTTCTATTAAATAAGTTCATCTAGTTCCTAAGATATACTTCATGGCTATTCTACTGGGTGTTTGGAGGCATTAGCATACCAGCACAGTCTGTTAGCACTAATTTTCGAATGGGAAGGAAAGCACATGCTTTCATTGAATAATCTAGAGATCATTTCCACTGCCTACTTAATTTTTTTTCCATGAAAGAAAAGGATCGTTAAGGCATCCAGAATTTTGTGTTGAAAAATTTCTGGTAGGGCAGAAGAAGTCAGGAAGAACTAATGGCTTTCACCCCCAAGAGAGTATGGGTGGAAGCAGATCCAATGGGCAGGAGAAGCTGTGAATGGCAAGAACCAGGATAGGTCAAGTGTGGAATAAGTTTTGGGAAATGTCCCCCAACAAAGATTTCCCAGTTGATTCAAGCAATGACATTCATTATACAAAAGTTCTGTGACTTTGTTTTTTTTTTTGGTTGGATTTTGTCTGGGCTGCTTTGCAGGTCCATGCATCTCTAGATCAATTACTTTTCTCTGCTCCTTTCTGTCTGAAATTTTACATCTACCTGAACAATTCAAAATTATCACTGGAATAATTTGAGTCATTTCTATTCCCTTAATTCCATTTGATATCATTTTCTACCCTGGTTTGGTGCTCTTCACTGCTGACTTCTCTACCCAAACTAGGCACAGTCAGATGCTAAAAGATCCAATTCTCTAATCTGACCCTAGTTCACCTGGATAAACCAACCAGACTTCTTGTATTGACCTCAAATAGGGGTCCTTCATTTTAGAATGGGATTTCCTTCTCTCTATTCCCCAGTCCATCACTCTTGGGATGAAACTTTGTGGTTTCATCTTCTCAATTGATTCTGACTTGTCCAGGAATGTTGCATTTTTCTATGCCACGTGGCTATAGTAAGACAGAAAGGAAGGGGGCAGGGCACAGCTATTAAAAGAATGACATGATCATT